>NW_028270189.1:42665554-42965554 GCF_037043375.1 Chiloscyllium plagiosum | reverse complement strand
GACAGACAGGGTGGACAGAGACAGGGGGACAGAGAGGGGGGACAGAGAGATGGTGACTAGGAGGGAACAGAGAGAGGGGGACACAGAGGGGGGCACAGAGAGAGAGGGGGTCAGAAATAAGGCGACAGAGAGAGGGGGACAGTGGGAGGGGGACAGAGAGGTGGAACAGAGAGGGGGGACAGAGAGAGGGGGACAGAGAGAGGGGGACAGAGACGGGGGACAGAGAGGTGGAATAGAGAGGGGGGACAGAGAGAGGGGGGACAGAGAGAGATGGGGACAGAGAGAGTGGTGGACACAGAGAGAGAGGTACAGAGAGACGGTGACAGATATGGCGACAGAGAGAGGGGACAGAGAGAGGGGGAACAGAGAGATGGGGGGGCAGAGAGGGGGGACAGAGAGATTGTGCCTGGGAGGGGACAGAGAGAGGGAGACAGAGAGGGGGGGACAGAGAGATGGGGACAGAGAAAGGGGGACAGAGTGAGGGGGACAGACCGAGGGAGGACAGAGAGACGGTGACAGAGAGGGCGACGGAGAGAGGGGGACAGAGAAAGGGGGGAGAGTGAGGGGGGCAGAGGGAGGGGGACAGAGGGAGGGGGGACAGAGAGAAGCAGACAGAGAGTGGGGGACAGAGGGAGGGGGAACAGAGAGAGCGGTGGACAGGGGGAGGACAGAGAGAGAGGGGGTCAGAAAGAGGGCGACAGAGAGAGGGGGGACAGAGAGAGGGGGACAGAGAGAGGGGACAGAGGGAGGAGGGCAGAGAGAGGGGGACAGAGGGAGGGGGACAGAGGGAGGAGGGACAGAGAGAGGGGGGACAGAGAGAGGGGGACAGAGGGAGGGGGACAGAGAGAGGGGGACAGAGGGAGGGGGACAGAGTGAGGGGGTCAGAGAGATGGGGGACAGAGAGGGGGTCCAGAGGGGGGGGGGACAGAGAGAGAGGGTCAGAAAGAAGGCGACAGAGAGAGGGGGACAGAAGGAGGGGGACAGAGGGAGGGGGGACAGAGAGAGGGGGGCAGAGTGAGTGGGGACAGACAGGGTGGACAGAGACAGGGGGACAGAGAGGGGGGACAGAGAGATGGTGACTAGGAGGGAACAGAGAGAGGGGGACACAGAGGGGGGCACAGAGAGAGAGTGGGTCAGAAATAAGGCGACAGAGAGAGGGGGACAGTGGGAGGGGGACAGAGTCAGCGGGGGGACAGAGAGAGGGGGACAGAGATGGGGGACAGAGAGGTGGAACAGAGAGGGGGTGACAGAGAGAGGGGGACAGAGAGTGGGGGACAGAGAGTGGGGGACAAAGAGTGGGGGTCAGAGAGAGGGGGACAGAGAGTGTGCAGAGAGAGGGCAACAGAGAGCATGGGACAGAGAGTGGGGGAGAGAGAGGGGGGTCAGAGAGAGGGGGACAGAGAGAGGGGGACAGAGAGTGGGGGACAGAGAGAGGGGGACAGAGAGAGGGGGCAGAGAGTGGGGGACAGAGAGTGGGGGACAAAGAGTGGGGGTCAGAGAGAGGGGGACAGAGAGTGTGCAGAGAGAGGGCAACAGAGAGCGTGGGGCAGAGAGTGGGGGAGAGAGAGGGGGCAGAGAGAGAGTGGGCAGGGAGAGAGGGACAGAGAGAGGGGGCAGGGAGAGGGTGACAGAGAGAGAGGGGAACAGAGAGAGAGGGGGAAAGAGAGAGGGGGACAGAGAGAGGGGGGACAGAGAGGGGGCAGAGAGAGGGGGTAGAGAGAGAAGGTACAGAGAGAGAGGGGCACAGATAGTGTGGGTGATAGATGGGGTCAAATAGAGGGGTCGGAAAAAGGGGGAGGTAGAGGGGGACAGAGAGAGCAGGACAGAGAGAGGTGGAGATACAGGGGGTCAGAGGGAGGAGCGACAGAGAGTGGGGGACAGAGAGGGGGTTACAGTGTGGGAGAGAGAGGGGGGTCAGAAAGAGTGCGACAGAGAGAGGGGGACAGACAGAGGGGACAGAGGGACGCGGGGACAGAGAGAGGGGGACAGAAAGAGGGGACAGAGGGACGCGGGGACAGAGAGAGGGGGACAGAGGGAGGGGGACAGAGTGAGGGGGTCAGAGAGATGGTGACTGGAAGGGGGCAGAGAGAAGGAGACAGAGAGGGGGGACAGAGAGAGAGGGGGAGAGAGAGAGGGGGACAGAGGGAGGGGGACAGAGAGTGAGGGAGATAGAGGGGCTCAGAGAGAAGGGGGACAGAGAGTGGGGGAAAGAGAGTGGGGGGACAGAGAGTGGGGGACAGAGAGTGGGGGACAGAGAGTGGGGGTCAGAGAGAGGGCAACAGAGAGTGGGGGACAAAGAGTGGGGGCCAGAGAGAGAGGGGGACAGAGAGTGTGCAGAGAGAGGGCAACAGAGAGCATGGGACAGAGAGTGGGGGAGAGAGAGGGGGGGTCAGAGAGAGGGGGACAGAGAGAGGGGGACAGAGAGTGGGGGACAGAGAGAGGGGGACAGAGAGAGGGGGACAGAGAGTGGGGGACAGAGAGTGGGGGACAAAGAGTGGAGGTCAGAGAGAGGGGGACAGAGAGTGTGCAGAGAGAGGTCAACAGAGAGCCTGGGACAGAGAGTGGGGGAGAGAGAGGGGGCAGAGAGAGAGGGGGCAGGGAGCGGGTGACAGAGAGAGAGGGGAACAGAGAGAGAGGGGGAAAGAGAGAGGGGGGACAGAGAGAGGGGGGCAGAGAGAGGGGGCAGAGAGAGGGGGACAGAGAGTGGGGGACAGAGAGAGGGGGCAGAGAGAGGGGGTAGAGAGAGGGGGTATAGAGAAGGTACAGAGAGAGAGGGGCACAGATAGTGTGGGTGATAGATGGGGTCAAATAGAGGGGACGGAAAAAGGGGGAGGTAGAGGGGGACAGAGAGAGCAGGACAGAGAGAGGTGGAGATACAGGGGGTCAGAGGCAGGGGCGACAGAGAGTGGGGGACAGAGAGGGGGTTACAGTGTGGGAGAGAGAGGGCTAGAGAGAGGGGGGTCAGAAAGAGGGCGACAGAGAGAGGGGGACAGAAAGAGGGGACAGAGGGACGCGGGGACAGAGAGAGGGGGACAGAGGGAGGGGGACAGAGTGAGGGGGTCAGAGAGTTGGTGACTGGGAGGGGGCAGAGAGAAGGAGACAGAGAGGGGGGACAGAGAGAGGGGGACAGAGAGAGGGAGACAGAGGGAGGGGGACAGAGTGAGGGGTCAGAGAGATGGGGGACAGAGAGGGGGACAGAGGGGGGGGACAGAGAGCGAGGGTCAGAAAGAAGGCGACAGAGAGAGGGGGACAGAAGGAGGGGGACAGAGGGAGGGGGGCAGAGAGAGGGGGACAGAGTGAGTGGGGACAGACAGGGTGGACAGAGACAGGGGGACAGAGAGGGGGGACAGAGAGATGGTGACTAGGAGGGAACAGAGAGAGGGGGACACAGAGGGGGGCACAGAGAGAGAGGGGGTCAGAAATAAGGCGACAGAGAGAGGAGGACAGTGGGAGGGGGACAGAGAGGTGGAACAGAGAGGGGGGGACAGAGAGAGGGGGGACAGAGAGAGGGGGACAGAGACGGGGGACAGAGAGGTGGAACAGAGAGGGGGGACAGAGAGAGGGGGGACAGAGAGAGATGGGGACAGAGAGAGTGGTGGACACAGAGAGAGAGGTACAGAGAGACGGTGACAGATATGGCGACAGAGAGAGGGGACAGAGAGAGGGGGAACAGAGAGATGGGGGGGCAGAGAGGGGGGACAGAGAGATTGTGCCTGGGAGGGGACAGAGAGAGGGAGACAGAGAGGGGGGGACAGAGAGATGGGGACAGAGAAAGGGGGACAGAGTGAGGGGGGCAGATGGAGGGGGACAGACCGAGGGAGGACAGAGAGACGGTGACAGAGAGGGCGACGGAGAGAGGGGGACAGAGAAAGGGGGACAGAGTGAGGGGGGCAGATGGAGGGGGACAGAGGGAGGGGGGACAGAGAGAAGCGGACAGAGAGTGGGGGACAGAGGGAGGGGGAACAGAGAGAGCGGTGGACAGGGGGAGGACAGAGAGAGAGGGGGTCAGAAAGAGGGCGACAGAGAGAGGGGGGACAGAGAGAGGGGGACAGAGAGAGGGGACAGAGGGAGGAGGGCAGAGAGAGGGGGACAGAGGGAGGGGGACAGAGGGAGGGGGGACAGAGAGAGGGGGGACAGAGAGAGGGGGACAGACACAGGGGGACAGAGAGAGGGGGACAGAGAGAGGGGGACAGAGAGAGGGGGACAGAGGGAGGGGGACAGAGTGAGGGGGTCAGAGAGATGGGGGGCAGAGAGGGGGTCCAAAAGGGGGTGGACAGAGAGAGAGGGTCAGAAAGAAGGCGACAGAGAGAGGGGGACAGAAGGAGGGGGACAGAGGGAGGGGGGACAGAGAGAGGGGGACAGAGTGAGTGGGGACAGACAGGGTGGACAGAGACAGGGGGACAGAGAGGGGGGACAGAGAGATGGTGACTAGGAGGGAACAGAGAGAGGGGGACACAGAGGGGGGCACAGAGAGAGAGGGGGTCAGAAATAAGGCGACAGAGAGAGGGGGACAGTGGGAGGGGGACAGAGTCAGCGGGGGCAGAGGAGGGGGACAGAGAGAGGGGGACAGAGATGGGGGACAGAGAGGTGGAACAGAGAGGGGGTGACAGAGAGAGGGGGACAGAGAGTGGGGGACAGAGAGTGGGGGACAAAGAGTGGGGGTCAGAGAGAGGGGGACAGAGAGTGTGCAGAGAGAGGGCAACAGAGAGCATGGGACAGAGAGTGGGGGAGAGAGAGGGGGGTCAGAGAGAGGGGGACAGAGAGAGGGGGACAGAGAGTGGGGGACAGAGAGAGGGGGACAGAGAGAGGGGGACAGAGAGAGGGGGACAGAGAGTGGGGGACAAAGAGTGGGGGACAAAGAGAGGGGGACAGAGAGTGTGCAGAGAGAGGGCAACAGAGAGCGTGGGGCAGAGAGTGGGGGAGAGAGAGGGGGCAGAGAGAGAGTGGGCAGGGAGAGAGGGACAGAGAGAGGGGGCAGGGAGAGGGTGACAGAGAGAGAGGGGAACAGAGAGAGAGGGGGAAAGAGAGAGGGGGACAGAGAGAGGGGGGACAGAGAGAGGGGGCAGAGAGAGGGGGTAGACAGAAGGTACAGAGAGAGAGGGGCACAGATAGTGTGGGTGATAGATGGGGTCAAATAGAGGGGTCGGAAAAAGGGGGAGGTAGAGGGGGACAGAGAGAGCAGGACAGAGAGAGGTGGAGATACAGGGGGTCAGAGGGAGGAGCGACAGAGAGTGGGGGACAGAGAGGGGGTTACAGTGTGGGAGAGAGAGGGGGGTCAGAAAGAGTGCGACAGAGAGAGGGGGACAGACAGAGGGGACAGAGGGACGCGGGGACAGAGAGAGGGGGACAGAAAGAGGGGACAGAGGGACGCGGGGACAGAGAGAGGGGGACAGAGGGAGGGGGACAGAGTGAGGGGGTCAGAGAGATGGTGACTGGAAGGGGGCAGAGAGAAGGAGACAGAGAGGGGGGACAGAGAGAGAGGGGGACAGAGAGAGGGGGACAGAGGGAGGGGGACAGAGTGAGGGGTCAGAGAGATGGGGGACAGAGAGGGGGACAGAGGGGGGACAGAGAGAGAGGGTCAGAAAGAAGGTGACAGAGAGAGGGGGACAGAAGGAGGGGGACAGAGGGAGGGGGGACAGAGAGAGGGGGACAGAGTGAGTAGGGACAGACAGGGTGGACAGAGACAGGGGGACAGAGAGGGGGGACAGAGAGATGGTGACTAGGAGGGAACAGAGAGACGGGGACACAGAGGGGGGCACAGAGAGAGAGGGGGTCAGAAATAAGGCGACAGAGAGAGGGGGACAGTGGGAGGGGGACAGAGTGAGCGGGGACAGAGAGTGGGGACAGAGAGAGGGGGACAGAGACGGGGGACAGAGAGGTGGAACAGAGAGAGGGGGGACAGAGAGAGATGGGGACAGAGAGAGTGGTGGACACAGAGAGAGAGGTACAGAGAGACGGTGACAGATATGGCGACAGAGAGAGGGGACAGAGAGAGGGGGAACAGAGAGAGGGGGGTACAGAGAGGGGGGACAGAGAGAGGGGGACAGAGAGAGGGGGACAGAGAGAGGGCGGCAGAGAGAGGGGGAGAGAAGAGAGGGGGACAGAGGGAAGTGGACAGACCGAGGGAGTACAGAGAGAGGGGGACCGAGAGGGCGATGGAGAGAGGGGGACAGAGAGGGGTGGATGGGGGTTAACAAAGAAATGGTGACTGAGAGGGGGCAGATAGAGGGCTACAGAGAGGGGGGGGGCAGAGAGGGGGAGACAGAGAGGGGGGACAGAGAGAGGGGGACAGAGAGGGGGAGACAGAGAGAGGGCTACAGAGAGGGGGGGACAGAGGTTTGGAACAGAGAGAGGGTGGACTGAGGGGGTGCAGAGTGACGGGGACAGAGGGGGGACAGAGAGACAGTGGCAGAGACGGGGCAGACAGAAGGCGATAGATTTGGGTGGACAGAGAGCGGGGAACAGAGCGAGGGGGCAGAGAGAGAGGGGGTCAAAGAGAGAGGGGGGCAGAGAGAGAGGGGGAACAAAGAGAGCGGGGGACAGGTGGAGGACAGAGAGAGAGGGGGTCAGAAAGAGGGCGACAGAGAGAGGGGGGACAGAGAGAGGGGGACAGAGAAAGGGGACAGAGGGAGGAGGGCAGAGGGAGGGGGGACAGAGAG
This sequence comes from Chiloscyllium plagiosum, assembly GCF_037043375.1. Taxonomy (NCBI): domain Eukaryota; kingdom Metazoa; phylum Chordata; class Chondrichthyes; order Orectolobiformes; family Hemiscylliidae; genus Chiloscyllium; species Chiloscyllium plagiosum. The sequence goes on along the minus strand of NW_028270189.1, from coordinate 42,958,895 downwards.
AGGGGGGACAGAGAGAGGGGGACAGAGGGAGGGGGACAGACACAGGGGGACAGAGAGAGGGGCTACAGAGAGAGGGGGGACAGAGAGAGGGGGACAGAGAGAGGGGGACAGAGGGAGGGGGACAGAGAGAGGGGGGACAGAGAGATGATGACTGGGAGGGGGCAGAGAGAGGGAGACAGAGAGGGAGGTCAGAGAGAGAGGGGGACAGAGAGAGAGGGGGAACAAAGAGAGCGGTGGACAGGGGGAGGACAGAGAGAGAGGGGGTCAGAAAGAGGGCGACAGAGAGAGGGGGGACAGAGAGAGGGGGACAGAGAGAGGGGGACAGAGAGAGAGGGGGACAGAGAGAGAGTGGGAACAAAGAGAGCGGTGGACAGGGGGAGGACAGAGAGAGAGGGGGTCAGAAAGAGGGCGACAGAAAGAGGGGGGACAGAGAGAGGGGGACAGAGAAAGGGGGACAGAGGGAGGAGGGCAGAGAGAGGGGACAGAGGGAGGGGGACAGAGGGAGGGGGGACAGAGAGAGGGGGGACAGAGAGAGGGGGACAGAGGGAGGGGGACAGACACAGGGGGACAGAGAGAGGGGCTACAGCGAGAGGGGGGACAGAGAGAGGGGGACAGAGAGAGGGGACAGAGGGAGGGGGACAGAGTGAGGGGGGACAGAGAGATGGCGACTGGGAGGGGGCAGAGAGAGGGAGACAGAGAGGGGGACAGAGAGAGAGGGGCAGAGAGAGGGGGACAGAGGGAGGGGGACAGAGGGAGGGGGGACAGAGATGGTGACTGGGAGGGGGCAGAGAGAGGGAGACAGAGAGGGGGGACAGAGAGAGGGGATACAGAGAGAGGGCGGACAGAGAGGGGGACAGAGAGAGGGGGACAGAGAGAGGGGGACAGAGAGAGAGGGTGTCAGAAAGAAGGTGACAGAGAGAGGGGGACAGAAGGAGGGGGACAGAGGGAGGGGGAACACAGAGAGGGGGACAGAGTGAGCGGGGACAGACAGGGTGGGACAGAGAGAGAGGGGGACAGAGAGGGGGGACAGAGAGGGGTTGATAGAGAGCGGGGGACAGAGAGATGGGGACAGAGAGAGGGGTGGACAGAGAAAGAGGTACAGAGAGACGGTGACAGATATGGCGACAGAGAGAGGGGGACAGAGAGAGGGGGACAGAGAGAGGGGGAACAGAGAGAGAGGGGGACAGAGAGGGGGCACAGAGAGGGGGGACAGAGAGAGGGGGACAGAGTGATCGGAGACAGACAGGCTGGACAGAGAGAGGGGGAGACAGAGAGGGGGGTCAGAGAGGGGTTGATAGAGAGGGGGGGACAGAGAGAGCTGGGGACAGAGAGAGGGGTGGACAGAGAGAGAGGTACAGAGAGACGGTGACAGATATGGCGACAGAGAGAGGGGGACAGAGAGAGAGGGACAGAGAGAGGGGACAGAGAGAGGGGGACAGAGAGAGGGGGGCAGAGGGAGGGGGACAGACCGAGGGAGTACAGAGAGAGGGGGACACAGGGAGGGGGACAGACCGAGCGAGGACAGAGCAAGGGGGACAGAAAGGGCGATGGAGAGAGAGGTGGACGGGGGGGGGGGGGGGGGGGTGGGGGGGGGGCGGGGGAACAAAGAAATGGTGACTGAGAGGGTGCAGAGAGAGGGCTACAGAGAGGGGGTGACAGAGGTTTGGAACAGAGAGAGGGTGGACTGAGGGGGGGCGTAGAGACGGGGACCGAGAGAGGGGGGACAGAGAGACAGTGACAGAGAGAGGGCAGACAGAGGGCGATAGATTTGGGTGGACAGAGAGCGGGGAACAGAGCGAGGGGGCAGAGAGAGAGGGGGTCAGAGAGAGAGGGGGACAGAGAGAGAGGGGGACAGGGAGAGAGGGACAGAGAGCGGGCGACAGAGAGGGGTGGACGTGGGGGGAACAGCGAGATGGTGACTGAGAGGGGGCAGAGAGAGGGCTACAGAGAGGGGGGGACAGAGGTTTGGAACAGAGAGAGGGTGGACTGAGGGGGGGCAGAGAGACGGAGACCGAGAGAGGGGGGACAGAGAGACAGTGACAGAGAGGGGGCAGACAGAGGGCGATAGATTTGGGTGGACAGAGAGCGGGGAACAGAGCGAGGGGGCAGAGAGAGAGGGGGTCAGAGAGAGAGAGGGGGACAGAGAGAGAGAGGGGGACAGAGAGAGAGGGACAGAGAGAGAGGGGACAGAGAGAGAGGGGGAACAAAGAGAGAGGTGGACAGAGGGGGCGACAGAGAGAGAGGGGGTCAGAAAGAGGGCGACAGAGAGAGGGAGGACAGAGAGAGGGGGACAGAGAGAGGCGGACAGAGAGAGGGGCTACAGAGAGAGGGGGGACAGAGAGAGGGGGACAGCGAGAGGGGGACAGAGGGAGGGGGACATAGTGAGGGGGGACAGAGAGATGGTGACTGGGAGGGGGCAGAGAGAGGGAGACAGAGAGGGGGGACAGAGAGAGGGGATACAGAGAGAGGGGGGACAGAAAGGGGGACAGAGAGAGGGGGACAGAGAGAGAGGGTGTCAGAAAGAAGATGACAGAGAGAGGGGGACAGAAGGAGGGGGACAGAGGGAGGGGGAACAGAGAGAGGGGGACAGAGTGAGCGGGGACAGACAGGGTGGGACAGAGTGAGAGGGGGACAGAGAGGGGGGACAGAGAGGGGTTGATAGAGAGCGGGGGACAGAGAGATGGGGACAGAGAGAGGGGTGGACAGAGAAAGAGGTACAGAGAGACGGTGACAGATATGGCGACAGAGAGAGGGGGACAGAGAGAGGGGGACAGAGAGAGGGGGAACAGAGAGAGAGGGGGACAGAGAGGGGGCACAGAGAGGGGGGACAGAGAGAGGGGGACAGAGTGATCGGGGACAGACAGGCTGGACAGAGAGAGGGGGAGACAGAGAGGGGGGTCAGAGAGGGGTTGATAGAGAGGGGGGGACAGAGAGAGCTGGGGACAGAGAGAGGGGTGGACAGAGAGAGAGGTACAGAGAGACGGTGACAGATATGGCGACAGAGAGAGGGGGACAGAGAGAGGGGGACAGAGAGAGGGGACAGAGAGAGGGGGACAGAGAGAGGGGGGCAGAGGGAGGGGGACAGACCGAGGGCGTACAGAGAGAGGGGGACACAGGGAGGGGGACAGACCGAGCGAGGACAGAGAAAGGGGGACAGAAAGGGCGATGGAGAGAGGGGGACAGAGAGGGGTGGACGGGGGGGCGGGGGAACAAAGAAATGGTGACTGAGAGGGTGCAGAGAGAGGGCTACAGAGAGGGGGGGACAGGGAGGGGGAGACAGAGAGGGGGACAGAGAGAGAGGGGGACAGAGAGAGGGGGACAGAGAGCGGGCGACAGAGTGGGGTGGACGTGGGGGGAACAGCGAGATGGTGACTGAGAGGGGGCAGAGAGAGGGCTACAGAGAGGGGGGGACAGAGGTTTGGAACAGAGAGAGGGTGGACTGAGGGGGGGCATAGAGACGGGGACCGAGAGAGGGGGGACAGAGAGACAGTGACAGAGAGGGGGCAGACAGAGGGCGATAGATTTGGGTGGACAGAGAGCGGGGAACAGAGCGAGGGGGCAGAGAGAGAGGGGGTCAGAGAGAGAGGGGGACAGAGAGAGAGGGGGACAGAGAGAGAGGGGGAACAAAGAGAGAGGTGGACAGAGGGGGCGACAGAGAGAGAGGGGGTCAGAAAGAGGGCGACAGAGAGAGGGAGGACAGAGAGAGGGGGACAGAGAGAGGCGGACAGAGAGAGGGGCTACAGAGAGAGGGGGGACAGAGAGAGGGGGACAGCGAGAGGGGGTCAGAGGGAGGGGGACAGAGTGAGGGGGGACAGAGAGATGGTGACTGGGAGGGGGCAGAGAGAGGGAGACAGAGAGGGGGGACATAGAGAGGGGGACAGAGAGAGGGGGACAGAGGGAGGAGGGCAGAGTGCGGGGGACAGAGGGAGGGGGACAGAGGGAGGGGGACAGAGAGAACGGGGACAGAGAGAGGGGGACAGAGGGAGGGGGACAGACACAGGGGGACAGAGAGAGGGGCTACAGCGAGAGGGGGGACAGAGAGAGGGGGACAGAGAGAGGGGGACAGAGGGAGGGGGACGAGTGAGGGGGGACAGAGAGATGGCGACTGGGAGGGGGCAGAGAGAGGGAGACAGAGAGGGGGGACAGAGAGAGAGGGGCAGAGAGAGGGGGACAGAGGGAGGGGGATAGAGGGAGGGGGGACAGAGATGGTGACTGGGAGGGGGCAGAGAGAGGGAGACAGAGAGGGGGGACAGAGAGAGGGGATACAGAGAGAGGGGGGACAGAGAGGGGGACAGAGAGAGGGGGACAGAGAGAGGGGGACAGAGAGAGAGGGGGTCAGAAAGAAGGTGACAGAGAGAGGGGGACAGAAGGAGGGGGACAGAGGGAGGGGGGACAGAGAGAGGCGGACAGAGTGAGCGGGGACAGACAGGGTGGGACAGAGAGAGGGGGACAGAGAGGGGGGTGGACAGAGAGAGAGGTACAGAGAGACGGTGACAGATATGGCGACAGAGAGATGGGGACAGAGAGAGGGGGACAGAGAGAGGGGGACAAAGAGAGGGGGGCAGAGGGAGGGGGACAGACCGAGGGAGTACAGAGAGAGGGGGACAGAGGGAGGGGGACAGACCGAGCGAGGACAGAGAAAGGGGGACAGAAAGGGCGATGGAGAGAGGGGGACAGAGAGGGGTGGACGGGGGGTGGGAACAAAGAAATGGTGACTGAGAGGGTGCAGAGAGAGGGCTACAGAGAGGGGGGGACAGAGAGGGGGAGACAGAGAGTGGGGACAGAGAGAGGGGGACAGAGAGAGGGGGACAGAGCGCGGGCGACAGAGTGGGGTGGACGTGGGGGGAACAGCGAGATGGTGACTGAGAGGGGGCAGAGAGAGGGCTACAGAGGGGGGGACAGAGGTTTGGAATAGAGAGAGGGTGGACTGAGGGGGGGCAGAGAGACGAGGACAGAGAACGGGGGGACAGAGAGACAGTGACAGAGAGGGGGCAGACAGAGGGCGATAGATTTGGGTGGACAGAGAGCGGGGAACAGAGCGAGGGGGCAGAGAGAGAGAGGGGGTCAGAGAGAGAGGGGGACAGAGAGAGAGGGGGACAGAGAGAGAGGGGGAACAAAGAGAGAGGTGGACAGGGGGGGGGGCAGAGAGAGAGAGGGGGTCAGAAAGAGGGCGACAGAGAGAGGGAGGACAGAGAGAGGGGGACAGAGAGAGGGGGACAGAGAGAGGGGGACAGAGGGAGGGGGACAGAGTGAGGGGGGACAGAGAGATGGTGACTGGGAGGGGGCAGAGAGAGGGAGACAGAGAGGGGGGACAGAGAGAGGTGGACAGAGAGAGGAGGACAGAGGGAGGGGGACAGAGGGAGGGGGGACAGAGATGGTGACTGGGTGGGGGCAGAGAGAGGGAGCCAGAGAGGGGGGACAGAGAGAGGGGATACAGAGAGAGGGGGGACAGAGAGAGGTGGACAGAGAGAGAGGGGGTCCGAAAGAAGCTGAAAGAGAGAGGGGGACAGAAGGAGGGGGACAGAGGGAGGGTAGGCAGAGAGAAGGCGACAGAGAGGGGGGACAGTGAGGTGTTGATAGAGAAGGGGGGTGGGACAGAGAGAGATGGGGACAGAGAGAGGGGTGGACAGAGAGAGAGGTACAGAGAGACGGTGACAGATATAGCGACAGAGAGAGGGGAACAGAGAGAGGGGGACAGAGAGAGGGGGACAGAGAGAGGTGGAACAGAGAGAGAGGGGTACAGAGTGGGGGCACAGATGGGGGGGACAGAGAGAGGGGGACAGAGTGGTCAGGGACAGACAGGCTGGACAGAGAGAGGGGGACAGAGAGGGGTTGATAGAGAGGGGGGGGACAGAGCGAGATGGGGACAGAGAGAGGGGTGGACAGAGAGAGAGGTACAGAGAGACGGTGACAGATATGGCGATAGAGAGAGGGGGACAGAGAGAGGGGGACAGAGAGAGGGGGACAGAGAGGGGGGACAGAGAGAGGGGGGACAGAGAGAGGGGGACAGAGGGAGGGGGACAGACCGAGGGAGGACAGAGAGACGGTGACAGAGAGGGCGACAGAGAGAGGGGGACAGAGAGGGGTGGACAGAGAGAGGGCGGACAGAGAGAGGGGGACAGAGGGAGGGGGCAGAGGGAGGGGGGACAGAGAGAGGGGGACAGAGAGAGGGCGGACAGAGAGAGGGGGACAGAGGGAGGGGGCAGAGGGAGGGGGGACAGAGAGAGGGGGACAGAGAGAGGGGGACAGAGAGAGGGCGGACAGAGAGAGGGGACAGAGGGTGGGGGACAGAGGGAGGGGGACAGAGAGATGGTGACTAGGAGGGGGCAGAGAGAGGAGGACACAGAGAGGGGCACAGAGAGAGAGGGGGTCAAAAAGAAGGCGACAGAGAGAGGGAGACAGAATGAGGGGGACAGTGGGAGGGGAGACAGAGAGGGGGGGACAGAGGTTTGGAACAGAGAGAGGGTGGACTGAGGGGGGGGCAGAGAGACGGGGACAGAGAGACAGTGACAGAGAGGGGGCAGAGAGAGGGCGATAGATTTGGGGGGACAGAGAGCGGGGAACAGAGCGAGGGGGCAGAGAGAGAGTGGGTCAGAGTGAGAGGGGTACAGAGAGAGAGGGGGTACAGAGAGAAAGGGGGTCAGAAAGAGGGCGACAGAGAGAGAGGGCGGACAGAGAGAGGGGGACAGAGAGAGGGGTACAGAGGGACGGGGACAGAGAGAGGGGGACAGAGGGAGGGGGGACAGAGAGAGGGGGGACAGAGAGAGGGGGGACAGAGAGAGGGGGACAGAGGGAGGGGGACAGAGGGAGGGGGACAGAGGGAGGGGGGACAAAGAGAGGGGGACAGAGAGAGGGGCTAATGAGAGAGGGGGCACAGAGAGAGGGGGACACAGGGAGGGGGACAGAGTGAGGGGGACAGAGTGAGGGGGGACAGAGAGAGGGAGACAGAGAGAGAGGGGTTCAGAAAGAAGGTGACAGAGAGAGGGGGACAGAAGGAGGGGGACAGAGGGAGGGGGACAGAGAGAGGGGGACAGAGTGAGCGGGGACAGACAGGATGGGACAGAGAGAGGGGGACAGAGAGGGGGGACAGAGAGGGGTTGATAGAGAGGGGGGGACAGAGAGAGATGGGGACAGACAGAGGGGTGGACAGAGAGAGAGGTACAGAGAGACGGTGACAGATATGGCGACAGAGAGAGGGGGACAGAGAGAGGGGGACAGAGAGTGGGGGAACAGAGAGAGGGGGGACAGAGAGGGGGGCACAGACAGGGGGGACAGAGAGAGGGGGACAGAGTGAGCGGGGACAGACAGGGTGGACAGAGAGAGGGGGACAGAGCGGGGTTGATAGAGAGGTGGGGACAGAGAGAGATGGCGACAGAGAGAGGGGGGACAGAGAGAGGGGATACAGAGAGAGGGGGGACAGAAAGGGGGACAGAGAGAGGGGGACAGAGAGAGGGGGACAGAGAGAGAGGGTGTCAGAAAGAAGGTGACAGAGAGAGGGGGACAGAAGGAGGGGGACAGAGGGAGGGGGAACACAGAGAGGGGGACAGAGTGAGCGGGGACAGACAGGGTGGGACAGAGAGAGAGGGGGACAGAGAGGGGGGACAGAGAGGGTTTGATAGAGAGGGGGGGACAGAGAGATGGGGACAGAGAGAGGGGTGGACAGAGAAAGAGGTACAGAGAGACGGTGACAGATATGGCGACAGAGAGAGGGGGACAGAGAGAGGGGGACAGAGAGAGGGGGAACAGAGAGAAGGGGGGACAGAGAGGGGGCACAGAGAGGGGGGACAGAGAGAGGGGGACAGAGTGATCGGGGACAGACAGGCTGGACAGAGAGAGGGGGAGACAGAGAGGGGGGTCAGAGAGGGGTTGATAGAGAGGGGGGGACAGAGAGAGCTGGGGACAGAGAGAGGGGTGGACAGAGAGAGAGGTACAGAGAGACGGTGACAGATATGGCGACAGAGAGAGGGGGACAGAGAGAGGGGGGCAGAGGGAGGGGGACAGACCGAGGGCGTACAGAGAGAGGGGGACACAGGGAGGGGGACAGACCGAGCGAGGACAGAGAAAGGGGGACAGAAAGGGCGATGGAGAGAGGGGGACAGAGAGGGGTGGACGGGGGGGGCGGGGGAACAAAGAAATGGTGACTGAGAGGGTGCAGAGAGAGGGCTACAGAGAGGGGGTGACAGAGGTTTGGAACAGAGAGAGGGTGGACTGAGGGGGGGCATAGAGACGGGGACCGAGAGAGGGGGGACAGAGAGACAGTGACAGAGAGGGGGCAGACAGAGGGCGATAGATTTGGGTGGACAGAGAGCGGGGAACAGAGCGAGGGGGCAGAGAGAGAGGGGGTAAGAGAGAGAGAGGGGGACAGAGAGAGAGGGGGACAGAGAGAGAGGGACAGAGAGCGGGCGACAGAGAGGGGTGGACGTGGGGGGAACAGCGAGGTGGTGACTGAGAGGGGGCAGAGAGAGGGCTACAGAGAGAGGGGGGACAGAGAGAGGCGGACAGAGAGAGGGGCTACAGAGAGAGGGGGGACAGAGAGAGGGGGACAGCGAGAGGGGGACAGAGGGAGGGGGACAGAGTGAGGGGGGACAGAGAGATGGTGACTGGGAGGGGGCAGAGAGAGGGAGACAGAGAGGGGGGACATAGAGAGGGGGACAGAGAGAGGGGGACAGAGGGAGGAGGGCAGAGTGCGGGGGACAGAGGGAGGGGGACAGAGGGAGGGGGGACAGAGAGAACGGGGACAGAGAGAGGGGGACAGAGGGAGGGGGACAGACACAGGGGGACAGAGAGAGGGGCTACAGCGAGAGGGGGGACAGAGAGAGGGGGACAGAGAGAGGGGGACAGAGGGATGGGGCCGAGTGAGGGGGGACAGAGAGATGGCGACTGGGAGGGGGCAGAGAGAGGGAGACAGAGAGGGGGGACAGAGAGAGAGGGGCAGAGAGAGGGGGACAGAGGGAGGGGGACAGAGGGAGGGGGGACAGAGATGGTGACTGGGAGGGGGCAGAGAGAGGGAGACAGAGATGGGGGACAGAGAGAGGGGATACAGAGAGAGGGGGGACAGAGAGGGGGACAGAGAGAGAGGGACAGAGAGAGGGGGACAGAGAGAGAGGGTGTCAGAAAGAAGGTGACAGCGAGAGGGGGACAGAAGGAGGGGGACAGAGTGAGCGGGGACAGACAGGGTGGGACAGAGAGAGGGGGACAGAGAGGGGGGTGGACAGAGAGAGAGGTACAGAGAGACGGTGACAGATATGGCGACAGAGAGATGGGGACAGAGAGAGGGGGACAGAGAGAGGGGGACAGACAGAGGGGGGCAGAGGGAGGGGGACAGACCGAGGGAGTACAGAGAGAGGGGGACAGAGGGAGGGGGACAGACCGAGCGAGGACAGAGAAAGGGGGACAGAAAGGGCGATGGAGAGAGGGGGACAGAGAGGGGTGGACGGGGGGTGGGAACAAAGAAATGGTGACTGAGAGGGTGCAGAGAGAGGGCTACAGAGAGGGGGGGACAGAGAGGGGGAGACAGAAAGTGGGGACAGAGAGAGGAGGACAGAGAGAGGGGGACAGAGCGCGGGCGACAGAGTGGGGTGGACGTGGGGGGAACAGCGAGATGGTGACTGAGAGGGGGCAGAGAGAGGGCTACAGAGGGGGGGACAGAGGTTTGGAACAGAGAGAGGGTGGACTGAGGGGGGGCAGAGAGACGGGGACAGAGAACGGGGGGACAGAGAGACAGTGACAGAGAGGGGGCAGACAGAGGGCGATAGATTTGGGTGGACAGAGAGCGGGGAACAGAGCGAGGGGGCAGAGAGAGAGAGGGGGTCAGAGAGAGAGGGGGACAGAGAGAGAGGGGGACAGAGAGAGAGGGGGAACAAAGAGAGAGGTGGACAGAGGGGGGGGGCAGAGAGAGAGGGGGTCAGAAAGAGGGCGACAGTGAGAGGGAGGACAGAGAGAGGGGGACAGAGAGAGGGGGACAGAGAGAGGGGCTACAGAGAGAGGGGACACAGAGAGAGGGGGACAGAGAGAGGGGGACAGAGGGAGGGGGACAGAGTGAGGGGGGACAGAGAGATGGTGACTGGGAGGGGGCAGAGAGAGGGAGACAGAGAGGGGGGACAGAGAGAGGTGGACAGAGAGAGGAGGACAGAGGGAGGGGGACAGAGGGAGGGGGGACAGAGATGGTGACTGGGTGGGGGCAGAGAGAGGGAGACAGAGAGGGGGGGCAGAGAGAGGGGATACAGAGAGAGGGGGGACAGAGAGAGGTGGACAGAGAGAGAGGGGGTCCGAAAGAAGGTGAAAGAGAGAGGGGGACAGAAGGAGGGGGACAGAGGGAGGGTAGGCAGAGAGAGGGCGACAGAGAGGGGGGACAGTGAGGTGTTGATAGAGGGGGGGGGGGGGACAGAGAGAGATGGGGACAGAGAGAGGGGTGGACAGAGAGAGAGGTACAGAGAGACGGTGACAGATATGGCGATAGAGAGAGGGGGACAGAGAGAGGGGGACAGAGAGAGGGGGACAGAGAGGGGGGACAGAGAGAGGGGGGACAGAGACAGGGGGACAGAGGGAGGGGACAGACCGAGGGAGGACAGAGAGACGGTGACAGAGAGGGCGACAGAGAGAGGGGGACAGAGAGGGGTGGACAGAGAGAGGGCGGACAGAGAGAGGGGGACAGAGGGAGGGGGCAGAGGGAGGGGGGACAGAGAGAGGGGGACAGAGAGAGGGGGACAGAGAGAGGGCGGACAGAGAGAGGGGACAGAGGGTGGGGGACAGAGGGAGGGGGACAGAGAGATGGTGACTAGGAGGGGGCAGAGAGAGGAGGACACAGAGAGGGGCACAGAGAGAGAGGGGGTCAAAAAGAAGGCGACAGAGAGAGTGGGACAGAATGAGGGGGACAGTGGGAGGGGAGACAGAGAGGGGGGGACAGAGGTTTGGAACAGAGAGAGGGTGGACTGAGGGGGGGTCCAGAGAGACGGGGACAGAGAGACAGTGACAGAGAGGGGGCAGAGAGAGGGCGATAGATTTAGGGGGACAGAGAGCGGGGAACAGAGCGAGGGGGCAGAGAGAGAGTGGGTCAGAAAGAGAGGGGTACAGAGAGAGAGGGGGTACAGAGAGAAAGGGGGTCAGAAAGAGGGCGACAGAGAGAGAGGGGGGACAGAGAGAGGGGGACAGAGAGAGGGGTACAGAGGGACGGGGACAGAGAGAGGGGGACAGAGGGAGGGGGGACAGAGAGAGGGGGGACAGAGAGAGGGGGGACAGAGAGAGGGGGACAGAGGGAGGGGGACAGAGGGAGGGGGATAGAGGGAGGGGGGACAAAGAGAGGGGGACAGAGAGAGGGGCTAATGAGAGAGGGGGCACAGAGAGAGGGGGACACAGGGAGGGGGACAGAGTGAGGGGGACAGAGTGAGGGGGGACAGAGAGAGGGAGACAGAGAGAGAGGGGTTCAGAAAGAAGGTGACAGAGAGAGGGGGACAGAAGGAGGGGGACAGAGGGAGGGGGGACAGAGAGAGGGGGACAGAGTGAGCGGGGACAGACAGGGTGGGACAGAGAGAGGGGGACAGAGAGTGGGGACAGAGAGGGGTTGATAGAGAGGGGGGGACAGAGAGAGATGGGGACAGAGAGAGGGGTGGACAGAGAGAGAGGTACAGAGAGACGGTGACAGATATGGCGACAGAGAGAGGGGGACAGAGAGAGGGGGACAGAGAGAGGGGGACAGAGAGTGGGGGAACAGAGAGAGGGGGGACAGAGAGGGGGGCACAGAGAGGGGGGACAGAGAGAGGGGGACAGAGTGAGCGGGGACAGACAGGGTGGACAGTGAGAGGGGACAGAGCGGGGTTGATAGAGAGGTGGGGACAGAGAGAGATGGGGACAGAGAGAGGGGTGGACAGAGAGAGAGGTACAGAGAGACGGTGACAGATATGGCGGCAGAGAGACGGGGACAGAGAGAGGGGGACAGTGAGAGGGGGACAGAGAGAGGGGTGGACAGAGAGAGAGGTACAGAGAGACGGTGACAGATATGGCGACAGAGAGAGGGGGACAAAGAGGGGGGCACAGAGAGGGGGGACAGAGAGAGGGGAACAGAGAGAGGGGAACAGAGGGAGGGGGACAGAGAGAGTGGGGACAGAGGCGGTGACAGAGAGATGGTGACTGGGAGGGGGCAGAGAGAGGGAGACAGAGAGGTGGGACAGAGAGAGGGGGACAGAGAGAGGGGGACAGAGAGAGAGGGACTGACCGAGGGAGGACAGAGAGAGGGGGACAGAGGGAGGGGGACAGACCGAGGGAGGACAGAGAGACGGTGACAGAGTGGGCGACAGAGGTAGGGGGACAGAGGGAGGGGGACAGAGGGAGGGGAGACAAAGAGAGGGGGACAGAGGGAGGGGTACAGAGAGATGGTGACTAGGAGGGGGCAGAGAGAGGGGGACACAGAGGGGGGCACAGAGAGAGGGGGGTCAGAAAGAAGGCGACAGCGAGAGGGGGACAGAATGAGGGGGACAGTGGGAGGGGGGACAGAGAGAGGGGGACAGAGTGAGCGGGGACAGAGAGGAGTGACAGAGAGAGGGGGACAGAGCGAGAGGGAACAGAGGGATAGGGGACAGAGAGATGGTGACAGAGTAGGGGCAGAGAGAGGGCGACAGAGGGGGTGTTGTGAGAGGAGGGACAGAGAGAGGGGGACAGAGAGAGGGGGGCAGAGAGAGGGGGACAGAGAGAGGGGGACAGAGAGAGGAGGGGACAGAGAGAGGGGGGAAAGAGGGGGGCAGAGAGAGAGAGGGGGACAGAGAGAGGGGGGACAGAGAGAGGGGGACAGAGTGGGAGAGAGAGGAGGGGCAGAGAGAGAGGGACAGAGAGAGAGGGGGACAGAGAGAGAGGGGGACAGAGACGGGGGACAGAGAGTGAGTGGGACAGACAGAGGGGGACAGAGAGAGAGGGGGACAGAGAGAGGGGGGACAGAGAGGGGCGACATAGAAAGAGGGGAACGGAGAGCGGGGGGAACAGAGAGAGGGGGACAGAAAGCGGGGGACAGAGAGCGGGGGAGGTAGAGCGCATCAGTGAGAGGGGATCAGAGAGAGAGTGGGACAGAGGGAGGGCAACATAGAGAGGTGGACAGAGAGAGGGGAACAGAGAGTGGGGCACAGAGAGTGGGGGAGAGAGAGGGCTACAGAGAGAGGGGGACAGAGAGAGGAGGGACAGAGAGAAGGCAACATAGAGAGGGGGACAGAGAGGGGAGGACAGAGTGGGGGAGAGAATGGGGGAGAGAGGGCGACAGAGGGGGTGTAGTGAGAGGAGGGACAGAGAGAGGGGGACAGAAAGAGAGGGGGGCAGAGAGAGGGGGACAGAGAGGGGGACAGAGAGAGGAGGGACAGAGAGAGGGGGGAAATAGGGGGCAGAGAGAGAGAGGGGTCAGAGAGAGGGGGACAGAGAGAGGGGGACAGAGACGGGGGACAGAGAGAGAGTGGGACAGAGAGAGGGGGACAGAGAGAGAGGGGGACAGAGAGAGAGGGGGACAGAGACGGGGGACAGAGAGAGAGGGGGACAGAGAGAGAGGGGGACAGAGAGAGAGGGGGACAGAGAGAGAGTGGGACAGAGAGAGGGGGACAGAGAGAGAGGGGGATGGAGAGCGAGGGGAACAGTGAGAGGGGGACAGAAAGTGGGGCACAGAGAGCGGGGGTGGTAGAGGGCATCAGTGAGAGGGGGTCAGAGAGAGAGTGGGACAGAGAGAGGGCAACATAGAGAGGGGGACAGAGAGAGGGCTACAGAGGGTGGGGGACAGAGAGAGGAGGGACAGAGAGAGGGCAACATAGAGAGGGGGACAGAGAGGGGAGGACAGAGTGGGGGAGAGAATGGGGGAGAGAGTGGGGGAGAGAGGGGGCAGAGAGAGGGGATGGTAGAGGGCATCAGTGAGAGGGGGTCAGAGAGAGAGTGGGACAGAGAGAGGGCAACATAGAGAGGGGGACAGAGAGAGGGCTACAGAGAGAGGGGGACAGAGAGAGGAGGGACAGAGAGAGGGGAACATAGAGAGGGGGACAGAGAGGGGAGGACAGAGTGGGGGAGAGAATGGGGGAGAGAGTGGGGGAGACAGGGGGCAGAGAGAGGGGGCACAGAGAGAGGGGGAAAGAGAGAGGGCAACATAGAGAGGGGGACAGAGAGGGGAGGACAGAGTGGGGGAGAGAATGGGGGAGAGAGTGGGGGAGAGAGGGGGCAGAGAGAGGGGGCACTGAGAGAGGAGGGTCAGAGAGAGGGGGACAGAGAGAGGGGGACAGAGAGGGGACAGGGAGAGGGGGACAGAGAGTGGGGAAGATAGAGGGGCTCAGAGGGAATGGGGACAGAGAGAGGGGGACAGAGAGAGGGGGGACAGAGAGATGGGGACAGAGAGCGGGGGACAGAGAGAGCGGGGACAGAGAGAGGGGGGACAGAGAGATGGGGACAGAGAGATGGGGACAGAGAGCGGGGAACAGAGAGAGGGTGAAAGAGAGAGGGGGTCAGAGAGAGGGTGAAAGAGAGAGGGGGACAGAGAGCGGGGACAGAGAGAGGGGGAAGAGAGAGGGCGACAGAGAGAGGGTCAGAGAGAGTGGGACAGATGGGGTCGTGCGGTACAGGGGGGGAGAAGACAGAGCGTGGAGGGACAGAGGGGGGACAGTAAGAGATGGGGACAGAGAGAGCATGGGGACAGAGAGACGGGGACAGAGAGAGGGGGACAGAGAGAGGGGGGACAGAAAGAGATGCGGACAGAGAGAGCACCGGGACAGAGAGAGAGAGAACAGAGAGAGTGGGACAGAGAGAGGAGGGATAGAGAGGGGGGACAGAAAGAGATGCGGACAGAGAGAGCACGGGGACAGAGAGAGAGAGTGAACAGAGAGAGTGGGACAGAGAGACGGGGACACAGAGAGAGGTGACAGAGAGGGGCAGAGAGAGGGCGACAGAGAGAGGGCGACAGAGAGAAGGAGGGACAGAGAGAGGCAGGTGGGAGAGAGAGGGGGACAGAGAGAGGGGGGACAGAGAGGGGGACAGAGAGAGGGGGGACAGAGAGAGAGGGGGGACAGAGAGAGGGGGGACAGAGAGGGGGACAGAGAGAGGGGGGACAGAGAGAGAGGGGGGACAGAGAGAGGGGGGACAGAGAGGGGGACAGAGAGAGGGGGGACAGAGAGAGAGGGACAGAGAGACGGTGACAGATATGGCGACAGAGAGAGGGGGACAGAGAGAGGGGGACAGAGAGTGAGGGGGTCAGAGTGAGGGGGGAACAGAGAGAGGGGGACAGAGGGAGGGGGACAGAGGGAGGGGGGACAGAGAAAGAGGGGGTCAGAAAGAGGGCGAAAGAGAGAGGGGGACAGAGAAAGGGGGACAGAGAGAAAGGGGGTCAGAAAGAGGGCGACAGAGGGAGGGGGGACAGAGAGAGAGGGGGACAGAGTGAGCGAGGACAGAGAGGGGGCAGAGAGAGAGGGGGACAGAGAGAGGGGGGAGAGAGAGAGGGGTGGACAGAGAGAGAGTGACAGAGAGACGGTGACAGATATGGCGACAGAGAGAGGGGGACAGAGAGAGAGGGACAGAGAGAGGGGTCAGAGAGCGGGGAGGGGGTCAGAGAGAGGGGGAACAGAGAGAGAGGGGGACATAGAGTGGGGGGAAAAGAGAGAGAGGCTACAGAGAGAGGGGAGACAGAGGGGGGGACAGAGATAGGGGGACAGAGGGAGGGGGACAGAGAGAGGGGGAAAGAGAGAGGGGGACAAAGTGTGCGAGGACAGAGTGGGGGGAAAGAGAGAGGGGGACAGAGAGGGGGGGACAGAGAGAGATGGGAACAGAGAGAGAGGTGGACAGAGAGAGCGACAGAGAGACGGTGACAGAAAGTGCGACAGAGAGAGGGGGACAGAGAGGGGTGGACGGGGGGTGAACAAAGAGATGGTGACTGAGAGGGGGCAGAGAAAGGGCTACAGGGGGGGCAGAGAGGGGAAGACAGAGAGAGAGGGGGACAGAGAGACTGTGACAGAGAGGGGGCAGAGAGCGGGCGACAGAGAGGGGTGGACGGGCGAACAGAGAGATGGTGACTGAGAGGGGGCAGAGAGAGGGCTACAGAGAGGGGGGTCAGAGGTTTGGGACAGAGAGAGGGTGGATTGAGAGAGGGGGCAGAGAGACGGGGACAGAGAGAGGGGGGAAGGAGAGACGGTGACAGAGAGGGGGCAGTGAGGAGGGGACAGAGAGAGGGGGGAAAGAGAGACGGTGACAGAGGGGGCAGAGAGACGGGGACAGAGAGACGGGGGAAAGAGAGACGGTGACAGAGAGGGGGCAGTGAGGAGGGGACAGAGAGAGGGGGGAAAGAGAGACGGTGACAGAGGGGGCAGAGAGACGGGGGAAAGAGAGACGGTGACAGAGAGGGGGCAGAGAGGGGGGGACAGAGAGACGGTGACAGAGAGGGGGCAGAGAGATGGCGATAGAGATGGGGGAACAGAGAGGGCAGAGAGAGGGAGGCAGAGAGAGAGGGGACAGAGAGAGAGGTGGATAGAGAGAGGGGGACAGAGAGAGGGGGGCAGAGAGAGAGGGGGTCAGAGAGAGGGGGTACAGAGAGAGGGGGGGACAGAGAGAGAGGGGGTACAGAGAGAGGGGGGTACAGAGAGAGAGGGGGACAGAGAGAGAGGGGTCAGAGAGAGAGGGGGGCAGAGAGAAAGGGGGTCAGAGAGAGAGGGGGAGAGAGAGAGGGGGACAGAGAGAGAGGGGGTCAGAGAGAGGGAGGACAGAGGGGGATGGGGGGGCCAGAGTGGGGGGGGCTGAGAGACGGGGACAGAGAGACGGGGGAAAGAGAGACGGTGACAGAGAGGGGGCAGAGAGAGGGGGACAGAGAGACGGTGACAGAGAGGGGGCAGAGAGAGGGCGATAGAGATGGGGGGACAGAGAGCGGGGAACAATGCGAGGGGGCAGAGAGAGGGGGCAGAGAGAGAGAGGGACAGAGAGAGAGGGGGGACAGAGGGGGGCAATAGAGGGGGGGACTGAGAGAGGAGGGACAGAGAGAGAGGGGGACAGAGAGAGAGGGGGACAGAGAGAGAGGGGGCAGGGGGGGGACTGAGGGGGGAACAGAGAGAGGGGGCCAGAGAGAGAGGGGGACAGAGGGGGGCGACAGAGGGGGAACAGAGAGAGGGGGACTGAGAGAGGTGAGGCAGAGAGAGAGGGGACAGAGAGACAGGGTGACAAGGACAGGGGGCGGGGCGGGACAAAGCGGGGGGAACAGAGAGAGGGGGACAGAGAGAGGGGGGACAGAGGGAGAGGGGGACAGAGAGAGGAGGACAGAGCGAGAGGGGACAGAGGAAGAGGGGACAGACAGATGGTGACAGAGTGGGGGCAGAGAGAGGGCGACGGGGGGGGGGCAGAGAGATGAGGGACAGAGAGAGGGGGACAGAGAGAGAGGGGGACAGAGAGAGGGGGACAGAGAGCCGGTGACAGAGAGGGGGCCGAGAGAGGGCGACAGAGAGAGGGGGTCAGAGAGCGGGGAGAGAGAAGGGGCAGAGAGAGTGCGAAAGGGAGAGGAGGGCAGAGAGATGCGGACAGAGAGGGGGACCAAGAGACGGGGACAGAGAGAGGGGGACAGAGGGAGGGGGACAGAGAGAGGGGGACAGAGGGAGGGGACAGAAAGATGGTGACAGAGTGGGAGCAGAGAGAGGGCGACGGGGGGGGGGGGCAGAGAGAGGGGGGTCAGAGGGAGGGTGAAAGAGAGAGGGGGACAGATGGAGTGGGGGCAGAGAGAAGGGGGTAGAGATAGCGGGACAGAGAGAGGGGACAGAGAGAGGGGTACAGAGGGAGGGGGGACAGAGGGAGGTGGGACAGAGAGACTGTGACAGAGAGGGGGCAGTGCGAGGGGGACAGAGAGCAGGGGGTACAGAGAAACGGGGACAGAGAGGGGGGGTAGAGAGAGGGGGGCAGAGAGGGGGGGGCAGAGGGAGGGGGGACAGAGAGACGGTGACAGAGAGGGGGCTGAGAGAGGGCGACAGAGAGAGGGGGTCAGAGAGCGGGGAGAGAGAAGGGGCAGAGAGAGTGCGAAAGGGAGAGGGGGACAGAGAGATGCGGACAGAGGGGGGGACCGAGACGGGGACAGAGAGAGGGGGACAGAGGGAGAGGTACAGAGAGAGGGGGACAAAGGGAGGGGACAGAGAGGGGGCCGAGAGAGGGCGACAGAGAGAGGGGGTCAGAGAGCGGGGAGAGAGAAGGGGCAGAGAGAGTGCGAAAGGGAGAGGAGGGCAGAGAGATGCGGACAGAGAGGGGGACCAAGAGACGGGGACAGAGAGAGGGGGACAGAGGGAGGGGGACAGAGAGAGGGGGACAGAGGGAGGGGACAGAAAGATGGTGACAGAGTGGGAGCAGAGAGAGGGCGACGGGGGGGGGGGCAGAGAGAGGGGGGTCAGAGGGAGGGTGAAAGAGAGAGGGGGACAGATGGAGTGGGGGCAGAGAGAAGGGGGTAGAGATAGCGGGACAGAGAGAGGGGACAGAGAGAGGGGTACAGAGGGAGGGGGGACAGAGGGAGGTGGGACAGAGAGACTGTGACAGAGAGGGGACAGTGCGAGGGGGACAGAGAGCAGGGGGTACAGAGAAACGGGGACAGAGAGGGGGGGTAGAGAGAGGGGGGCAGAGAGGGGGGGGCAGAGGGAGGGGGGACAGAGAGACGGTGACAGAGAGGGGGCTGAGAGAGGGCGACAGAGAGAGGGGGTCAGAGAGCGGGGAGAGAGAAGGGGCAGAGAGAGTGCGAAAGGGAGAGGGGGACAGAGAGATGCGGACAGAGGGGGGGACCGAGACGGGGACAGAGAGAGGGGGACAGAGGGAGAGGTACAGAGAGAGGGGGACAAAGGGAGGGGACAGAGAGATGGTGACAGAGTGGGAGCAGAAAGAGGGCGACGGGGGGGCAGAGAGAGGGGGGTCAGAGAGAGAGGGACAGAGAGAGAGGGGGACAGAGAGGGGGTCAGAGAGAGAGAGAACAGAGGGGGGACTGTGGCGTACCAGAGTGGGGGGGCAGAGAGAGGGGAACAGAGCGAGGGGTCAGAGAGAGAGAGGACAGACGGGGGACGGGGGGGCACAGAGAGGGGGAACAGAGAGAGGGAGAACAGAGGGAGGGGGACAGAGGGAGGGGGACAGAGGGAGGGGGACAGAGGGAGGGGGACAGAGTGGGGGAGAGAGGGGGCAGAGAGAGGGTGAAAGAGATGGGGGACAGAGAGTCGGGAACAGTGCGAGGGGGCAGAGAGAGGGGGCAGAGAGAGAGGGGGACAGAGAGAGGGGGACAGAGAGAGGGGGGCGAGAGTGGGGTACAGAGGGGGGAACAGAGGGGGGAGCAGAGAGAGGGGGACTGAGAGAGGGGGACAGAGAGAGGGGACAGAGGGGGGACACAGAGGGGGGGGACAGAGGGGGAAACAGAGAGAGGGGGACTGAGAGAGGGGGGACAGAGAGAGAGGGGGACAGAGAGAGAGGGTGACAGGGAGAGAGGGGACAGAGGGATGGACAGGAGGGGACTGAGAGGGGGAACAGAGAGAGGGGGCCAGAGAGAGGTGGGACAGAGTGAGGGTCAACAGAGAGAGGGGGCAGAAAGAGGGGGGACAGAGAGAGAGTGGACAGAGAGGGGGCAGAGAGAGGGCGACAGAGAGAGAGGAGACAGATAGCAGGGGAGACAGAGAGAGGGGGATGAGAGAGAGGGGGGGTGAAAG
The DNA here is from genome assembly GCF_037043375.1 of Chiloscyllium plagiosum. Taxonomy (NCBI): domain Eukaryota; kingdom Metazoa; phylum Chordata; class Chondrichthyes; order Orectolobiformes; family Hemiscylliidae; genus Chiloscyllium; species Chiloscyllium plagiosum. Next base: position 42,939,252 of record NW_028270189.1, on the reverse strand, counting down.
ACGGGGTGGTGAGAGAGGGTGTGAGAGTGGGGAGAGATAGGTGGAGAAAAAGGGGGAGAGAGAGGGGTAGAGAGAGAGTGGGGGAGAGGGGTTGGAGAGAAAGCGTGTAGAGAGGGGGGAGAGAGGGGGAGAGAGTGGGGAGAGACAGGGGAGAGATGGGGTGGGGGGAAGAGGGGAGAGAGAGGGGAGTGAGAGAGGGGTGAGAAAGAGGGGGTGAAGGAGTGGGTGTGAGAGAGAGGGTGTGTTTGAGAGAGAGTCGGTGTGAGAGAGAGACGGGTGAGAGAGAGAGGGGTGAGAGAGAGAAGGTGTCAGAGAGAAGGGGTGTGAGAGCGAGAAGAGGTGAGAGAGAGAAGGGGTGTGAGAAATAGGGGTGGAGAGGGAGAGAAAGACGTGGGTTGAGAGTGAGAGAGTGGGGTGAGTGAGTGAGATGGGATGGAGAGAGTGGGGGTGAGAGAGACAGAGGGAGATGGAGGGGAGAGAGGGGGGTGGGGGTGAGAAGGGGTTTAGAGAGAAGGGTTGATTGAGAGAGAAAAAGTGGGGGGTAAGAGAGAGAGTGGAGTGAGAAGGAGAGGGTGTGAGAGAGAGAGTGGGTGAGAGAGAGGGGGTGAGCGAGAGGGGTGAGGGGGAGGTGTTAGAGAGAGAGAGCGCGGGGTGAGAGAGAAAGTGTGTGAGAGAGGGTGGGGTTGAGGGGGTGAAAGGGAAGAGGGGTGAGAGGGGTGACAGAGAGAGGTATAAGCGAGAGGGGATGAGAGAGTGAGGGGGGTTGAGAGAGGGGGTGGTGAGAGGGGGCGGTTAGACACAGAGGGAGTGAGAGAGAGAGGTGTGTGAGAGAGGGTGTAAGAGACAAAGGGTGATTGAGAGAGAGAAAGTGGGGAGGGCGTAAGAGAGAGAGTGGAGTGAGAAGGAGAGGGTGTGAGAGAGAGAGTGGGTGAGAGAGAGGGGTGAGAGGAGGAGAGAGAGAGGAGGAGAGAGAGGGGGAGGGGGGTGAGAGGGAGGGGGAAAGAGAGAGGGGAAGAGAGAGAGGGGAGACAGAGAGAGGGGTGGAGAGAGAGGGGGAAGAGGGAGGGGAGAGAGAGAGGGGAGCGAGGGGGCTGAGAGAGAGGTGTTGAGAGAGAGAGGATGAGAAACAGGGTGTGAGAGAGAAGGGGTGTGAGAGAGAAGGGATGTGAGAGAGAAGGTGTGTGAGGCAGAGGCGGGGAAGAGAGAGCGACGTGGGCTAACAGAGAGATAGTGGGGTGAGAGAGTGAGATGGGAGTGAGAGAGAGGGGTTGTGAGAGACAGGGGGGAGAAACGGTAGAGAGTGGGAGGCAAGAGAGGGGGTAGAGAGAAGGGGAGAGAGGGGGAGAGAGGGGGGAGAGAGAGAGGGGGAGAGAGAGAGAGGGTGAGAGAGAGGGTGTGAGAGAGAGGAGATGAGAAAGAGAGAGAGTGAGTGAAAAAGAGAGCGTATAAGTGAGAAAGAGAGAGCTTGAGTGAGAAAGAGAGAGTGGGTGAAAGACAGGGTGCCAGAGAGAGAGGTTGAGAGACAAGGGGTGATTGAGAGAGAGAAAGTGGGGAGGGGGTAAGAGAGAGAGTGGAGTGAGAAGGAGAGGGTGTGATTGAGAGAGTGGGTGAGAGAGAGTGGTGAGCGAGAGGGGGAGAGGGGAGGGGTTAGAGAGAGCGCGTGGGGTACGAGAGAAAGGGTGTGAGAGGGGATAAAAGAGAGAGAGGGGTGAGAGAGACAGAGGGGTTGAGAAAGAGAGAGGGCGTGAGAGATTGAGGGTGTGAGAGAGTGAGGGGATGAGAGAGTGAGGGGGGTTGAGAAAGGGGTGGTGAGAGAGATGGAGTGAGAGAGAAGGGGTATGAGAGCGAGAAGAGGTGTGAGAGAGAGAGGGGTGAGAGAGAGAAGGGGTGTGAGAAATAGGAGGTGGAGAGAGAGAGACGTGGGTTGAGAGCGAGAAAGTGGGGTGAGAGCGTGAGATGGGATGGAGAGAGGGGGTGTGAGAGACAGAGGGAAATAGAGGGGGAGAGAATGGGGGGCAGAGAGAGGGGAGAGAAAGGGGGCAGAGAGAGGTGGAGAGAGAGGGGGCTGGGGGTGAGAAGGGGTTGAGAGAGAAGGGTTGATTGAGAGAGAAAATGTGGGGGGGTAAGAGAGAGAGTGGAGTGAGAAGGAGAGGGTGAGAGAGAGAGAGTGGGTGAGAGAGAGTGGCGAGAGAGCGAGGGGTAAGAGAGAGTGGGTGAGAGAGGGGGTGAGCGAGAGGGGTGAGAGGGGGAGGGTTTAGAGAGAGAGGGCAGGGTAAGAGAGAAAGGGTGTGAGAGAGGGAGGTGTGAGGAGGTGAGAGAGGGAGGAGAGGTGAGAGGGGGTGAGAGAGAGAGGGGTGAGAGAGAGGGGATGAGAGAGTGAGGGGGGTTGAGAGAGGGGGTGGTGAGAGTGGGGTGAGAGACACGGGGAGTTAGAGAGAGGGGTGAGAGGGGGGTGAGAGACAATGGGTGATTGAGAGAGAGAAAGTGGGGAGGGGGTAAGAGAGAGAGTGGAGTGAGAAGGAGAGGGTGTGATTGAGAGAGTGGGTGAGAGAGAGGGGTGAGTGAGAGGGGGAGGGGTTAGAGAGAGCGCAGGGTAAGAGCAAAAGGGTGTGAGAGGGCGTGAGAGAGAGGGGTGAGAGAGGGAATGAGAGAGAGGGGGTGAGAGAGAGAGGGTTTGAGAAAGAGAAAGGGCATGAGAGATTGAGGGTGTGAGAGAGTGAGGGGATGAGAGAGTGAGGGGGGTTGAGAGAGGGGGTGGTGAGAGACAAGGGGGTGAAAGAGAGAGGAAGTGAGAGAGAGAGACGTGTGAGAGAGAGAGGAGGGTGAGAGAAAGAGGGGTTGAGAGAGAGGGGGTGAGAGAGTGAGGGTGTGAGAGAGTGAGGGGATGAGAGTGAGGGAGTTTGAGAGAGGGGGTGGTGAGAGAGAGAGGGAGTGTGGGAGAGAGGGATGAGAGCGAGGAGTGAGAGCGAGGGTTTGAGAGAGAGGGGTTGAGAAAGAGAGAGGGGTGAGAGAGAGAGCGGTGGGGAGGTGAGAGAGAGGGGGTCGGGCGTGTAAGAGAGAGGGTTGAGAGACGGGGAGGTGGGAGAGAGCGAGGGAGGTGGGAGAGAGAGAGGGGTGAGAGAGAGAGGGGTGAGAGAGAGGGAGCGAGAAGGAGAGAGAGGGGATGAGAAAGAGGCAGAGAGATGGTGGGAGGGAGGAAGGGGTGAGAGAGCAAGGGTGTGTGAGAGTGTGTGCAAGAGAGGGGGATGTGAATGAGATTGGGGTTGGAGAGAGATGGGTGACGGAGAGAGAGGGGTGAGAGAGAGGGGAGTGAGAGAGAGATGGATGTGAGAGGCAGAGGGGTTGAGAGATTGAGGGGTGTTGAGAGAGGGGGTGGTGAGAGGGGGAAGGTGAGCGAGATAGGGGGTGGTGAGAGGGGGACGGTGAGCGAGAGAGGGAGTGAGAGAGAGAGGGGTTGACAGAGAAAGAGAGTTCTGAGAGAGAGGGGTGAGAGAGAGTGTGTGAGAGAGAGTGGTGAGAGAGAGAGGGGTTGAGAAAGAAAGAGAGGGGTGAGAGAGAGAGGGTAAGAGCGAGAGAGGGGGTGACCGAGAGGGGTGAGAGGGGAAGGGGATAGAGAGAGAGAGCGCGAGGTAAGAGAGAAAGGGAGAAGGGTGAGGGGGTAAAAGAGGGAGGATGGATGAGAATGGGGTGACAGAGAGAGACTGTGGTGAGAGAGAGGGGATGAGTGTGGGGGTGGTGAGAGAGGGGGAGGTGAGAGACACAGGGAGTGAGAGAGAGGTGTGCGAGAGAGGGGGTGAGAGACAAGGGGTGAGAAAGAGGGGTTCAGAGAGAGGGGGTGAGAGAGAGAAGGGGGTTGAGAGTGAGAGGGGTGGGGGGGTGAGACTGAGGGGGGTGAGAGAGAGGGGTGGGGGGTGAGAGAGAGAGAGTGAGAGGGAGGAAGAGAGGGGGTGCGGGAGAGAGAGGGGGTGAGAGAGAGAGAGCTGGGTGAGAGGGCGCTGAGAGGGAGAGGTGGGAGTGAGTGACAGAGAGGGGGTGGGAGAGAGAGGGGGTGAGAGAGAGAGGGGGTGAGAGAGAGGGGGTGAGAGAGAGGGAGCAAGAAGGAGAGAGGGGATGAGAAAGAGGCAGACAGATGGTGGGAGAGAGGGAGGGGGTGAGAGAGCGAGGGTGTTTGAGAGTGTGTGTGAGAGAGAGTGGGGATGTGAAAGAGATTGGGGTGGGAGGGAAAGGGGTGAAAGAGAGAGAGGGGAGGGGGAGAGAGGGAGATGGATGGGTGAGAGAGAGAGGTTGAGAGAGAGGAGGGTGAGAGACTGAGGGTGTGAGAGAGTGAGGGAATCAGAGTTTGAGGAATGGTGAGAGAGGGGGGTGAGAGAGAGGAAGGTGGGAGAGGGGGGTGAGAGAGAGTGGTGTGTGAGAGACTGATGAGGTGAGAGAGTAAGGGGATGAGAGTTTGAGGGGTGGTGAGAGAGGGGGCTGAGAGAGAGGGTGTGTGAGAGAGAGGGGTGTGTGAGAGACTGATGAGGTGAGAGAGTAAGGGGGTGAGAGATTGAGGGGTGTTGAGAGGGGGGCGTTTAGAGAGAGAGGGGGTGAGAGAGAGTGGTGAGAGAGAGAGAGGAAGAGTGAGAGGGGGTGAGCAAGAGGGGTGAGAGGGAGAGGGGTTCGAGAGAGAGCGCGGGGTAAGAGAGAAAGGGAAAAGAGTGAGGGGATGAGAGAGGGAGGAGGGTGAGAGGGGGTGACAGAGAGAGGGGTGAGAGAGGGGATGAAAGAGTGAGGGGGGTTGAGAGAGGGGGTGGTGAGAGAGGGGTGGTGAGAGACGCAGGGAGTGAGAGAGAGGTGTGAGAGAGAGGGGTGAGAGAAAGGGGTGTTTGAGAGAGAGAAAGTGGGGAGTGGGTAAGAGAGAGAATGGCATGAGAAGGAGAGGGTGTGTGAGAGAGAGTGGGTGAGAGAGGGGAGAGAGAGCGAGGGTGAGAGAGTGAGATGGGAGTGAGAGAGGGGGTGTCAGAGACAGGGGGAGAGGGAGTAGAGAGTGGGGGGGCAAGAGGGGGGAGAGAGAGGGGAGAGAGAGAGAGGGGGGAGAGAGAGGAGTTGAAAGAGAGGGGGAGAGCGAGAGGGGGTGAGAAAGAGAGTGTGAGTGAAAAAGAGAGAGTGTAAGTGAGAAAGAGAGCGTGAGTGAGAAAGAGAGAGCGGGTGAGAGAGACGGGGTGAGAGAGAGGGGGTGAGGGGGGTGAGAGTGAGGGGGTGGTTGAGAGAGAGTAGGTCTGGGGGGTAAGAGAGAGAATGGAGTGAGAAGAGGAGGGTGTGATTGAGAGAGTGGGTGAGAGAGAGGGGTGAGCGAGAGGGGTGAGAAGGTGAGGGGTTAGAGAGAGCGTGTGGTAAGAGAGAAAGGGTGTGAGAGGGAGGGAGAGAGAGGGGTGAGAGAGAGAGAGGGGCGAGAGAAAGGGTTTGAGAAAGAGAGAGGGCGTGAGAGATTTAGGGTGTGAGAGAGTGAGGGAATGAGAGAGTGAGGGGGGTTGAGAGAGGCGGTGGTGAGAGAGAGGGGGTGAGAGAGAGAGGGTGTGAGAGAGAGGGGTGTGAGAGGGAGGGGGTGAGAGTGAGGGCGTGTGAGAGTGAGGGGATGAGAGAGTGAGGGGGTTTGAGAGAGGGGATGGTGAGAGAGCGAGGGAATGTGAGAGAGAGGTGTGAGAGAGCGAGGGGTTAGGGAGAAGGGTTGAAAGAGAGGGGGAGAGAGAGAGAGGGGGTTGAGAGAGAGAGGTGGGTTGAGAGAGAGAGGTGGGGTTGAGAGAGAGGGGTGAGAGAGAGAGAGGGTTGAGAGAGAGGGAGGTGGGAGAGAAAGGGCGTGAGAGACAAGGAGTGATTGAGAGAGAGAAAGTGGGGAGGGGGTAAGAGACAGAATGGAGTGAGAAGGAGAGGGTGTGAGAGAGAGAGTGGGTGAGAGAGACGGGTGAGAGAGCGAGGGGTGAGAGAGAGGGGGTGAGAGAGAGGGGGGTGAGAGAGAAGGGGGTGGGAGAGAGAGGGGGTGAGAGAGGTGTTGAGAGAGAGAGGTTGAGAGAGGGAGTTGAAAGAGACAGGGGGTGAGAGACAGCGGTTGAAATAGATGGGGGAAAAGGGGTGAGTGAGAGAGAGACGTGGGCTAAGAGAAAGAGAGTGAGGTGAGAGAGTGAGATGGGAGTGAGAGAGAGGGGTGTGAGACACAGGGGAGAGAGGGGGTAGAGAGTGGGGGCAAGACAGGGAGTAGAGAGAAGGGAGAGAGAGGGAGAGAGAGAGGAGTTGAGAGAGAGGGCATGAGAGAAAGAGGGGGTGAGAAAGAGAGACAGTGAGTGAAAAAGAGAGAGAGTGTAAGTGAGAAAGAGAGAGCGTGAGTGTGAAAGAGAGATAGGGGTGAGAGAGCGAGGGGTGAGAGGGAAGGGTAGGGTGAGAAGGGGTGAGAGAGAAGGGGTGAGAGACAGAAGGGATGGGACAGAGAGAGAGAGACTGTGGTGAGAGAGAGGGGAGAGAGTGAGAGGGAGTGTGAGAGAGGGCTAAGAGAGAGAGAGGGAGTGAGAGAGAGGGAGGCGGGAGAGAGAGGGGTTGAGAGACAAGGGGTGATTGAGAGAGAATGTGGGGAGACGGTAAGAGAGAGAGAGGAGTGAGACGGAGAGGGTGTGAGAGAGAGGTGTGAGAGAGAGGGGTGAGAGAGCGAGGGGTGAGAGAGAGGGCGGTGAGAGAGAGGGGGGTGGGAGAGAGAGGGGGTTGAGAGAGAGAGCTGGGCGAGAGGACGGTGTGAGAGAGAGGAGTGAGAGAGACCGGGGTTGAGATAAAGAGGGGTTGAGAGAGAGAAGGAGGTAAGAGAGAGAGAAGGGGAGTGAGAGTCTGAGTGGAGTGAGAGAGAGGGGAGTGAGAGAGAGGGGTGAGAGAGCGCGGTTGAGAGAAGGGGTTGAGAGAGATGGGGGGAAATTAGGGGTGAGAAAGAGAGAGACGTGGGCTAAGAGAGAGTGGGGTGAGAGAGTGAGCGTGGGGTGAGGGAGTGAGTGGGGTGAGTGAGTGAGAGAGAGGGGGTGTGAGAGACAGGGGAGAGAGGGGGTAGAGAGTGGGGGGCAAGAGAGGGGGTAGTGAGAGGGGAGGGGGGAGAGAGAGAGGAGTTGAGAGAGAGGGGTGAGAAAGAGAGAGAGAGTAAGTGAAAAAGAGAGAGAGTGTAAGTGAGAAAGAGAGAGGGGGTGAGAGTGCGAGGGGTGAAGAGAGGGGGTGGGGTAAGAAGGAGTTGAGAGAGAAGGGGTGAGAGACAGAGGTGATGGGACAGAGAGAGACTGTGGTGAGAGAGAGAGAGGGGTGAGAGAGTGAGATGGGAGTGAGAGCGGGTGTGAGAGAGGGAGGTGGGAGAGAGAGTGGGGTGTGAGAGAGGGAGGTGGGAGAGAGGGGGGGTGACAGACAAGGGGTGATTGAGAGAGAAAGTGGGGAAGAGAGAGAGAGTGGAGTTAGAAGGAGAGGGTGTGAGAGAGAGGGGCGAGAGAGAGGGGTGAGAGAGAGCTGGGTGAGAGGAGGAGGTGGTAGTGAGTGACAGAGAGGGGGTGGGAGAGAGAGGCATTAAGAGAGAGAGGGGGTGAGAGAGAGGGAGTGAGAAGGAGAGAGAGGGGATGAGAAAGAGGCAGAGAGATGGCGGGAGAGAGGGCGGGGAGTGAGAGCGAGTGTGTGTGAGAGTGTGTGAGAGAGAGGGGGGATGCGAAAGAGATTGGGGTGGGAGAGAGAAGGATAACGGAGAGAGAGAGGAGAGAAAGAGGGGTGAGAGAGAGATGGATGTGAGAGAGGGGGTGAGAGAGTGAGGGTTGTTGAGAGAGGGTGTGGTGAGAGGGGGGCAGTGAGCGAGAGAGGGAGTGAGAGAGAGAGAGCGGTGAGAGAGAGGGGTTGACAGAGAAAGAGGGGTGAGAGAGAGGGGTGTGAGAGAAAGTGGTGAGAGAGAGAGGGGTTGAGAGAGAAAGAGAGGGGTGAGAGAGAGAGGGTTAGAGACAGGGAGTGACCGAGAGGGGTGAGAGGGGGAGGGGTTAGAGAGAGAGAGAGCGCAGGGTAAGAGAGAGAGGGAGAGGGGTGAGGGGGTGAGAGATAGAGGAGGGGTGAGAGGGGGTGACAGAGAGAGGGGTGAGAGAGAGGGGATGAAAGAGTGAGGGGGTTGAGAGAGGGGGTGGTGAGAGAGGGGTGGTGAGAGACACAGGGAGTGAGAGAGAGGTGTGAGAGAGAGGGGTGAGAGACAAGGGGGTTTGAGAGTGAGAAAGTGGGGAGTGGGTAAGAGAGAGAATGGGGTGAGAGGGCAGTGAGAGGGAGAGGTGGGAGTGAGTGACACAGAGGGAGTGGGAGAGAGAGGGGTGAGAGAGAATGGGAGTGAGAGAGAGGGAGCGTGAAGGAGAGAGAGGGGAGGAGAAAGAGGCAGAAAGATGGGGATGTGAAAGAGATTGGGTTGGGAGAGAAAGGGGTGACAGAGAGAAAGGGGAGAGAGAGGGGGGTGAGAGACTGAGGGGGTTAGAGAGTGAGGGGATGAGAGTTTGAGGGGTGTTGACAGAGGGGGGTGAGAGAGAGGTGTGAGAGAGAGGGTGTGAGAGAGAGGGGTGAGAGCGAGGGGTTGACAGAGAAAGACAGGGTTGAGAGAGAGAGTGGAAAAGAGAGAGGGGTGAGTGAGGGGGTGAGAGAGTGAGGGGATCAGAGAGTGAGGGGAATTGAGCGAGGTGGTGGTGATGGGGGGGTGAGAGAGGGGTGAGAGAGAGCGGGGTTGAAAGAGAGGGGGGAGTGAGGGGTTGAGAAAGATGGGTTGAGAGAGAGGAGGTGAGGGGGCATACTGAGAGAGAGACGGAGAGAGAGAGCGACAGACAGAGAGAGAGAGATAAAGCAAGAGTGAGAGAGAAGAGGTGAGGGAGGTAGGGTGGACTGAGAGAGAGGTAGAGAGAGAGTGAGAGTGCCAGACAGAGAGAGCATGAGCGACAGAAAGAGAGAGAGAGCACGAGCAAGAGAGAGCGAATGAGAGAGACCGTGAGATAAGAGAGAGAGGGAGGCAAGAGAGAGGGAGAGAGGCACGGAGAGAGATAGTGTGAGAAGAGGATGAGAGAGTGAGAGAGACCGCAAGGGGAAGAGAGAGAGCTGAAGTGAGAGAGAGAGAGAGAGAGAGACGTAAGAGAGGTGTGTGAGAGAGAGGGGCGAAAGAGGAGGGGAGACAGGAGGAGAGAGAGAGGGGAGGGGGAGGGAGAGGGGAGAGAGAGGGGGCAGAGAGATGGGGGGATAGAGGGGGAGAGTGTGGAGGAGAGGGGGGAGAGAGGGGGAGAGAGAGGGTGAGAGAGAGAGGTGTTGAGAGAGAGGGGGTGAAAGAGAGGAATTGAGAGGGGAGGTGAGAAACAGGGGTGTGAGAGAGAGAACGGGTGTGAGAGAGAAAGGGTGGGAGACAGAGGGGGCGGGAGAGAGAGAGACATGGGAGGAGAGTGAGAGTGGGGTGAGAGAGTGAGATGGGAGTGAGAGAGAGGGGATGTGAGAGACGCGGGAAAGGGGGGTAGAGGGTGGGAGCAAGAGAGAGGGGGTGAGAGAGGGGAGAGAGAGAGGAGTTGAGAGACAGAGGAGTTGAGAGAGCGTGGTTGAGAGAGGGGGTTGAGAGAGAGGGGTTGAGAGAGAGGGGTTGAGAGAGATGGGGGAAATAAGGAGTGAGAGAGAGAGACGCGGGCTTAGAGGGAGAGAGTGGGGTGAGAGAGTGAGTGTGGGGTGAGAGAGTGAGTGGGGTGAGAGAGTGAGATGGGAGTGAGAGAGATGGGGTGTGAGAGACAGGGGCAGAGAGGGGGGTAGAGAGTGGGGGGCAAGAGAGGGGGTAGAGAGAAGTGAGAGAGAGGAGTTGAGGGAGAGGGCGTGAGAGAGAGGGGGTGAGAAAGAGAAAGAGAGTGAGTGAAAAAGAGAGAGAGTGTAAGTTAGAAAAAGAAAGAGTGAGTGAGAAAGAGAGACCAGGTGAGAGAGCGAGGGGTGAGATTGAGGGGGTGGGGTGAGAAGAGGTTGAGAGAGAAGGGGTGAGAGACAGAGGTGATGGGACAGAGAGAGAGAGACTGTGGTGAGAGAGAGAGAGGGGTGAAAGACTGAGGGGGTTGAGAGAGGGGATAGTGAGAGAGGGGTGGTGAGAGACACAGGGAGTGAGAGAGAGGTGTGCGAGAGAGGGGGTGAGAGACAAGGGGTGATTGAGAGAGAGAAAGTGGGGAGGGGGTAAGAGAGAGAGTGGAGTGAGAAGGAGAAGGTGTGAGAGAGAGTATGGGTGAGAGAGAGGGGTGAGAGAACGAGGGGTGAGAGAGAGGGGGTGAGAGAGAGGGGGTGAGAGAGAGGGGGTGAGAGAGAGGGGGTGAGAGAGAGGGGGTGAGAGAGAGAGAGAGCTGGGTGAGAGGGCGGTGAGAGGGAGAGGTGGGAGTGAGTGACAGAGAGGGGATGGGAGAGAGGGGGGTGAGAGAGAGAGGGGGTGAGAGAAAGGCAGTGAGAAGGAGAGAGAGGGGATGAGAAAGAGGCAGAGAGATGGTGGGAGAGAGGGAGGTGGTGAGAGAGGGAGGGTGTGTGAGAGTGTGTGTGAGAGAGAGGGGCGGATGTGAAAGAGATTGGGGTGGGAGAGAGAGGGGTGATGGAGAGAGAGGGGTGTGAGAGGGAGATGGGTGTGAGAGAGAGAGGGAGTGGTGAGAGAGGGGGGTGAGAGAGGGGTTGATAGAGAAAGCGAGGGGTGAGAGAGAGAGGGGTGAGAGAGAGAGTGTGAGAGAGAGGGGTTGAGAGAGAAAGAGAGTGGTGCGAGAGAGAGGGGAAGAGAGAGTGAGTGAGCGAGAGGGGTGAGGGGGGGAGGGGTTAGAGAGAGCGCAGGATAAGAGTGAAAGGGGATGAGAGAGTGAGGAGGGTTGAGAGAGGGGGTGGTGGGGGGGAGAGACACAGGGAATGAGAGAGAGGGGTGAGAGAGACAAGGGGTGATTGAGAGAGAGAAAGTGGAGAGGTGGTAAGAGAGAGAGTGGAGTGAGAAGGAGAGGGTGTGATTGAGAGAGTGAGTGAGAGAGAGGGGTTGAGCGAGAGGGGGAGAGGTTACAGTGAGAGCGCAGGGTAAGAGAGAAAGGGTGTGAGGGGGGTGAGAGAGAGACGGGGTGAGAGGGGGCGAGAGAGAGGTGTGAGAGAGAGGGATTGAGAGAGAGGGGGGTGAGAGACTGAGGGGGTGAGAGAGTGAGAGGATAGGAGATTGAAGGGTGTTGAGAGAGGGGGCGGTGAGAGAGGGGGCGGTGAGAGAGGAGGGTATGAGACAGAGAGGGGTGAGAGAGAGGGCTTGACAGAGAAAGAAAGGGGTGAGAGAGAGCATGTGACAGAGAGTGGTGAGAGAGACGGGTTGAGAGAGAAAGAGAGGGGAGTGAGAGAGAGAGGGGAAGAGAGAGAGGGGTGAGTGAGGAGGTGAGAGAGTGAGGGGATGAGAGAGTGAGGGGGTGTTGAGAGAGGGGTTGGTGAGGGGTGTGAGAGAGGAGTGAGAGAGCGGGGTTGAGATAGAGAGGGGTTGAGAGAGAGAAGGGGCTGAGAAAACGACTGGGGGTGAGAGAGAGGGGTTGCGAGGCGTGAGAGAGAGTTAGTAGGGTGTGAGAGAGAGTGGAATAAGAGAGGGGGTAAGAGAGGGGTGCAGTGAGAGAGGGGCTGAGAGAGACATGGGGTGCAAGAGAGGGTGGGTGAGAGTAGGAGGGGCTGAGAGAGAGAGAGGGGCTGAGAGAGAGAGATGGGCTGAGAGAGATGGGTGAGATGGGGAGTGTGTAAGAGAGGAGGGATGAGAGTGGGAGGGGGAAAGAGGGACGGGATGAGAGAGGGAGGGTGATAGAGAGGGGTGTGAGAGAGAGAGAGGTGAGAGAGAGGGGAGAAAGAGGGGGAGAGAGGGAGGGTGTGAGAGTGGAAGGGGGTGAGAGAGGGACGGGATGAGAGAGGGAGGGTGGGAGAGAGAGGAGTGTGAGAGAGAGAGAGGTGTGAGAGAGGAGTGAGAGAGGGGGGAGAGAGAGGAGTGAGAGAGGGGGAGAGAGGGGTAGAGAGCGAGGGAGGGAAGGTAAGAGAGTTAGAGTGGTGAGAGAAAGAGAGGGGTGACAGAGAGAGGGGCTTGAGAGAGAGAGGAGGTGTAAGGGGGGGTGAGAGAGGGGGGTGAGAGGGGTAGGTAGGTGAGGGAGTGTGGGGGGGATGGGGGTGGGGGGTGAGGGAGGTGGGAGGGAGATAGAGGGGGTGTGAGAGGGGGTGGGGGAGAGAGAGGTGTGTGAGAGACAGTTGGGTGAGAGGGAGTGAGGGGGGTTGAGAAAGAGAGGTGGGTGAGAGAGAGAGTGGGTGTGAGAGAGAGATTGGTGAGAGATGGGGAATGAGAGAGAGTGGGGTTGAGAAAGAGAGAGAGGGTGAGAGAGAGAGGGGAAGAGAGAGAGAGGGTGAGAGTGAAGGAGTGAGAGGAGAGAGAGGGGATGAGAAAGAGATAAAGAGAGGGTGGGAGAGAGGGAGGGGGTGAGAGAGGGGGGTGAGAGAGAGAGGGGTGAGAGCGCGGGATTGAGAGAGAGAAGGTGGTGAGAGAACGAAGGGTCGTGAGAGAAAGGGGAATGGGAGAAAGGGGGTGAGAGAGCGCGGTTGAGAGAGAGGGGGAGAGAGAGATTGAGAGAGAGGGGTTGACAGAGAGGGGGTTGAGAGAGAGACGGGGGAAAGAGAGGGTGAGAGAGAGAGGGTTAGAGAGAGAGGGGAGAGAGAGGGGTTGAGAAAGATGGGTTGAGAGAGAGAGGAGGTGAGGAGGAGGAATGTGAGAGAGACGGAGAGAGAGAGAGCAACAGAACAGAGAGAACGATAGAGCAAGAGTGAGAGAGAAGAGGTGAGAGAAATAAGGTGGACTGAGAGAGAGGGAGACAGAGGGTGAGAGTGACAGACAGGAGAAGGGGGAGAGAGGGGGTGAGAGAGAGGAGAAGAGAGGGGGGTGAGAGAGGTGTTGAGAGAGAGGGGGTGAGAGAGAGGAATTGAGAGAGAAGGGGTGAGAAACAGGGCTGTGAGAGAGAGAAGGGGTGTGAGAGAGAAAGGGTAGGAGATAGAGAGGGTGGGCGAAAGAGAGACATGGGGGAGAGAGTGAGAGTGCGTGAGAGAGAGTGAGATGTGAGTGAGAGAGAGAGACGTGGGGGGAGAGAGTGAGACGTGGGCTAAGAGAGAGAGAGTGGGGGAGAGAGTGAGAGTGGGGTGAGAGAGTGAGATGGGAGTGAGAGAGAGGGGGTAGAGAGTGGGTGGCAAGAGAGGAGAGAGAGAGAGGGAGAGAGAGGGAAGAGAGAGAGAGGGGGCGGGGGAGAGAGAAGTTGAGAGAGAAGGGGTGAGAGAGAGGGGGTGAGAAAGAGAGAGAGTGAGTGAAAAAGAGAGCGCGGGTGAGAGAGAGGGGGTGAGAGAGAGGGGTAGGGGTGAGAGGGGGGTCAGAGAGAAGGGGTGAGAGAGAGGGGTGGGGTGAGAGGGAGATGAGAGAGAAGGTGTGAGATACAGAGGGGTGGGACAGAGAGAGAAAGATTGTGGTGAGAGAGAGGGGTGAGAGAGTGAGATGGGAATGAGAGAGGGGGAGTGAGAGAGAGGGAGTGTGTGAGAGAGAGGAGTAAGAGAGCGAGGGGTGAGAGAGAGGGGTTGAGAGAGGGTGGGTGGTGAGAGAGAGAGCTCGGGGTAAGATTGAAAGGGTGTGAGAGAGGGAGAGGGGTGAGGAGGTGCGAGAGGGAGGAGGGGTGAGAGAGAGGGGATATGAGAGTGAGGGGTTGAGAGAGAGATGGGGTGAGAGAGAGAGAAGGGGGTGAGAGAGAGAGGGGAGTGAGAGAGAGGGGGGTGAGAGAGATGAGTGAGAGAGTGGTTGAGAGAGAGGAGTTGAGAGAGAGAGGGGGAGAGAGAGGTTGAGAGAGAGAGGGGGGAGAGAGAGGGTTTGAGAAAGATGGGTTGCGAGAGAGAAGAGGTGAGGGGGAGGACTGAGAGAGAGAGAGACGGAGAGAGAGAGAGAGCAACAGACAGAGAGAACGATAGAGCAAGAGTGAGAGAAGTAGGGTGGACTGAGAGAGAGGGAGACAGACAGACAGACAGAGAGCATGAGCGACAGAGAGAGAGAGAAAGAGCGAGAGAGAGCGAGCGAGAGACCGTCTGATGAGAGAGAGAGGGAGGCAAGAGAGAGGGAAATAGCCAGGGAGAAGAGAGAGTGTGAGAAGAGGGTGAGAGAGTGAGACAGAGCAAGAGGAAGAGAGCGATTGGAAGAGTGAGAGACAGAAGATGCGAGAGAGAGAGAGGGCGGAGAGAGAGAGAGGCGAGAGAGGAGGGGAGAGAGGAGGAGAGAGAGGGGGAGAGGGAGGGGGAGAGATGTGTGAGAGAGAAGGGGAGAGAGGGGGGAGAGAGATGGGAGAGGGGGTTGTGAGGAGGAGAGAGCGGAAGAGAGGGGGTGAGAGAGGGGGCAGAGAGAAGAGGAGAGAGACGGGGAGAGAGATGGGGAGGGGAGTGAGGGGGAAGGAGTGGAGGAGAGGAAGAGAGGGGGTGAGAGAGAAGGGAAGAGGGGGGGTGACAGAAAGGTGTTGAGAGAGAGGGGGTGAGAGAGAGAGGGGTGTGAGAGAGAAGGGGTGTGAAACAGAAGGGGTGGGAAGGAGTGAAATGTGGGGTGAGAGAGAGAGAGTGGGGTGAGAGAGTGAGATGGGAGCGAGAGAGAGGGGATGTGAGAGACAGGGGGAGAGAGGGGGTAGAGATTGGGGGGCTAGCGAGGGGGTAGAGAGAGAGTGGAGAGAGAGAGGGGAGAGAGAGGGGGGAGAGAGGGGGAGAGGGGATGAAAAAATTGGGCAGAGAGTGGGAGAGAGAAGGGGAGAAAGAGGGGGGAAGAGAGAGAGGGTTTGAGAGCGCGGGTGAGAGAGGGGTTGAGAAAGAGAGAGTGTGAGTAAAAAAGAGAGAGAGAGTGTAAATGAGAAAGAGAGAGTGAGTGAGAAAGAGAGCGCGGGTGAGAGAGGGGGGTGAGAGAGAGGAGGTGGGGGTAAGGGGTGTGAGAGAGAAGGGGTGATTGAGAGAACGAAAGTGGGGAGGGGATAAGAGAGAGAGTGGAGTGAGAAGGAGAGGGTGTGAGAGAGAATGGGCGAGAGAGAGGGGGTGAGCGAGAGGGGTGAGATAGAGGGGTTGAGAGAGAGAGGGATGAGAGAGTAAGGGTTGGAGAGATTGAGGGGATGAGAGAGTGAGCTGGGTTGAGAGAGGGGGTGGTAAGACAGAGTGGGGTGAGAGAGGGGGAGAGAAGGGTGAGAGAGAGGGGGAGGGGCGTAGAGAGAGAGGGGTTGAGAGAGAGAGGGTTGAGGGAGAGAAGGGGGTGAGAGAGAGTGGGGGAGTGTGAGAGAGAAGGGGTAGAGAGAGGGGTTGAGAGAGGGAGAGAGGATGAGAGAGGGGGTTAGAGAGAGAGGGAGAGAGAGAGGAGTGGGAGAGAGAGAGGGAGGTGAGTGAGGGAGTGGGGTGAGTGAGAGAGGGCGATGTGAGGGGGTGAGAGAGAAAGGGGGAGAGACAAAGGGGGAGTGAGAGTGGGTCAGAGAAAGACTGGAGGTGAGACAGAGAGGGGCTGGGAGAAAGGGCATGAGAGAGAGAGGGTTTGAGAGAAATGGAGTGAGAGTGAGATGGGGTGAGAGAGAGAGGGAGTGAGAAGTAGAGAGAGGGTAAAAGAAAGAGACAGAGAGAGGGTGGGAGAGAGGAAGGGGGTTGGAGAGAGGGAGGGGGTGAAAGAGAAAGAGGGATAAGAGAGAGAGGGAGGGGGTGTGAGAGAGAGTATGGGTGAGGATGTAAGAGAGAGAGAGTTTGGGAAAGAGAGAGGAGTGAGAGCAGGTGAGGGGGTGAGAGAGAAGGGGGTGAGAGAGTGGGATGTGAGAGAGAGAAGGGTAAGAGAGAAAGAGAGCAAGGGGTGAGAGAGGGGATTTAGAGAGGGCGGGGTTTGAGAGAGCGAGAGAGAGCGGGTGAGAGAGAGAGAGGAGGATGAGGGGGTGAGAGAGAGAGAGGGTGAGAGAGAGGGGTTGAGAGAGAGGGTGTGAGAGAGAAAGGGGTGAGAGAGAGTGGGGTGAGAAAGGGAGAGAGGGCTGAGAAAGGGAGAGAGTGGAGAAAGAGAGAGGGGAGAGAGAGGGGGCTGAGAATGAGAGAGACGGGAGAGAAAGAGAGGGGGTCAGAGAAAGAGTGAATGTGTGGGAGGGGGTGAGAGAGAGGACGTGGGAGAGAGAGTGGGAGAGAGAGGGGGTGAGAGAGATGGGGTTTGAGAAAGAGGGGGTTTGAGAGAGCGGGTGAGAGAGAGAGAGAGGAGGATGAGGGGGGTGAGAGAGAGAGGGTGAGAGAGAGGGGTTGAGAGAGAGAGGGAGTTTGAGAGAGCGAGAGAGAGCGGGTGAGAGAGAGAGAGGAGGATGAGGGGGGTGAGAGAGAGAGGGTGAGAGAGAGGGGTTGAGCGAGAGAGGGGGTTTAAGAGAGCGAGAGAGAGCGGGTGAGAGAGAAGGAGGAGGATGACGGGGTGAAAGAGAGAGAGGGTGAGAGAGAGTGGTTGAGAGAGAGAAGTGTTTTGAGAGAGCGAGAGAGCGCGGGTGAGAGAGAGAGAGAGGAGGATGTGAGCGGTGAGAGAGAGAGGGTGAGAGAGAGGGGTTTTAGTGAGAGCGGGGGTTTGAGACAGCGAGAGAGAGCAGGTGAGAGAGAGAGGAGGATGAGGAGAGAGGGTGAGAGAGAGGGATTGAGAGGGAGAGGGGGTTTGAGAGAGCGAGAGAGCGCGGGTGAGAGAGAGGAGGATGAGGGGTTGTGAGAGAGAGGGTGAGAGAGAGAGGAGGATGAGTGGGGTGAGAGAGAGGGTTTTAGAGAGAGAGGGGGTTTGAGAGAGCGGGAGAGAGCGGGTGAGAGAGAGGGGGGGTGTAAGAGAGCGGGTGAGAGAGAGGGAGGAGGATGAGGGGGGTGAAAGAGAGAGAGAGAGGGTGAGAGAGAGGGGTTGAGAGAGAGAGAGGGGTTTGAGAGAGCGAGACAGAGCGGGTGAGAGAGAGGAGGATGAGAGCGGTGGGAGAGAGAGAGGGTGAGAGAGAGGGGTTGAAAGAGAGAGGGGGTGTGAGAGAGCGACAGAGAGCGGGTGAGAGAGAGGGGTTGAGAGAGAGAGGAGCTTTGAGAGAACGAGAGAGAGCTGGTGAGAGAGAGGGAGGAGGATGAGGGGGTGAGAGAGAGAGGGTGAGACAGAAGGGGTTTGAGAGAGCAAGAGAGAGCGGGTGAGAGAGAGGGAGGAGGATGAGGGGGGTGAGAGAGAGAGGGTGAGAGAGGGGTTGAGAGAGAGAGGGGGTTTGAGAGGGGGAGAGAGCGCGGGTGAGAGAGAGAGAGAGGAGGATGAGGGAGGTGAGAGTGAGAGGGTGAGAGAGGAGGGTTGAGAGAGAGGGGGGGTTTGAGAGAGCAAGAGAGAGCGGGTGAGAGAGAGAGAGGAGGATGAGGGGGGTGAGAGAGAGAGGGTGAGAGAGGGGTTGAGAGAGAGAGGGGGTTTGAGAGAGCAAGAGAGAGCGGGTGAGAGAGAGAGAGGAGGATGAGGGTGTGAGAGAGAGAGGGTGAGAGAGAGGGGTTGAGAGAGAGAGATGGGGTTTGAGAGAGCGAGAGAGAGAGCGGGTGAGAGAGAGTGAGGAAGATGGGGGGGGGTGAGAGAGAGGGGGTTTAGAGAGAGAGGGGGTTTGAGAAAGCGAGAGAGAGCGGGTGAGAGAGGGAGAGGAGAATGGGGGGTTGAGAGAGAGAGGGTGAGAGTGAGGTGTTTTAGAGAGAGGGGCGTTTGAGAGAGCGAGAGAGCAGGTGAGAGAGAGAGGAGGATGAGGGGGGTGAGAGAGAGAAGTTGAGAGAGAGGGGTTTTAGAGAGAGAGGGGGTTTGAGAGAGCGAGAGAGCGGGTGAGAGAGAGAGGAGGATGAGGGAAGTGAGAGAGAGAGGGTGAGAGAGAGGGGTTGAGAGAGAGGGGGTTTGAGAGAGAGGGGGTTTGAGAGAGCGGGGGTTTGAGAGAGCGGGTGAGAGAGAGAGAGGAGGATGAGGGGGGTGAGAGAGAGAGGGTGAGAGAGAGGGGTTGAGAGAGAGAGGGGGTTTGAGAGAGCGAGAGAGAGCGGGTGAGAGAGAGAGAGGAGGATGAGGGGGGTGAGAGAGAGAGGGTGAGAGAGAGGGGTTGAGAGAGAGAGGGGGTTTAAGAGAGCGAGAGAGAGCGGGTGAGAGAAAAGGAGGAGGATGACGGGGTGAAAGAGAGAGAGGGTGAGAGAGAGTGGTTGAGAGAGAGAGGTGTTTTGAGAGAGCGAGAGAGCGCGGGTGAGAGAGAGAGAGGAGGATGAGAGCGGTGAGAGAGAGAGAGGGTGAGAGAGAGGGGTTTTAGTGAGAGCGGGGGTTTGAGACAGCGAGAGAGAGCAGGTGAGAGAGAGAGGAGGATGAGGAGAGAGGGTGAGAGAGAGGGATTGAGAGGGAGAGGGGTTTGAGAGAGCGAGAGAGCGCGGGTGAGAGAGAGAGGAGGATGAGGGGGGTGAGAGAGAGGGTGAGAGAGAGAGGAGGATGAGGGGGGTGAGAGAGAGAGGGTGAGAGAGAGAGGAGGATGAGGGGGGTGAGAGAGAGGGTTTTAGAGAGAGAGGGGGTTTGAGAGAGCGGGAGAGAGCAGGTGAGAGAGAGGGGTTGAGAGAGAAAGGGGGTGTAAGAGAGCGGGTGAGAGAGAGGGAGGAGGATGAGGGGGGTGAAAGAGAGAGAGAGAGGGTGAGAGAGAGGGGTTGAGAGAGAGAGAGGGTGTTTGAGAGAGCGAGACAGAGCGGGTGTGAGAGAGAGAGGAGGATGAGAGCGGTGGGAGAGAGAGAGGGTGAGAGAGAGGGTTTGAGAGAGAGAGGGGGTGTGAGAGAGCGACAGAGAGCGGGTGAGAGAGGGAGAGGAGGATGAGAGGGGTGAGAAAGAGAGGGTGAGAGAGAGAGAGGAGGATGAGAGGGGTGAGAAAGAGAGGGTGAGAGAGAGGGGTTGAGAGAGAAATGGGGTTTGAGAGCGAGAGAGAGCGGGTGAGAGAGAGAGAGGAGGATGAGGGGGGTGAGAGATGGAGAGGGTGAGAGAGGGGGGTTTTAGTGAGAGCGGGGGTTTGAGACAGCGAAAGAGAGTGAAGAGGATGAGGGGGTGAGAGAGAAAGGGGTTTTAGAGAGAGGGGGTTTTAGAGAGAGGGGGTTTGAGAGAGCGAGAGAGAGCGGGTGAGAGAGAGAGAGGAGGATGAGGGGGTGAGGGAGAGATGGTGAGAGAGAGGGGTTGAGAGAGAGGGGGGTTTGAGAGAGCGAGAGAGCGCGGGTGAGAGAGAGGAGAGGATGAGGGGGGTGAGAGAGAGAGGGTGAGAGAGAGGGGGTATAGGGAGAGAGGGGGTTGAGAGAGCAAGAGAGAGCGGGTGAGAGAGAGAGGAGGATGAGGGGGGTGAGAGAGAGAGGGTGAGAGAGAGGGGTTTAGAGAGAGAGGGGTTTGAGAGAGTGAGAGAGCAGGTGAGAGAGAGAGAGGCGGATGAGGGGGGTGACAGAGAGAGAGGGTGAGAGAGAGGGGTTGAGAGAGAGGGGGTTTGAGAGAGCGAGAGAGCACGGGTGAGAGAGAGAGGGGAAGATGAGGGGAGTGAGAGAGAGAGAGGGTGAGAGAGAGGGGTTGAGAGAGAGAGAGGAGCTTTGAGAGAACGAGAGAGAGCTGGTGAGAGAGAGAGGAGGATGAGTGGGTGAGAGAGAGAGGGTGAGAGAGAGGGGTTTTAGAGAAAGAGGGGGTTTGAGAGAGCAAGAGAGAGCGGGTGAGATAGAGAGAGGAGGATGAGGGGGTGAGAGAGAGAGGGTTCGGTAGAGGGGTTTTAGAGAGAGGGGGGGTTTGAGAGAGCGAGAGAGAGCAGTTGAGAGAGAGGGGAGGATGAGGGGGGTGAGATAGAGAGGATGAGATAGAGGGGTTTTAGAGAGAGAGGGGGTTTTAGAGAGTGAGAGAGAGCGGGTGAGAGAGAGGAGGATGAGAGGGTGAGAGAGAGAGGGTGAGAGAGAGGAGGATGAGGGGTTTGAGAGAGATAGGGTGAAAGAGAAAGAGTTTAGAGAGAGAGGTTGTTTGAGAGAGTGAGAGAGAACGGGTGAGAGAGAGAGAGGAGGATGAGGGGGGTGTGAGAGAGAGGTTGAGAGAGGGGTTTTAGAGAAAGAGGGGGTTTGAGAGAGCAAGAGAGAGCGGGTGAGATAGAGAGAGGAGGATGAGGGGGGTGAGAGAGAGAGGGTGAGAGCGACGGGTTGAGAGAGAGGGGGTTTGAGAGTACGAGAGAGAGTCGGTGAGAGAGAGAGAGGAGGATGAGTGTGGTGAGAGAGTGAGGTAGGGTGAGAGAGAGAGGGGTTTTAGTGAGAGAGGGGGTTTGAGAGAGCGGGTGAGAGAGAGAGAGGAGGATGAGCGTGATGAGAGAGAGAGGGTGCGAGAGAGGGGTTGAGAGAGAGGGGGTTTCAGAGAGCGAGAGAGCGCGGGTGAGAGAGGGGGAGGAGGATGAGGGTGGTGAGAGAGAGAGTGTGAGAGAGAGAGAGGAGGATGAGGGGTGGTGAGAGAGAGAGGGTGAGAGAGAGGGGGTTTAGAGAGAGAAAGGGTTTGAGAGAGCGAGAGAGCGCGGGTGAGAGAGAGAGAGAGGAAGATGAGGGGGGTGAGGGAGAGAGGGTGAGTGAGAGGGGTTTTAGAGAGAGAGGGGATTTGAGAGAGCGAGAGAGAGCGGGTGAGAGAGAGAGAGGAGGTTGAGGGGGGTGAGAGAGAGAGGGTGAGAGGGAGGGGGTTTAGAGAGAGAAAGGGTTTGAGAGAGCAAGAGAGAGCGCGTGAGAGAGCGGGAGGAGGATGAGGGGGGTGTGAGAGAGAGGGTGAGAGAGAGGGGTTGAGAGAGAGGGGGGTTTGAGAGAGCGAGAGAGAGCGGGTGAGAGAGAGGGAGGAGACTGAGAGGGGTGAGACAGAGATGGTGAGAGAGGGGTTGAGAGAGAGAGGGGGTTTGAGAGAGTGAGAGAGAGCGGGTGAGAGAGAGAGAGGAGGATGAGATGAGAGGGGTGAGAGAGAGAGGGTGCGAGAGAAGGGTTTTAGAGAGAGAGGGGTTTGAGAGAGTGAGAGAGAGCGGGTGAGAGAGAGAGGGGGATGAGGGGGGTGAGAGAGAGAGGGTGAGAGAGAGGGGTTTAGAGAGAGAGGGTGTTTGAGAGAACGAGGGTGAGCGGGTAAGAGAGAGAGAGGAGGATGAGGGGGTGGGAGAGAGAGGGTAAGAGAGAGTGGTTGATAGAGAGATGGGGTTTGAGAGAGCAAGAGAGCACGGGTGAGAGAGAGAGGAGGATGAGTGGGGTGAGAGAGAGAGGTTGAGAGAGAGGGGTTTTAGAGAGAGAGGGGGTTTGAGAGAGCGAGAGAGAGCGGGTGAGGGAGAGAGAGGAGGATGAGGGGGGTGAGAGAGCGAAGTTGAGAGAGAGGGGTTGAGAGAGAGATGGGGTTTGAGAGAGCGAGAGATCGCGGGTGAGAGAGAGAGAGGAGGATGAGGGGGGTGTGAGCGAGAGGGGTTGAGAGAGAGGGGTTTTAGATAGAGAGGGTGTTTGAGAGTGCGAGAGAGAGCGGGTGAGAGAGAGGAGGATGAGGGGGGTGAGAGACAGAGAGGGTGAGAGAGAGGGATTTTAGAGAGAGGGGTTTTGGGAGATCGAGAGAGAGCGGGTGAGAGAGAGAGAGGAGGATGAGGGGGGTGAGAGAGAGGGGGAGAGAGAGGGGCTTTAGTGAGAGAGGGGGTTTGATAGATCGTGAGAGTGCGGGTGAGAGAGAGAGAGAGGAGGATGGGATGGGTGAGAGAGAGAGTGTGAGAGAGAGGGGTTTTAGAGAGAGGGGGGTTTGAGAGAGCGAGAGAGCGCGGGTGAGAGAGAGAGAGAGGAGGATGAGGGGTGTGAGAGCGAGTGTGTGAGAGAGCGAGAGGATGATGAGGGGGGTGAGAGAGAGAAGGTGAGAGAGAGGGGTTTTAGTGAGAGAGGGGGTTTGATAGAGCAAGAGAGAGCGGGTGAGAGAGTAAGAGGAAGATGAAGAGGGTGAGAGAGAGGGTGAGAGAGAGGGGTTTAGAGAGAGAGGAGGTTTGAGAGAGCGAGAGAGCGCGGGTGAGAGAGAGAGGGGAAGAGGAGGGGGGTGAGAGAGAGGGTGAGAGAGAGGGGTTGCGAGAGAGAGCGGGTGAGAGAGAGAGAGGAGGATGAGGGCGGTGAGAGAGAGAGGGTGAGAGAGAGAGAGGAGGATGATGGTGTGAGCGAGAGAGGGTGAGAGAGAGGGGTTTTAGAGAGAGAGGGGGCTTGAGAGAGCAGGTGAGAGAGAGGAGGATGAGGGGCGTGAGAGAGAGAGGGTGAGAGAGAGGGGTTGAGAGAGAGAGGGGGTTTGAGAGAGCGAAAGTGCGCGGGTGAGATAGAGAGAGGAGGATGGGGGTGAGAGGGAGAGGGTGGGAGAGAAGGGTTGAGAGAGTGACGGTGTTTGAGACAGCGAGAGAGCGGGTGAGAGAGAGAGAGGAGGAGGCGGGGGCTGAGAGAGAGAGGGTGAGAGAGAGGGGTTGCGAGAGAGAGGGGTTTTGAGAGAGCGAGTAAGAACGGGTGAGAGAGAGAGAGGAGGATGAGGGGAGTGAGAAAGAGAAAGTGAGAGAGGGGTTTTGGAGAGAGAGAGGGGGTGAGAAGGAGGGAGAGGGGATGAGAAAGAGACAGAGAGAGAGAGGGGGTTATGA
The DNA here is from genome assembly GCF_037043375.1 of Chiloscyllium plagiosum. Lineage (NCBI taxonomy): Eukaryota > Metazoa > Chordata > Chondrichthyes > Orectolobiformes > Hemiscylliidae > Chiloscyllium > Chiloscyllium plagiosum. The sequence continues at coordinate 42,916,603 of NW_028270189.1, read as the reverse complement.
GAGAGGGGTGAGGGATAGCGGGTGAGAGTGAGAGGGGGTTAGAGCGAGCGGGGTGAGAAGGATGGAGAGGGGATTAGAAAGAGACAGAAAGAGGGGTGGGAGAGAGGGAGGGTGTGTGTGAATGTGTGAGAGAGAGAGTGAGAGAGGGAGGTGAGAGAGAGGGGAATAAGAATAAGAGAGATTGGGGTGCGAGAGAGAGAGAGGGGTGACAGAGAGAGAGGGTGGGAGGGTGAGAGAGGGAGTGAGGTGGGAGAGAGTGAGGGGGTTGAGAGATGGGGGTTGTGAGATGGGGGTTGAGAGAGGGGTATGAGAGAGGGAGGTGGTGAGACAGATGGGCTGAGACAGATGGGGTGAGAGAGGGGGTGCGAGAGAAAGCGGGTGAGACAGAGGTGCGGTGAGAGAGGGTGAGTGAGAGAGGGTTTGGGAGAGAGAGAGGGGAGAGAGAGGGGTGAGTGGGGTGTTGAGAGAGAGGGGCAGTGAGAGAGAGTGGGTGGAGAGAGGGAGTGAGAAAGAGAGGGGGTGAGAGAGCGGGGTGAGAGAGGGGTGAGAGAGAGTGAGAGAGAGAGTGGAGGTGAGAGAGAGGGGATGAGAGAGAGAGGGGGGTGAGAGAAAGGGGAGTGTGGGGGGTGGGGTGAGAGAGAGGGGCGGTGAGAGAGAGGGGTGAGAGAGAAGGGATGAGAGAGAGAGTGAGAGAGAGTGGGGGTGAGAGAGAAGGGATGAGAGAGAGAGAGAGAGAGAGGTTGGTGAGAGAAAGGGGAGTGTGAGAGGGGGTTGAGAGAGAGGGACGGTGAGAGAGTGGGGTGAGAGAGAGAGGTGTGAGAGAGAAGGGTGAGAGAGAGAGTGAGAGAGAGTGGGGGTGAGAGAGGGAGTGTGAGAGGGGGGGAGCGAGAGAGAGGGGCGGTGAGAGGGGGGCGGTGTGAGAGAGAGAGGGGGTTGAGAGAGAGGGGCGTTGAGAGAGAGCGGAGTGAGAGAGAGGGCTGAGAGAGAGAGAGGTGAGAGAGAGAGTGAGAGAGAGTGCGGCTGAGAGAGAGGGGATGAGAGAGAGAGGGGGTGAGAGAAAGGGGGGTGAGAGAGAGGGGCGGTGAGAGAGAACGGGGTGAGAGAGAGAAGGGTGAGATAGAGAGTGAGAGAGAGTGGGGGTGAGAAAGAGAGGGAAAGTGAACGAGACGGGGTGGGAGGGGGTGAGAGAGAGGGGGAGAGGGGGAGAGAGGGGGCGTGAGAGAGAGGGGGGAGAGAGAGAGGGGTAAAAGAGAGATGGAGTGAGAAAGAGAGGGGGTGAGACAGAGGGGGTGAGAGAGAGGGGTGAGAGAGAGAGGGGGAGAGAGAGTGACGTTTTGAGAGAGAAGAGAGTGAGGGAGAGGAGTGTGAGAGAGGGGTTGAGAGAGAGGGATCGAGAGAGAGGGGGATGAGAGAGAGGGGGATGAGAGAGAGGGGGATGAGAGAGGGGGGGTTGAGAGAGAGGGTGTGAGAGAGAAAGGGATTCGAGAGAGACAGGGTGGGAGAGCGATGGGGATGGGAGAGAGAGGGGTGAGAGAGAGAGAAGGATGAGAGAGAGAGGGTGAGAGAGAGTGGGTGGGAGAGAGAGGGGTGAGAGAGAGTGGGTGGGAGAGAGAGGGGGGTGGGAGAGAGAGTGGGTGGGAGAGAGAGGGGGGTGGGAGAGAGAGTAGGGTGGGAGAGACAGCGGGTGAGTGAGAGAGGGTGAGAGAGAGAGGGCGATATGAGGGGCGTGAGAGAGAAAAGGGGAGAGACAAAGGGGGTGTGAGAGTGGGTCAGAGAAAGAGTGGAGGTGAGATAGAGAGGGGCTGGGAGAGAGGGCGTGGGAGAGAGAGGGGTTGAGAGAGAGACGGTGTGAGTGAGATGGGGTGAGAGAGAGACACTGAGTGGGAGAGAGGGAGGGAGTGAGAGAGAGAAGGGTAAGAGAGAGAGGAAGTTTGAGAGCGAGAGAGAATGTGGGTGAGGGGTTGTGAGGGGAGTGAGAAAGGGGGTTGAGAGAGAGAAGGGGGTGAGATAGTGATGCTGAGAAAGAGAGGGGGGTGAGAGTGAAAGAGAGAGGAATGAGAGAGAGGGGGTAAGAGAGAGATAGTTTGAAAGAGCGAGAGACCAGGTGAGAGAGAGAGGGGATGAGAGGTGTGTGAGAGAGGGGTGAGATTAGAGGGTGAGGGAGAGAGAAGAGGGTGAGAGAGAGGGGGTGTGAGAGAGAGTGGGGTGAGAGAGAGCGCGCGGGTGAGTGAGAAAGAGGGGGTGATGTGAGGGGGTCGAGAGAGAAAGAGGGAGAGACAAAGGGGGAGAGACAAAGGGGGAGAGAAAGAGTGGAGGTGAGACTGAGAGGGGGTGGAAGAGAGGGCGTGAGAGAGAGAGAGGTGGTTTGAGAGAGCAGGTGAGAGAGTGGGGGTGAGGGGGTGGGAGGGAGAGGGTGAGAGAGAGGGGTGTGAGAGAGAGGTGGGTTGAGAGATGGGGTGAGGGGGGTGAGAGAGAAGGCAGTGAGAGAGAGAGGGGTGTGAGATAGGGGAGAGAGAGGGGGGATTGAGGGGGGTGAGAGAGAGAGTGAGGGGGTGAGAGAGTGTGTGAGAGAGAGGGGAGAGATGAGAGAGGGAGTGGGGTGAGGGGGGTTGAGAGAGAAAGTGGGCTGAGAGAGGGGTGAGAGAGAGGGGTGAGAGAGAGGGGGTGAGAGGAAAAGAGAGAGTGAGAGGGGCAGAGAGAGGAGATGAGAGATAGAGCGGGGTGAGAGAGAGGTGGTTGAGAGAGAAAGGGGGTGAGAGAGAAAGGTGAGTGTGAGAGAGAGGGGGTGTGAGAAACAGAGAGAGAGAGTGCGAGGTTAAGAGGGTGAGAGAGAGAGGGTGTGAGAGAGGGGTGAGATGAGAGAGAGAGCATGGTGTGAGAGAGAAAGGGGGCTGAGAGAAAGGGGGCTGAGAGAGAGGGGGTGAGGGAGAGAGGGGTGAGAGAGTGAACGGGCTGAGAGAGAAAAGAGGCTGAGAGAGGGGGGTAGGGAGAGAGGGGGTGAGAGAGAGCGGGGTGAGAGAGCGAGTGGGCTGAGAGAGAAAGGAGGCTGAGAGAGAGGGGGTATGGAGAGAGGGGGTGAGAGAGCGGGGTGAGAGAGTGAACAGGCTGAGAGAGAAAGGGGGCTGAGAGAGAGGGGGTAGGGAGAGAGGGGGTGAGAGAGAGCGGAGTGAGAGAGTGAACGGGCTGAGAGAGAAAAGGGGCTGAGAGAGGGGGGTAGGGAGAGAGGGGGTGAGAGAGAGCGGGGTGAGAGAGTGAACGGGCTGAGAGAGAAAAGGGGCTGAGAGAGGGGGGTAGGGAGAGAGGGGGTGAGAGAGAGCGGGGTGAGAGAGAGCGGGGTGAGAGAGTGAACGGGCTGAGAGAGAAAGGGGGCTGAGAGAGAGGGGATAGGGAGAGAGGGGGTGAGAGAGAGCGGGGTGAGAGAGCGAGTGGGCTGAGAGAGAAAGGGGGTTGAGAGAGAGGGGGTATGGAGAGAGGGGGTGAGAGAGAGCGGAGTGAGAGAGCGAGTGGGCTGAGAGAGAAAGGGGGCTGAGAGAGAGGGGATAGGGAGAGAGGGGGTGAGAGAGAGCGGGGTGAGAGAGCGAGTGGGCTGAGAGAGAAAGGAGGCTGAGAGAGAGGGGGTAGGGAGAGAGGGGGTGAGAGAGAGCGGGGTGAGAGTGCGAGTGGGCTGAGAGAGAAAGGGGGCTGAGAGAGAGGGGGTAGGGAGAGAGGGGGTGAGAGAGAGCGGGGTGAGAGAGTGAAGGGGCTGAGAGAGAAAGGGGGCTGAGAGAGGGAGTAGGGAGAGAGGGGGTGAGAGAGAGCGGGGTGAGAGAGTGAGTGGGCTGAGAGAGAAAGGGGGCTGAGAGAGAGGGGGTAGGGAGAGAGGGGGTGAGAGAGAGCGGGGTGAGAGAGTGAGTGGGCTGAGAGAGAAAGGGGGCTGAGAGAGAAAGGGGGTAGGGAGAGAGGGGATAGGGAGAGAGGGGGTGAGAGAGAGCGGGGTGAGAGAGTGAGTGGGCTGAGAGAGAAAGGGGGCTGAGAGAGGGGGGTAGGGAGAGAGGGGATAGGGAGAGAGAGCGGGGTGTGAGAGTGAACGGGCTGAGAGAGAAAGGGGGCTGAGAGAGAGAGGGGGTAGGGAGAGAGGAGGTGAGAGAGAGCGGGGTGAGAGAGCGAACGGGCTGAGAGAGAAAGTGGGGCTGAGAGAGAGAGGGGGCTGAGAGAGAAAGGGGGCCGAGAGAGAGGGGGTAGGGAGAGAGGGGGTGAGAGAGTAGGGTGAGAGAGCGAGTGGGCTGAGAGAGAAAGGGGGCTGAGAGAGAGGGGGTGAGAGAGAGCGGGGTGAGAGTGCGAACAGGCTGAGAGAGAAAGGGGGCTGAGAGAGAAAGGGGGTAGGGAGAGAGGGGGTGAGAGAGAGCGGGGTGAGAGAGCGAGTGGGCTGAGAGAGAAAGGGGGCTGAGAGAGGGAGTAGGGAGAGAGGGGGTGAGAGAGAGCGGGGTGAGAGAGCGAGTGGGCTGAGAGAGAAAGGGGGCTGAGAGAAAGGGGGTAGGGAGAGAGGGGGTGAGAGAGAGCGGGGTGAGAGAGTGAACGGGCTGAGAGAAAAGGGGCTGAGAGAGAGGGGGTAGGGAGAGAGGGGGTGAGAGAGAGCGGGGTGAGAGAGCGAGTGGGCTGAGAGAGAAAGGGGGCTGAGAGACAGGGGGTAGCGAGAGAGGGGGTGAGAGAGAGCGGGGTGAGAGAGTGAACGGGCTGAGAGAGAAAGGGGGCTGAGAGACAGGGGGTAGGGAGAGAGGGGGTGAGAGAGAGCGGGGTGAGAGAGTGAACGGGCTGAGAGAGAAAGGGGACTGAGAGAGGGGGGTAGGGAGAGAGGGGGTGAGAGAGAGATCGGGGTGAGAGAGCGAGTGGGCTGAGAGAGAAAGGGGGCTGAGAGAGAGGGGGTAGGGAGAGAGGGGGTAGGGAGAGAGCGGGGTGAGAGAGTGGGGTGAGAGAGAAAGGGGGCTGAGAGAGAAAGGGGGTAGGGAGAGAGGGGGGTGAGAGAGTGGGGTGAGAGAGAGGGGGTGTGAGAAACAGAGAGAGAGTGAGAGGTTAAGAGGGTGAGAGAGGGGGTGAGAGAGAGCGGGGTGAGAGAGTGAGTGGCCTGAAAGAGAAAGGGGTCTGAGAGAGAGGGGGTAGGGAGAGAGGGGGTGAGAGAGAGCGGGGTGAGAGAGCGAGTGGGCTGAGAGAGGGGGATAGGGAGAGAGGGGGTGAGAGAGAGCGGGGTGAGAGAGAAAGGGGGCTGAGAGAGGGGGATAGGGAGAGAGGGGGTGAGAGAGAGCGGGGTGAGAGAGTGAACGGGCTGAGAGAGAAAGGGGGCTGAGAGAGGGGGATAGGGAGAGAGGGGGTGAGAGAGAGCGGGGTGAGAGAGCGAGTGGGCTGAGAGAGAAAGGGGGCTGAGAGAAAGAGGGGGCTGAGAGAGAAAGGGGGTAGGGAGAGAGGGGGTGAGAGAGAGCGGGGTGAGAGAAACAGAGAGAGAGTGAGAGGTTAAGAGGGTGAGAGAGCGGGGTGAGAGAGCGAGTGGGCTGAGAGAGAAAGGGGGCTGAGAGAGAGCGGATAGGGAGAGAGGGGGTGAGAGAGAGCGGGGTGAGAGAGCGAGTGGGCTGAGAGAGAAAAGGGGCTGAGAGAGGGGGGTAGGGAGAGAAAGGGGGTAGGGAGAGAGGGGGTGAGAGAGAGCGGGGTGAGAGAAACAGAGAGAGAGTGAGAGGTTAAGAGGGTGAGAGAGCGGGGTGAGAGAGCGAGTGGGCTGAGAGAGAAAGGGGGCTGAGAGAGAGGGGATAGGGAGAGAGGGGGTGAGAGAGTGGGGTGAGAGAGAGGGTGTCAGAGAGGTGGGGAGAGTAAAGGGTGTGTAAGGGAGGCGGGAAGAGAGAGGGGTAGAGAGAGCGTGCAGAGAGAGAGTGGATGAGGGGATGTGAGAGAGAGGGTGAGATGAGAGGGTGAGAGAGAGAGAAGGGGGTGAGAGAGAGAGAGGAGGGTGAAAAAGGGAGAGAGAGGGAGAAAGAGAGAGGAGAAAGAATGAGAGGGGGTCAGAGAAAGAGTGGAGGTGAGGGGGTGAGAGAGAGGGAGTGGAAGAGAGGGGTTGGAGAGAGAGAGAGGGCGAGAGAGAGAGGTAATGAGAGAGAGAAGGGTGAGAGGGTGAGAGAGAGGGAGAATGAGAAAGATCGGGGTGGGGGAGAGAGCGGGTGCGAAAGAGAAAGGGGGTGAGTGAGAGAGGGGGAGAGAGACGGGGTGAGAGAGAGATCAGCGTGGGAGAGACTGGGGAGAGAGAGAGGGCTGAGAGAGAGAGATGTGAGAGAGAAGGTGTGAGAGAGAGATCAGGGTGGGAGAGACTGGGGTGAGAGAGAGGGGTGAGAGAGAAGCGGTGAGAGAGAGAGAGGTGTGTGAGAGAGAGGGGGGTAAGAGAGAAAGGGGGGTGAAAGAAAGGGGGGGTGAGAGAGAGACAGGCAGAGAAAGAGAGGGTGAGAGAGAGAAGGTGAGAGAGAGGCGTGAGAGAGACAGGGTAAGAGAGAGGGGAAAGAGAGACAAGGTTGAGAGAGAGAGGGGTGAGAGAGAGGAGGTGTGAGAGAGAGGGGTGTAAGAGTGAGAGGGGGTGAGAGAGAGGGGGTGAGAGAGAGGGGGGAAAGAGGGAATAGGGTGAGAGGGTGAGACAGAGAGGGAGGATGAGAAAGATTGGGGTGGGGAGAGAGTGGGGTGAGAAAGAGAAAGGGAGTGAGTGACAGTGGGGGAGAGAGGGGAGAGAGAGGGCGGGAGAGAGAGGAGTTGAGAGAGAAGGGGTGAGAGAGAGGGGGTGAGAAAGAGAGAGAGTGAGTGAAAAAGATAGAGAGTGTCAGTGAGAAAGAGAGAGAGTGAGTGACAAAGAGAGAGCAGGTGAGAGAGATGGGGTGTAACAGAGAGGGGGTGAGAGAGAGGGGGTGGGAGATGGGGATGAGAGAGAGAGGTGTGAGAGAGTGAGAGGGGTGAGAGAGAGGGGTGTGACAGAGAGAGGGGTGAGAGAGAGGGGTGTGAGAGAGACAGTGGGTTGAGAGAGAGGTGTGTGAGAGAGAGGGGAGTGTGAGAGAGAGGGGCTGAAAGAGAGGGTGGGAGAGAAGGGGTGAGAGACAGAGGGTGAGAGACAGAGGTGAGAGACAGAGAGAGGTGTAAGAGAGAGGGGTAGGAGAGAGAGAGGTGTGAGAGGGAGGGGTAATGAGAGAGAGGGTTGAGAGAGAAAGGGTGAGAGAGAGAGGGGTGAGAGAGTGGCGGGGTGTGAGAGAGAGACAGGCAGAGAAAGAGAGGGTGAGAGTGAGAAGGTAAGAGAGAGTCGTGAGAGAGGGGGTAAGAGAGAGAGAGGGGAAAGAGAGAGAAGGCTGAGAGAGTGAGAGAGAGAGAGGGGATGGGAAAGATCGGGGTGAGAAAGAGAAAGGGGGTGAGTGAGAGTGGGGGAGAGAAAGGGGGGAGAGAGTGGGGGAGAGAGAGGGGTAAGACAGAGAGGGGGTGAAAGAGAGAGAGGGGTAAGAGAGAATGAGAGTGGTGAGAGTGGGAGGGGTGAGAGAGAATCAGAGTGGTGAGAGTGGGAGTGGTGAGAGAGTGAGAGGGCTAAGAAAGAGAGGGTGTGAGAGTGAGGGGGTGAGAGAGAGAGGGGTGTGAGAGTGAGGGGGTGAGAGAGAGGGGAGAGAGGGAGGGGATGACAGATAGAGCGGGGTGAGGGAGAGAGGGGGTGAGAGAGAGGGGTGAGAGAGAGAGGGGGGTGAGAGAGAGGGGAGAGAGGGAGGGGATGACAGATAGAGCGGGGTGAGGGAGAGAGAGGGTGAGAGAGAGGGGTGAGAGAGAGAGGGGTGAGAGAGAGAGGGGTGTGAGAGAGAGAGGGGTGAGAGAGAGGGGTGAGAGAGAGAGGGGGTGAGAGAGAGAGAAGGGTGAGAGAGAGAGGGGTGTGAGAGTGAGGGGGGTGAGAGAGAGGGTGTGTGAGAAAGAGGGGTGAAAGAGAGGGGTGTGTGACAGAGAGGGGATGAGAGAGAGGGGATGAGAGGGAGTAGAGAGAGAGGGGGTGAGAGAGAGGGGGTGAGAGAGAGGGGGTGAGAGAGAGGGGGTGAGGGAGAGGGGTGTGTGAGGGAGAAGGGTGTGTGAGAGAGAGAGGGGTATGTGAGAGAGAGAGGGGTGTGAGAGAGAGAGAGGGGTGAGAGAGAGGGGTGAGAGAGAGAGGGGGTGAGAGAGAGAGAAGGGTGAGAGAGAGAGGGGTGTGAGAGTGAGGGGGGTGAGAGAGAGGGTGTGTGAGAAAGAGGGGTGAAAGAGAGGGGTGTGTGACAGAGAGGGGATGAGAGAGAGGGGATGAGAGGGAGTAGAGAGAGAGGGGGTGAGAGAGAGGGGGTGAGAGAGAGGGGGTGAGGGAGAGGGGTGTGTGAGGGAGAAGGGTGTGTGAGAGAGAGAGGGGTATGTGAGAGAGAGAGGGGTGTGAGAGAGAGAGGGGTGAGAGAGAGAGGGGTGAGAGAGAGAGAGGGGGCCTGAGAGAGAGGGTATGAGAGAGAAGGGGGTGAGAGAGAAAGGGTGAGAGAGATAGAGGGGTGAGAGAGTGAGAGGGGCTGGAAGATATAGCCTGAGAGAGGGGGATGAGAGAGGCAGTGAGAGAGAAGTGGTGAGAGAGAGAATGTGTGAGAGAGGGGGGGGTTAAGAGAGAGCGGTGAGAGAGAAAGGGTGAGAGAGATGTGTGTGAGAGAGAGAGGGTTAGGAGGGAGAGGGGTTAGTGAGAGAGAGGGGTTAGAGAGAGAGAGGGTGAGAGAGAGAGAGAAAGGTGTGAGAGAGAGAAGGGGGTGAGAGAGAGGGTGAGAGAGAGAGGTGTGTGAGAGAGACCGAGGGTTGAGAGAGAGGTCTGTGAGAGAAGTGGGGTGTGAGAGAGAGAAGGGCTGAAAGAGAGAGAGACGTGTGAGAGAGAGGGGGTGAGAGGGAGAGGTAAGAGAGAGAGAGGGGTGAAAGACAGTGAGAGGGTGAGAGAGAGAGGGTCTGAGAGAGAGAGGGGGTGAGATAGAGAGAGGTGTAAGAGAGAGAGGCGTGAGAGAGAAGGTGAGTGAGAGAGATAACGTTGGGAGAGACTGGGTAGAGCAAGAGGGTTCTGAGAGAGAGTGGTGTGTGTGTGTGTGAGAGAGAGAGGTAATAGAGAGAGGGGTGAGAGAGAGGGATGAGAGAGAGCGTGTGTGAGAGAGATCGGAGTTGAAGAGAGCAGGTGAGAAAGAGAGAGGGGGTGAGAGAGAGACAGGCAGAGAAAGAATAGGTGAGAGAGAGAAGGTGAGAGAGAGGGGGTAAGAGAGTGAGAGGGCTAAGAAAGAGAGGGTGTGGGAGAGTGAGAGAGGGGAGAGAGAGGGAGAGGGGAGACAGATAGAGCGAGGCGAAGGAGAGAGGGAGTGAGAGAGAGGGGTGAGAGAGAGGGGGTAAGAGAGAGGGCGTGAGAGATAGGGGTGTGAGAGTGAGGGGGGTGAGAGAGAGGGGGTGTGAGAAAGAGGGGTGAAAGAGAGGGGTGTGAGAGAGAGGGGGTGAGAGAGAGGGGTGAGAGGGGGGCGGTGAGAGTGGGTATGAGAGAGACAGGGATGAGAGAGAAAGATGTGAGAGGGAGAGCGGGATGAGAGAGAGGGGTGAGAGAGAGGGAGGTGTGAGAGAGAGGGGGGGGTGTAAGAGAGAGAGGGGTGAGAGAGAGGTGTGAGAGAGAGGGCCTGAGAGAGCGGGTGAGAGAGAATGTGTGAGAGAGAGAGGGTGAGAGAGAGGAGGGTGAGAGAGAGAGGGGTGAGAGAGATAGGGTGAGAGAGAGCGAGGGGCTGAAAGAGAGGGCCTGAGAGAGGGGTGAGAGAGAGGGGTGAGAGAGAAGGGGTGAGAGAGAGGTATGAGAGAGAGGGTGTGAGAGAGAGGGGTGTGATAGAGAGGGTGTGAGAGAGATGTGAGAGAGAGAGAGGGGTAAGAGAGAGAGGGTGTGTGAGAGAGAGAGAGGTGAGAGAGAGGTGTGTGAGAGAGAGAGGGGTAAGAGAGAGGGGATGAGAGAGATAGAGGGTGAGAGAGAGAGAAGGGTGTGTGAGAGAGAGGGGGGATGAAAGAGAGGGCCTGAGAGAGAAGGGGATGAGAGAGAGGGTTGAGAGAGAGGGTGAGAGAGAGAGAGAGAGAGAGAGGAGTGTGAGAGCGACAGAGGGTTGAGAGAGAGGTGTGTGGGGGAGGGGGTGAGAGAGCAATGGGCTGAAAGAGAGGGCTTGAGAGAGAGGGGTTGAGAGAGAGAGTGAGAGAGAGTGGGATGAGAGAGGGAGAAAGGGGTGAGAGTGAGAGACGGGTGAGAGAGAGAGAAGCGGTGTGAGAGAGAGGGGTAAGAGAGAGAGAGGGTGTGAGAGAGAGGGTGTGAGAGAGGAGGTGAGAGAGAGGTGTGAGAGAGAGTGGGATGAGAGAGAAAGGGATGAGAGAGAAGAGCTGAGAGAGAGGGGCTGTGAAAGAGAGGGTGAGAGAGAAGGCGTGAGAGAGAGAGGTGTGTAAGAGAGAGAGATGGGTAAGAGCGAGAGAGTGAGAGAGAGAGGAGTGAAAGAGAGAGGGGTGAGAGAGAGAGGGGTGAGGGAGAGAGAGGGGTGGAAGGGAGAGCGGATGAGAAAGAGACAGGGGGTGACAGAGAGACAGGCTGAGAGACAGGGGGTGAGAGAGGGGGTGAGACAGAGGGGTGAAACAGAGCGAGAGGGGTGAAACAGAGAGAGAGGGGTGAGAGAGAGAGGGCCTGAGAGAGGGGGGTGCGAGAGAGGGGCTAACACAGTAGGGGTGAGAGAGAGAGAGGGTGAGAGAGAGAGGTGTGAGAGAGAGGGTTAAGAGAGAGAGGGTTGAAAGAGAGGGGTTGAGGGAGAGAGAGTGGTGGAAGAGAGAGCGGGTGAGAAAGAGACAGGGGCTGACAGAGAGACAGGATGAGAGAGTGAAGGGGTGAGAGAGAAGGGGTGACAGAGGGGTTGAGAGAGAGGGTGAGAGAGAGGGGTAAGAGAGAGGGGTGAGAGAGAGAGGCTGAGAGAGATGTGTGTGAGAGAGAGGGGTGAGAGAGAGGGATCAGAGAGAGAGGGATGAGAGAGAGCGAGGGGTGAGAGAGAGGGACTGTGAGAGAGATCAGGGTGGGAGAGACTGGGGAGAGAGAGAGGGGCTGAGAGAGAGAAGGGCTGCCAAAGAGAGGGAGAGAGAAGGCGTGAGAGAGAGAGGCTGAGAGAGAGGTGTGAGAGAGGAAGAGACGGGTTAGAGAGAGAAGGTTGAGAGAGAGGGGTGACAGATAGAGGGGTGAAAGAGAGAGAGGAGTGAGGGAGCGAGGGGGTGTGAGAGCGATAGGGGGTGAGAGAGAGAGACAGGCTGACAGAGAGAGAGGGTGAGAGAGAGAAGCGGTGTGAGAGAGAGAGGGGTAAGAGAGAGAGAGGGGTGTGTGTGAGAGAGAGGGGGGTGAGAGTGAGAGAGGGGTGAGAGAGAGAGAGGGGGGCTGAAAGAGAGGGCCTGAGAGAGAGGGGGTGAGAGAGGGTGCAAGAGAGATGGGGTGAGAGAGAGAGGGTGAGAGAGAGGTGAGAGAGAGAGAGGTGAGAGAGAGAGAGAGGGGTGAGAGAGAGAGAGAAGTGGTGTGAGAGAGAAGCGCTGAGGGAGAGTGAGAAAGAGGTGTGAGAAGAGAGAGTGGTAAGAGAGAGAGGGTGAGAGAGAGAGACAGGTGAGAGTGAGAGAGGGCTGAGAGAGAGAGACGCGGTGTGAGAGAGAAGCGCTGAGGGAGAGAGAGAGAGAGGTGTGAGGAGAGAGGGGGAAGAGAGAGAGGGGTGAGAGAGAGGGGTGAGAGTGAGAGAGGGCTGAGAGAGAGAGAAGCGGTGTGAGAGAGAAGCGCTGAGGGAGAGAGAGAGAGAGAGAGGGGTGAGATAGAGAGGGGAGTGAGAGATAGAGGACCACATCGGCTGTGTCCCTAACCGCACTCACCTTGATATATATCGGGATACCGGTGGTTAGGATTGCAGGCTGTAACAGATGGGTACGATCATGGTGAATAATACCTGGACACACCCCCAGGGGCTGGAAGGTAGATGGAACTCCAGGGTAATCACCTTAGTTTCATTCATTTGCAGCGTTTGAGTGTTCCTGGCTGGGCCCAGTATTGATTGCCTGTCCGTAGCTGCACGGGAGCTGGTTTTGGTGGTGAGCTGTCTCCTTGAACTGTTGCAGGTGGTGGACCCACAAGGTCCTTAGGGAGGGAATTCCAGGAGTTTGAGCCAGCAGGTCTCATTCCCTTGCATTTATTCTGCTCACTGGATGTTGGCTATGCATTCCAATTCTGTATGGATTCTCAGAACGGAATATGTTTTGTCGAAACAGTTAGGAGTGCCACAGTCGCTCAGTGGTGAGCACTGTTACCTCACAGCACCAGAGACCTGGGTTTGATTCCACTCCTGAGCGACTGTCTGTGTGGTGTTTGTACATTCTCCCTGCATCTGCACATTTTTGACAGATTGCCCATAGTGTCGAGGGATATTCAGGTTAGCTGGAATAGTCATGGGAAATGCAGGGTTTCAGGGATATCATCAGGGGATGAATCTGAGTTGGATTCTCTTCAGAGGGTCATTGTGGACTCGATGGGCTGAAGGGCCTGTTTCTGCTCTGTAGGGATTCTATGATATCACTTATCAGCCATATGACAATCGGTTTGACCAATGTACAAAATGGCTTTCGCTCAAACAGCAGGCTACTCTGACAACAAACATAACCAGCTTTTAAAATTAGGTTTGTAATTCATTGTATAAGCTTCTTTCTATTCAAAAGACTGGGTGGTGGATGGGGAATGGGTGAAGTGTTGCAGCCTCCTTGCTAAAACACAGATGGACAGTCAAGAGATGCTGGGTATATTGGACAAATTATACTCCCAAACCACAAAAGCCAGACAGCAGCCAGATGGTTATCCCATCAGCATAATGTCAAAGGCAGCAGGTCCCCTGGGCAGACATATCCCTAACAACGTCTCCACCAAACAAAGGAGGGCCCAGATAGGAAGGCACCGGGTCCTGCTACACAAAGAAACTAACAGGAACAAGCCATCCAAATGATTAGCAACACTTCAAACTATTAACGGATTCTCCGAATTGGCCAGAAGTATAGAAAGTTCTGGGAAACCATCCAGAAATGAACAAAACCAGGAATCACCTGCAGACTGATCTCTTGAATTTTCTGGAGGCTTTCTGAGGTGCCCAACATGGCAAGGGACAGAGACCAGCTCACCATCCAGAGAGAGGGAGAGAGAGAGGGAGAGAGAGAGACAAGCTGAAGGAAACCCCAGGAGCATGGGAGAGAGGGAGTGTGAAAACCCATTGAGAGAGAGGGAGCTGGAACCAACTGGAATACTGAGTGTCACCCCTTCAGTCTGTCCATGCGTCAACGCCTGTTTCTCTCAGTCTGACTTCCCCTTCTCTCTTTGTCCTTCTCTCTCCCTGTCTGTCTCTTTCTCTCAATCTGCCTTTCTCTCACACCCTCCCTCTCACTGTCTGTCTCTGCCCCATCTTTCTCTCATCCCCCTTCTCCATCCCCACTCTCTCTACCTCTCTCTCTTTTTCTCAACCTCCCTTTATCTTTTCTTTATTTCAGACCTGAAAGTGCTCACCTAATTTTGAACCCCCTAAAAACAATTGCCCCTCATTTTCACTCTCCTCCCAAATTTATTCCCTTCCCCAAATACCTTCCCTCCAAAATACCTACCTCACCAACTGTGCCCCCCTCAAATATTTTGCTGTCCCCAACATTGCTGTGAGACCCACTCCCTGGGGCAGAGGGAGTTGAGTGGAAAAGTGTGGAGTTGGAAAAGCCCAGCAGGTCAGGCCTGAACCATCCACTCTCCTGGCTGACCTGCTGTGCTTCTCCAGCTCCACACTTTGTAACTCTGACTCTCCAACATCTGCAGTCCTCACTTTCTCACACCGGTAAATGAGTCTTGGTTGACTGACCTGTGACTTATTTTAATGTACAGCAAGATCCCAGCCCGAGAATTACAGAAGGTTTGCATCACAGATTGAGTCCTTTCTGCCCATCATCCCCCTGCCCCATTAAATGATCCTGGTCCGGTTCAGGATCCTCAGGATTGGCCCTTGAATGGCCTCATTGACTATCCTTCCCGTGGAGACCTCTTCTCCACCCTGTCTCAGACTTTGCATCACATGCTATCCCTCCCTCCATCACTCTATGACAACAGTCCCTCCTTTCTCCACCAGCCCCAAAACCCCATCAATCCCTCCCCCTGTCTCTGGCTGTCCCATTCCCTCCGTGTCTCCCACTCTCCCCCTTCCCATGCAGACTTACAGCCCCTGGGCTGGAGGACATAGTGCAGAGACTAACTCGCCTTTTGACACTGACTGCTGTAATGCACAGCAAGATCCCACTCTAAAACCATCGCCAAGTACACACACTGTCCTTCTCCCTCCATATATGTCCTTCTCACTCTCTCTCTCCCTGTCTCTCTCACTCTGTCCTTTCCTCACTCCACCTCCCTGACTCTCACTGCCCATTTCTCTCTCTCCACTTTCTCTATCTCCACTCTCTCCATGTCTCTCTCTTTCTGTCACTCTCCCTTTCTCGTTCTCTTTTTCTCTTTTTCAGACGCACTCAGAAAAGTACTTCATGTTCCTTCCATTCACCCCCTCCCCACAGTCGGGGTAAATCCTGGGAGAGACCAGGCACTGAGGCAAACTCTTCCCAATGCCCCTTCCCCAGTCACTGGGACAGAGCAGAGGGGTCCAGGGAGAAAGAGGGAGAGAAACTACCGGAGAGAAAGAGAGATGGACGGACAGACAGCATGAGGGAGGGAGAGAACAAGACAAAGACAGGCGGGGGGGAAGGGGAGAGGAAGTGAGAAGAACTGAGAGAGAGCAGGACAGAGAGAGACAGAGAGAGAGAGAGTGAAACTCCAGGAAGAGAAATACAATGTCAGACAGATACAAGGTGAAAATGGGGAGAGAAAGGCAGGGAGAGAAGTTCAGGCAGACAGCAAGACGGAAATCCCAGGGAGAGAGATAGGACAGAGAGAGAGAGAGAGGAGCTGCAGCAGCAGAGAGGTAGAGCTGAGAGAGTGGGGTGGTGGTAGGGGCTGCTGTGCTGTGGCTAGAGTGATGTACAGACAGGAATAGCAAGATCCCACAGAGCTGTCAGACAGATGCAGAGAGAGATTTGCAGAACACTGGGAAATGTACATTGGACAGAGATGTGAAGGATGTTGAGAGATAGGGATTGAAGGAAAGATGTGGGGGAGAGAACTGGGAACACAGAAATAGACATGAGAGCCGCAGAGAGAGAGGGAAGCAGTGAAATCTGTGGGATCAGATCCCTCTCTAGCATTTTGCTCCTTTGTCTCTCCCCGTTCCCACAGACAGCCTGAATCCCACTGTGTGTGTTTGTGTGTGTGTGTGTGTGTCTGTGTGTGTGTGCGTGCGTGCGTGGTATGTGTGTGTGTGTGTCTGTGTGTGTGTATGTCTGTGTGTGCGCGCGTGTGTGTGTCTCTGTGTGTGTGTGTCTGTGTGTCTGTGTGTTTGTGTGTGTCTGTGTGTGTCTGTGTGTGTGTGTGTGTGTGTCTGTGTGTGTGTGTCTGTGTGTGTCTGTGTGTGTGTGTGTGTGTGTGTCCGTGTGTGTGTCTGTGTGTGTGTCTGTGTGTGTGTGTCTGTGTGTGTGTGTGTGTGTACGTGTCTGTGTGTGTGTGTGTGTCTGTGTGTGTGTGTGTGTGTCTGTGTGTGTGTACGTGTGTGTGTGTCTGTGTGTCTGTGTGTGTGTGTGTGTACGTGTCTGTGTGTGTGTGTGTGTGTGTGTACGTGTGTGTGTGTCTGTGTGTGTCTGTGTGTGTGTGTGTCCGTGTGTGTGTCTATGTGTGTGTGTCTGTGTGTGTGTGTGTGTGTACGTGTGTGTGTGTGTGTGCTTTCGTCTGATGATTCCTCATGGCAGAATAATTTGATTCTCTGTCTCTGTATTGTCCTAGTTTCAGCTCCCAAATTGAATGTTAAATCACCCACGATCCTATTGAATACCAGAGCAGGCTCGAGGGGCTGGATGGTCTGCTGTTCCTATTTCGGATGGTCTTATGTTGTTAACACTACCTCCCAGCTCTTGGCCCCCACACTGGAGGTTCGGACGACACAAGGGCCTGATCTGTCGAGGGCTGCCCTCTTCCATGAGTCTCGGAGGGAACCAGCCTGATTTGGATTGGAGTTGTAGCCTCTCAGTGAGAAGTGAAATCTCCTTGAGGTTCCCCTCAGTCTCTCACTGTAAGGTGGAGCAGGCCAGTCTCGGGGAAGCAAACAGCAGGCCAGATGTGCTCTGTCCTCCAGCTCCATTTCAGACGGCCAGATGGGAGGGGCTTGTTTCCTTCATCAGCTTCCCGTACTCTCCCTTCTGGGTTAGGGTGGGGCCGAATGGCCTTGCTCCTGGCTCCTATTGAGGTGCAGGCTGGCTATGAGTGGGTTATACAGGGCATGTCCCTGGAGTGAGGTTGGTTAGCTCAGTTGGCTGGGCAGTTAGCTTAACACACTAGCTAGAGTTACTCTGAAGGACTATCCTTCCCAACCTCTCCCCTCAGCCGGACCATGGTGACCCTCTGTTTACATCCCCACCAGACACCGCTCTGTAATGAGGAGCTGTCCCATGCTCTGGTAAGGCAATGGTGACATTACATTGGTTTGTACCTGGGGCACTGTGTGCAGGACTAGTCACTGCATTGCCAGAGGGATGTTAGTGTGTGGGGAAGGTTTACTGGATGAATCCCCACTGGAATGAACAGCACTCTCTTTCCCCCAGTTAAGTCACTCTTACAGCTTTTGTGTCTTTGGAGACACAAGGACCAATTCATCTGAAACAGCAGCTGGATTTTATATTCACGGGCACCCAATAAGATTGGCTCGTTTACATACACACACACACACTCCCTCAAACACAAACACAGACACACTCTCACAAACACATACACACAGGCACAACTCTCTCACACACACATACACACACAAGCACACACTTTCCCTCTCACACACATACACGCACAAACATACGCTCCCTCAAATACACACATTACACGCTCTCTCACACATACATGCAGACACACTCACTCTCTCTCACAGAAACACTCTCTCTCACACACACAGACACTCTCTCTCATGCACACAGACACACACTCTCTCTCACACAGACACACACTCTCTCTCACACACACACATACACACACGCTCTCTCATTTACAGACACACTCTCACACACACATTCTTATTCTCTCACACACCTACTCACTCTCACGCACATAGACACACTCTCTCTCTCACACACACTCTCTGTCTCTCTCACACACACTCTCTCTCACACACACTCTCTCTCACACACATACACACAGACACACGATCCCTCAAACACACACAAGCACACAGAGACACACACACAGCCACACACTCTCACATGAACATGCACTTCCTCTCTCACACACATATACAGACACACAGAAATACACATGCATCCACTCTTTCACACACACAAACACGGGCAGTCTCTCTCTCTCTCTCTCTCTCTCTCTCTCACACACACATACACACACACAGCTGTAAAGGCATTGTCGGGGTGTTGCTGGAGAAATGATTTCTCCGAGGACTGAGCCATGATCCCACATGATGACTGCTCCAGGGGGACAGACAGCAGCTACAGAGACTTGTTGAATCTTCCTGTGCACCACCTCTTGCATCGACAGCATTAATATGTTTGGGTGCCTGATTTTCTAAAACGTTTCCAAACAACAAGTAACAATAGATTGATGAAAGTTTTCCTCCAAACCATGTTTCAGACACATGCTGCTGTTATTTTTCACTGATTGTGTAAAATGATCTGGATCTGCTGAAATGGGGAGTGGCTTCCATTTCAAATTACGACACCAGAGTGCCCCGGGGACCCTGAGGAAATGATCAGGGAATTGCATCTGTTCCTTTCTACCCTCTGCACTCTGTACCACCAGATAGTGCTCCCTCAATACCTCAGATAGTTCACCCTGAATACCTCAGATAGTGCTCCCTCAGTACCTCAGATAGCGCTTCCTCAATACCTCAGATAGTGCTCCCTCAGTAGATCAGATAGTGCTTCCTCAGTACCCCAGATAGTGCTCCCTCAGTACCTCAGATAGTGCTCCCTCAGTACCCCAGATAGTGCTCCCTCAGTACCTCAGATAGTGCTCCCTCAGTAGATCAGATAGTGCTCCCTCAGTAGATCAGATAGTGCTCCCTCAGTACCTCAGATAGTGCTCCCTCAGTAGATCAGATAGTGCTCCCTCAGTACTTCAGATAGTGCTCCCACAGTACCTCAGATAGTGCTCCCTCAGTAGATCAGATAGTGCTCCCACAGTAGATCAGATAGTGCTCCCTCAGTACCTCAGATAGTACTCCCTCAGTACCTCAGATAGTGCTCCCACAGTACCTCAGATAGTGCAACCTCAGTACCTCAGATAGTGCTCCCTCAATACCTCAGAAAGTGCTCCCTCAATACCTCAGAAAGTGCTCCCTCAGTACCTCAGAATGTGCTTCCTCAATACCTCAGAAAGTGCTCCCTCTGTACCTCAGATAGTGGTCCCTCAATACCTCCGAAAGTGCTCCCTCAATACTTCAGAAAGTGGTCCCTTAGTACCTCAGATAGTTCTCCCTCAGTACCTCAAAAAGTGCTCCCTCAGTACCTCAGGTAGTTCTCCCTCAATACATCCAAAGTGCTCCCTCAATACCTCAGAGAGTGTTCCATCAGTACCTCAGAAAGTGCTCCCTCAATACCTCAGAAAGTGCTCCATCAATACCTCAGATAGTTCTGAATCAGTACCTCTGATAGTGCTTCCTCAGTACGTCAGATAGTGCTCCCTCAATACCTCAGAAAGTGTCCACTCAGTACCTCAGAAAGTGCTACCTCAATACCTCAGAAAGTGCTCCATCAATACCTCAGAGAGGGCTCCCTCAATACTTAAGATAGTTCTCCTTCAATACCTCAAATAGTTCTCCCTCAAAACCTCAGATAGTGCTCCTCAATACCTCATATATTTCTCCCTCAATACCTCAGATAGTGCTCTCTCAATACCTCAGATAGTTCTCCCTCAATACCTCTGAAAGTGCTCCCTCAATACCTCAGATAGTTCTCCCTCAATACCTCAGATAGTGCTCCCGCATTACCCCAGAAAGTGCTCCCTCAATACCTCAGAAAGTGCTCCCTCAGTACCTTAGATAGTACTCACTCAGAACCTCAGCTAGTGCTTCCTCAGTACGTCAGAAAGTGCTCCCTCAGTACCTCAGATATTGCTCCCTCAATGCCTCAGATAGTGCTCCCTTAATGCCTCAGAAAGAGCTCCCTCAATACCTCAGAAACTGCTCCCTCAATACCTCAGATAGTTCTCCCTCAGTACCTCAGCTAGTTCTCCCTCAGTACCTCAGAAATACTTCCTCAATACCTCAGAACTTTTTCCCTCAGTACCTCTGATAGTGCTGCCTCAATACCTCGGAAAGTGCTCCCTCAGTACCTCAGAAAGTGCTTCCTCAATACCTCAGAAAGTGCTCCATCAATACCACAGATAGTTCTCCCTCAGTTCCTCAGAAAGTGCTTCCTCAATACCTGAGAAAGTGCTCCCTCAGTACCTCAGAAATTGTTCCCTCAATACCTCAGAAAGTGCTTCCTCAATACCTCAGAAAGTGCTCCCTGAGTACCTCAGAAAGTGCTCCCTCAATACCTCAGAAAGTGCTTCCTCAATACCTCAGAAAGTGCTCCCTCAGTACCTCAGAAAGTGCTCCCTCAATAGCTCAGAAAGTGTTTCCTCAACACCTCAGATAGTGCTCCCTCAGTACCTCAGATAGTGCTCCCACAGTACCTCAGATAGTGCTCCCTCAGTAGATCAGATAGTGCTCCCTCAGTACCTCAGATAGTGCTCCCACAGTACCTCAGATAGTTCTCCCACAGTACCTCAGATAGTGCAACCTCAGTACCTCAGGTAGTGCTCCCTCAATACCTCAGAAAGTGCTCCCTCAATACCTCAGAAAGTGCTCCCTCAGTACCTCAGAATGTGCTTCCTCAATACCTCAGAAAGTGCTCCCTCAGTACCTCAGAAAGTGCTCCCTCAATACCTCAGAAAGTGCTCCCTCAATACCTCAGAAAGTGCTCCCTCAGTACCTCAGAATGTGCTTCCTCAATACCTCAGAAAGTGCTCCCTCAGTACCTCAGATAGTGCTCCCTCAATACCTCAGAAAGTGCTCCCTCAATACGTCAGAAAGTGCTTCCTCAATAGCTCAGATAGTGGTCCCTCAATACCTCCGAAAGTGCTCCCTCAATACTTCAGAAAGTGGTCCCTTAGTACCTCAGATAGTTCTCCCTCAGTACCTCAAAAAGTGCTCCCTCAGTACCTCAGAATGTGCTTCCTCAATACCTCAGAAAGTGCTCCCTCAGTACCTCAGAAAGTGCTCCCTCAATACCTCAGAAAGTGCTCCATCAATACCTCAGATAGTTCTGAATCAGTACCTCTGATAGTGCTTCCTCAGTACGTCAGATAGTGCTCCCTCAATACCTCAGAAAGTGTCCACTCAGTACCTCAGAAAGTGCTACCTCAATACCTCAGAAAGTGCTCCATCAATACCTCAGAGAGGGCTCCCTCAATACCTAAGATAGTTCTCCTTCAATACCTCAAATAGTTCTCCCTCAAAACCTCAGATAGTGCTCCTCAATACCTCATATATTTCTCCCTCAATACCTCAGATAGTGCTCTCTCAATACCTCAGATAGTTCTCCCTCAATACCTCTGAAAGTGCTCCCTCAATACCTCAGATAGTTCTCCCTCAATACCTCAGATAGTGCTCCCGCATTACCCCAGAAAGTGCTCCCTCAATACCTCAGAAAGTGCTCCCTCACTACCTCAGATAGTACTCACTCAGAACCTCAGCTAGTGCTTCCTCAGTACGTCAGAAAGTGCTCCCTCAGTACCTCAGATATTGCTCCCTCAATGCCTCAGATAGTGCTCCCTTAATGCCTCAGAAAGAGCTCCCTCAATACCTCAGAAACTGCTCCCTCAATACCTCAGATAGTTCTCCCTCAGTACCTCAGGTAGTTCTCCCTCAGTACCTCAGAAATGCTTCCTCAATACCTCAGAACTTTTTCCCTCAGTACCTCTGATAGTGCTGCCTCAATACCTCGGAAAGTGCTCCCTCAGTACCTCAGAAAGTGCTTCCTCAATACCTCAGAAAGTGCTCAATCAATACCACAGATAGTTCTCCCTCAGTTCCTCAGAAAGTGCTTCCTCAATACCTCAGAAAGTGCTCCCTGAGTACCTCAGAAAGTGCTCCCTCAATACCTCAGAAAGTGCTTCCTCAATACCTCAGAAAGTGCTCCCTCAGTACCTCAGAAAGAGCTCCCTCAATAGCTCAGAAAGTGTTTCCTCAATACCTCAGATAGTGCTCCCTCTATACCTCAGAAAGTGCTTCCTCAATGCCTCAGAAAGTGCTCCATCAATACCTCAGATAGTTCTCCCTCAGTACCTCAGATAGTGCTCCCTTAATACCTCAGAACATGCTCCCTCAGTACCTCAGATAGTTCTCCCTCAGTACCTCAGAAAGTACTTCCTTAATACCTCAGAAAGTGCTCCATCAATACCACAGATATTTCTCCCTCAGTACCTCAGAGAGTGCTTCCTCAATACCTCAGAAGGTGCTCACTCAGTACCTCAGAAAGTGCTCCCTCAATACCTCAGAAAGTGCTTCCTCAATAGCTCAGAAAGTGTTTCCTCAATACCTCAGATAGTGCTCCCTCTATACCTCAGAAAGTGCTTCCTCAAAACCTCAGAAAGTGCTCCATCAATACCTCAGATAGTTCTCCCTCAGTACCTCAGATAATGCTCCCTCAATACCTCAGAACTTGCTCCCTCAGTACCTCAGATAATTCTCCCTCAGTACCTCAGAAAGTGCTTCCTCAATACCTCAGAAAGTGCTCCCTCAATACCTCAGATAGTTCTCCATCAATAGCTCTGAAAGTGCTCCCTCAATACCTCAGATAGTTCTCCCTCAATGCCTCAGATAGTTCTCCCTCAGTACCTCAGAAAGTGTTCCCACAATACCTCAGAAAGTGCTCCCTTAGTACCTCAGATAGTACTCACTCAGAACCTCAGCTAGTGCTTCTTCAGTACGTCAGGAAGTGCTCCCACAATACCTCAGAAACTGCTCCCTCAGTACCTCAGATCGTTCTCCCTCAGTACCTCAGATAGTTCTCACTCAGTACCTCAGAAAATGCTCCCTAAATACCTCAGAACGTGCTCCCTCAGTACCTCAGATATTGCTCCCTCAATGCCTAAGATAGTGCTCCCTTAATACCTTAGAAAGTGCTCCCTCAGTACCGCAGATAGTTCTCCCTCAGTACCTCAGATAGTTCCCCCTCAGTACCTCAGAGAGTGCTTCCTCAACACCTCAGAACCTTTTCCCTCAGTACCTCAGATAGTGCTCCCTCAATACATCAGAAAGTGCTCCCTCAGTACCTCAGAAAGTGCTTCCTCAATACCTCAGAAAGTGCTCCATCAATACCACAGATAGTTCTCCCTCATTACCTCAGAAAGTGCACCCTCAATACCTCATAAAGTGCTTCCTCAGTACAACAGATTATGTTCCCTCAATACCTCAGAAAGTGCTTCGTCAATACCTCAGAAAGTGCACCCTCAGTACCTCAGATAGTGCTCCCTCAATTCCTCAGAAAGTGCTCCATCAATACCTCAGATAGTTCTCCCTCAGTACCTCAGACAGTTCTCCCTCAGTACCTCAGAACTTGCTCCCTCAGTACCTCAGATAGTGCTCCCTCAATACCTCAGAAAGTGCTCCCTCAGTTCCTCAGAAAGTGCTTCCTCAATACCTCAGATAGTGCTCCCTCAATATCTCAGATAGTGCTTCCTCAATACCTCAGAAAGTGCTTTCTCAATACCTCAGAAAGTGTTCCCTCAGTACCTCAGATAGTGCTCCCTCAATACCTCAGAAAGTTCTCCCTCAGTACCTCAGAAAGCGCTTCCTCAATTCCTCAGATAGTTCTCCCTCAATACTTCAGAAAGTGGTCCCTCAGTACCTCAGATAGTTCTCTCTCAGTACCTCAGAAAGTGCTCCCTCAGTACCTCAGATCGTGCTTCCTCTGTACCTCAGAAGGTGCTCCCTCAATACCTCAGATAGTGCTTCCACAGTACCTCAGAAAGTGCTCCCTCAATACCTCAGGTAGTTCTCCCTCAATACGTCGAAAGTGCTCCCTCAATACCTCAGAAAGTGTCCCCTCAGTACCTCAGAAAGTGCTACCTCAATACCTCAGAAAGTGCTCCATCAATACCTCAGAGAGTGCTCCCTCAATACCTAAGATAGTTCTCCTTCAATACCTCAGATAGTTCTCCCTCAATACCTCAGATAGTGCTCCTCAATACCTCAGATAGTTCTCCCTCAATACCACAGATAGTTCTCCCTCAATGCCGAGATAGTTCTCCCTCAATACCTATGAAAGTGCTCCCTCAATACCTCAGGTAGTTCTCCCTCAATGCCTCAGATTGTGCTCCCGCAGTACCTCAGATAGTACTCACTCAGAACCTCAGTTAGTGCTTCCTCAGTACGTCAGAAAGTGCTCCCTCAATACCTCAGAAACTGCTCCCTCAGTTCCTCAGATAGTTCTCCCTCAGTACCTCAGATAGTTCTCACTCAGTACCTCAGAAAATGCTCCCTAAATACCTCAGAAAGTGCCTCCAAATACCTCAGAAAGTGCTTTCTCAATACCTCAGATAGTGCTCCCTCTATACCTCAAAAAGTGCTCCCTCAATACCTCAGAAAGTGCTTCCTCAATACCTCATAAAGTGCTCCATCAATACCTCAGAAATTTCTCCCTCAGGACCTCAGATACTGCTCCCTCAATACCTCAGAACTTGCTCTCTCAGTACCTCAGATAGTTCTCCCTCAGTACCTCAGATAGTTCTCCCTCAATACCTCTGAAAGTGCTCCCTCAATACCTCAGATAGTTCTCCCTCAATGCCTCAGATGGTGCTCCCACAATACCTCAGATAGTTCTCCCTCAAAACCTCAGATAGTTGTCCCTCAGTACCTCAGAAAGTGCTCCCTCAATACCTCAGAAGGTGCTCCCTTAGTACCTCAGATAGTACTCACTCAGAACCTCAGCTAGTGCTTCCTCAGTACGTCGGAAAGTGTCCCACAATACCTCAGAAACTGCTCCCTCAGTACCTCAGATCGTTCTCACTCAGTACCTCAGATAGTTCTCACTCAGTTCCTCAGAAAGTGCTCCCTAAATACCTCAGAAAGTGCTCCCTCTGTACCTCAGATAGTGCTCCCTCAATGCCGAAGATAGTGTTCCCTCAATGCCGAAGATAGTGCTCCCTTAATACCTCAGAATGTGCTCCCTCAGTACCTCAGATAGTTCTCCCTCAGTATCTCAGAGAGTGCTTCCTCAACACCTCAGAACTTGTTCCCTCAGTACCGGAGATAGTGCTCCCTCAATATCTCAGAAAGTGCTCCTTCAGTACCTCATAAAGTGCTTCCTCAATACATCAGATTGTATTCCCTCAATACCACAGAAATGGATTACTCAATACCACAGAAAGTGCACCCTCAGTACCTCAGATAGTGCTTCCTCAATACCTCAGAAAGTGCTCCCTCAATACCTCAGAAAGTGCTCCCTCAATACCTCATAAAGTGCTTCCTCAATACATCAGATTGTGTTCCCTCAATACCTCAGAAATTGCTTCCTCAATACCTCAGAAAGTGCACCCCCAATACCTCATAAAGTGCTTACTCAATACATCAGATTGTGTTCCCTCAATACCTCAGAAAATGCTCCCTCAATACCTCATAAAGTGCTTCCTCAATACATCATATTGTGTTCCCTCAATATCTCAGAAAGTGCTTCCTCTATACCTCAGAAAGTGCTCCCTCAGTACCTCAGATAGTGCTCCCTCAATACCTCAGAAAGTGCTCCATCAATACCTCAGATAGTTCTCCCTCAGTACCACAGAGAGTGCTTCCTCAATACCTCAGAACGTGCTCCCTCAGTACCTCAGATAGTGCTCCCTCAATACCTCAGAAAGTGCTCCATCAATACCTCAGACAGTTCTCCCTCAGTACCTCAGATAGTTCTCCCTCAGTACCTCAGAACTTGCTCCCTCAGTACCTCAGATAGTGCTCCCTCAATACCTCAGAAAGTGCTCCCTCAGTACCTCAGAAAGTGCTTCCTCAATACCTCAGAAAGTGCTTTCTCAATACCTCAGAAAGTGCACACTCAGTACCTCAGATAGTGCTCCCTCAATACCTCAGAAAGTGCTCCCTCAATACCTCAGAAAGTGCTTCCTCAATACCTCAGATAGTGGTCCCTGAATACCTCAGATAGTTCTCCCTCAATACTTCAGAAAGTGGTCCCTCAGTACCTCAGATAATCCTTCCTCAGTACCTCAAAAAGTGCTCCCTCAGTACCTCAGATAGTGCTTCCTCAGGACCTCAGAAGGTGCTCCCTCAATACCTCAGATAGTGCTTCCTCAGTACCTCAGAAAGTGCCATCTAAATACCTCAGAAAGTGCTCCATCAATCCCTCAGAGAGTCCTCCCCCAATACCTAAGATAGTTCTCCTTCAATACCTCAGATAGTGGTCCCTGAATACCTCAGATAGTTCTCCCTCAATACTTCAGAAAGTGGTCCCTCAGTACCTCAGATAGTCCTTCCTCAGTACCTCAGAAAGTGCTCCCTCAGTACCTCTGATAGTGCTTCCTCAGTACGTCAGATAGTGCTCCCTCAATACCTCAGAAAGTGTCCCCTCAGTACCTCAGAAAGTGCTACCTCAATACCTCAGAAAGTGCTCCATCAATACCTCAGAGAGTGCTCCCCCAATACCTAAGATAGTTCTCCTTCAATACCTCAGATAGTTCTCCCTCAAAACCTTTGAAAGTGCTCGCTCAATACCTCAGATAGTTCCCCCTCAATACCACAGATAGTGCTCTTCAATACCTCAGATAGTTCTCCCTCAATACCTCAGATAGTGCTCACTCAATATCTCAGATAGTTCTCCCTCAATGCCTCAGATAATGCTCCCACAATACCTCAGATAGTTCTCCCTCAATACCTCAGATTGTGCTCCCGCAGTACCTCAGAAAGTGCTCCCTCAATACCTCAGAAAGTGCTCCCTCAGTACCTCAGATAGTGCTCCCTCAGTCCCTCAGAAAGGGCTCCCTCAATACCTCAGAAAGGGCTCCCTCAGTACCTCAGATAGTACTCACTCAGAACCTCATCTAGTGCTTCCTCAGTACGTCAGAAAGTGCTCCCTCAATACCTCAGAAACTGCTCCCTCAGTACCTCAGATAGTTCTCCCTCAGTACCTCAGATAGTTCTCACTGAGTACCTCAGAAAATGCTCCCTAAATACCTCAGAAAGTGCTCCCTCAGTACCACAGATATTGCTCCCTTAATGCCTCAGAAAGTGCTGCCTTAATACCTCAGAAAGTGCTCCCTCAGTGCCTCAGATAGTTCTCCCTCAGTACCTCAGATAGTTCTCCCTCAGTACCTCAGAGAGTGCTTCCTCAATACCTCAAAAAGTGCTCCCTCAGTACCTCAGAAAGTGCTTCCTCAATACCTCAGAAAGTGCTCAATCAATACCACAGATAGTTCTCCCTCAGTACCACAGAGAGTGCTTCCTCAATACCTCAGAAAGTGCTCCCTCAGTACCTCAGAAAGTGCTCCCTCAATACCTCAGAAAGTGCTTCCTCAATACCTCAGGAAGTGCTCCCTCAGTACCTCAGAAAGTGCTCTCTCAATACCTCAGAAAGTGCTTCCTCAATACCTCAGAAAGTGCTCCCTCAGTACCTCAGATAGTGCTCCCTCAATACCTCAAAAAGTGATCCATCAATACCTCAGATAGTTCTCCCTCAGTACCTCAGATAGTGCTCCCTCAATACCTCAGAACGTGCTCCCTCAGTACTCAGATAGTTCTCCCTCAATACCTCAGAAAGTGGTCCATTAATACCTCAGATAGTTCTCCCTCAGTACCTCAGATAGTACTCGCTTAGAACCTCAGATAGTGCTTCCTCAGTACGTCAGAAAGTGCTCCCTCAATACCTCAGAAACTGCTCCCTCCTTACCTCAGATAGTTCTCCCTCAGAACCTCAGATAGTGGTTCCTCAGTACGTCAAAAAGTGCTCCCTCAATACCTCAGAAACCGCTCCCTCAATACCTCAGAAAGTGGTCCCTCAGTACCTCAGATAGTTCTCCCTCAGTACCTAAGATATTGCTCCCTCAATGCCTCAGATAGTGCTCCCTTAATACCTCAGAAAGTGCTCCCTCAGTACCTCAGATAGTGCTCCCTCAATACCTCAGAAAGTGCTCCATCAATACCACAGATAGTTCTCCCTCAGTACCTCAGAGAGTGCTTCCTCAATACCTCAGAAAGTGCTTCCTCATTACCTCAGAAAGTGCTCCCTCAGTACCTCAGATAGTGCTCCCTCTATACCTCAGAAAGTGCTCCCTCAATACCTCAGAAAGTGCTTCCTCAGTACCTCAGAAAGTGATCCCTCAATACCTCAGAAGGTGCTTCCTCAATACCTCAGAAAGTGTTCCATCAATACCTCAGAAAGTGCTTCCTCAGTACCTCAGAAAGTGATCCCTTAATACCTCAGAAAGTGCTTCCTCAATACCTCAGAAAGTGCTCCATCAATACCTCAGAAAGTGCTTCCTCAATTCCTCAGATAGTGCTCCCACAATGCCTCAGAAAGTGCTTCCTCTGTACCTCAGAAAGTGCTCCCTCAGTACCTCAGATAGTGCTCCCTCAATACCTCAAAAGTGTCCCCACAGTACCTCAGAAAGTGCTACCTCAATACCTCAGAAAGTGCTCCCTCAATACCTCAGAAAATGCTTCCTCAATTCCTCAGATAGTTCTCCCTCAATGCCTCAGAAAGTACTTCCTCTGTACCTCAGAAAGTGCTCCCTCAGTACCTCAGATAGTGCTCCCTCAATACCTCAGAAAATGCTCCATCAATACCTCAGATAGTTATCCCTCAGTACCTCAGATAGTGCTCCCTCAATACCTCAGAACTTGCACCCTCAGTACCTCAGATAGTTCTCCCTCAGTACCTCAGAAAGTGCTTCCTCAATACCTCAGAAAGTGCTCCCTCAATACTTCAGAAAGTGGTCCCTCAGTACCTCAGATAGTTCTCCCTCAGTACCTCAGAAAGTGCTTCCTCAATACCTCAGAAAGTGCTCCCTCAATACTTCAAAAAGTGGTCCCTCAGTACCTCAGATAGTACTCGCTCAGGACCTCAGATAGTGCTTCCTCAGTATCTCCGAAAGTTTTCCCTCAGTACCTCAGATATTTCTCCATCAGTACCTCAGAAAGTGTTCCCTCAGTACCTCAGATAGTGCTCCCTCAATGCCTCCGATAGTGCTCCCTCAATACCGCAGATGGTGCTACCTCAGTACCTCGGATACCGCTCCCTCAGTACCTCAGAAAGTGCTCCCTCAATACCTCAGAAAGTGCTTCCTCAATACCTCAGAAAGTGCACATTCAGTACCTCAGATAGTGCTCCCTCAATACCTCAGAAAGTGCTCCCTCAATACCTCATAAAGTGCTTCCTCAATACATCAGATTGTGTTTCCTCAATACCTCAGAAAGTGCTCCATCAATACCTCAGATAGTTCTCCCTCAGTACCTCAGAGTGTGCTTCCTCAATACCTCAGAAAGTACTTCCTCAATACCTCAGAAAGTGCTCCCTCAGTACCTCAGATAGTGCTCCCTCAATACCTCAGAAATTGCTCCATCAATACCTCAGAATGTGCTCCCTCAATACCTCAGAATGTGAACCCTCAGTACCTCAGAAAGTGCTCCCTCAATACCTCAGATAATACTCCCTCAATACCTCAGAAAGTGCTCGCTCAATACCTCAGATAGTTCTCCCACAATGCCTCAGATAGTGCTCCCTCAATACCTCAGATAGTGCTCCCTCAGTACCTCAGATTGTGCTTCCTCAGTACGTCAGAAAGTGCTCCCTCAATACCTCAGAAAGTGCTCCCTCAATACCTCATAAAGTGCTTCCTCAATACATCAGATTGTGTTTCCTCAATACCTCAGAAAGTGCTCCATCAATACCTCAGAAAGTTCTCCCTCAGTACCTCAGATAGTTCTCCCTCAGTACCTCACATAGCAGTCGCTCAGAACCTCAGATAGTTCTTCCTCACTCCCTCTGAAAGTTCTCCCTCAGTACCTCAGATAGTTCTCCATCAGTACCTCAGATAGTGCTCCCCCAATGCCTCAGATAGAGCTCCATCAATACCTCAGAAAGTGCTTCCTCAATACATCAGATTGTGTTCCCTCACTACCTCAGAAAGTGCTTCCTCAATACCTCAGAAAGTGCTCCATCAATACTTCAGATAGCTCTCCCTCAGTACTTCAGAGTGTGCTTCCTCAATACCTCAGAACTTGCTCCCTCAGTACCTCAGAGAGTGCTCCCTCAATACCTCAGATAGTGCTCCCTCAATACCTCAGAAAGTGCTCCCTCAGTACCTCAGAAAGTGCTTCCTCAATACCTCATAAAGTGCTTCCTCAATACCTCAGAAAGTGCTCCCTCAATACCTCAGATAGTGCTCCCTCAGTACCTCAGATTGTGCTTCCTCAGTACGTCAGAAAGTGCTCCCTCAATACCTCAGAAAGTGCTCCCTCAATACCTCATAAAGTGCTTCCTCAATACATCAGATTGTGTTTCCTCAATACCTCAGAAAGTGCTCCATCAGTACCTCAGAAAGTTCTCCCTCAGTACCTCAGATAGTTCTCCCTCAGTACCTCACATAGTAGTCGCTCAGAACCTCAGATAGTTCTTCCTCACTCCCTCTGAAAGTTCTCCCTCAGTACCTCAGATAGTTCTCCATCAGTACCTCAGATAGTGCTCCCCCAATGCCTCAGATAGAGCTCCATCAATACCTCAGAAAGTGCTTCCTCAATACATCAGATTGTGTTCCCTCACTACCTCAGAAAGTGCTTCCTCAATACCTCAGAAAGTGCTCCATCAATACTTCAGATAGCTCTCCCTCAATACCTCAAAAAGTGCTCCCTCAGTACCTCAGATAATTCTCCCTCAGTACCTCAGAACGTGCTTCCTCAATACCTCAGAAAGTGCTCCGTCAGTACCTCAGATATTTCTCCATCAGTCCCTCAGGTAGTGCTCCCTCAATACCTCAGAAAGTGCTCACTCAGTACCTCAGAAAGTTCTCTCTCTGTTCTTCAGAAAGTGCTCCCTCAATACTTCAGAAAAATGGTTCCTCAGTACCTCAGATAGTTCTCCCTCAGGACCTCAGATAGTTTTTCCTCAGTACCTCAGAAAGTGCTCCCTCAATACCTCAGAAAGTGCTCCCTCAATACCTCAGATATATCTCCATCAATACCTCTGAAAGTGCACCCTCAATACCTCAGAAAGTGCTCCCTCAGTACTTCAGATAGTTCTCCCTCAATACCTCTGAAAGTGCTCCCTCAATACCTCAGATAGTGCTCTATCAATACCTCAGATAGTGCTCCCTCAATACCTCTGAAAGTGCTCCCTAAATACCCCAGATAGTTCTCCCTCAATAACTCAGATAGTGCTCCATCAATACTTCTGAGATTTTTCCCTCAATACCTCAGATATTTCTCCCTCAATACCTCAGATCGTGCTCCATCAATACCTCAGATAGTTCTGCCTCAATACCTCTGAAAGTGCTCCCTCAGTACCTCAGATAGTTCTCCCTCAGTACCTCAGATAGTTCTCCCTCAGTACCTCAGAAAGTGCTCCCTCAATACCTCATAAAGTGCTCCCTCAGTAACTCAGATAGTTCTCCCTCAATACCGCATAAAGTGCTCCCTCAGTACCTCAGATAGTTCTCCCTCAGTACCACTGATAATGCTCCCTCAATTCCACATATCGTTCTCCCTCAATACCGAAGAAAGTGCTCCCTCAGTACATCAGAAAGTGCTCCCTCAATACCTCAGAAAGTGCTCCCTCAATACTCAGAAAGTGCTCGCTCAATACCTCAGAAAGTGCTCCCTCAGTACCTCAGATAGTTCTCCCTCAGTACCACTGATATAGCTTCCTCAATTCCTCATATCGTTCTCCCTCAATACCTCAGAAAGTGCTTCCTCAATACCGAAGAAAGTGCTCCCTCAGTACCTCAGAAAGTGCTTCCTCAATACCTCAGAAAGTGCACCCTCAGTACCTCAGATAGTGCTCCGTCAATACCTCAGAAAGTGCTCCCTCAATACCTCATAAAGTGCTTCCTCAATACCTCATAAAGTGCTTCCTCAATACATCAGATTGTGTTCGCTCACTACCTCAGAAAGTGCTTCCTCAATACCTCAGAAAGTGCTCCCTCATTACCTCAGATAGTGCTCCCTCAATACCTCAGGTAGTTCTCCCTCAGTACCTCAGAGTGTGCTTCCTCAATACCTCAGAACTTGCTCCCTCAGTACCTCAGATAGTGCTCCCTCAATACCTCAGAAAGTGCTCCCTCAGTACCTCAGAAAGTGCTTCCTCAACACCTCAGAAAATGCTCCCTCAGGACCTCAGAAAGTGCTTCCTCAATACCTCAGAAAGTGCTACCTCAATGCCTCAGAAAGTAATCCCTCAGTACCTCAGAAAGTGCTCCCTCAATACCTCAGATAATGCTCCCTCAGTACCTCAGAAAGTGCTCGCTCAATACCTCAGATAGTTCTCCCACAATGCCTCAGATAGTGCTCCCTCAATACCTCAGATAGTGCTCTCTCAATACCTCAGATAGTTCTCCCTCAATAACTCTGAAAGTGATTTCTCAAGACCTCAGATAGTGCTCCCACAGTACCTCAGATAGTGCTCCCTCAGTACCTCAGATAGTGCTTCCTCTGTACGTCAAAAAGTGCTCCCTCAATACCTCTGAAAGTGCTCCTTCAGTACCTCAGATAATTCTCCCTCAGCACCTTAGAAAGTGCTCCCTCAATACCTCAGAATGTGCTCCATCAATACCTCAGATCGTTCTCCCTCAATACCTCAGAAAGTGCTTCATCAATACCTCAGAAAGTGCTCCCTCAGTACCTCAAAAAGTACTCCCTCAATACTCAGAAAGTTCTTCCTCAATACCTCAGATAGTGTTCCCTCAATACCTCAGAAAGTGCTTCCACAATACCTCAGAATGTGCTCCATCAGTGCCTCAGACAGTGCTCCCTCAATGCCTCAGATAGTGCTCCCTCAATACCTCAAAAAGTGCTACCTCAGTACCTCAGATAATTCTCCCTCAGTACCTCAGAACGTGCTTCCTCAATACCTCAGAAAGTGCTTCCTCAATACCTCAGAAAGTGCTCCCTCAGTACCTCAGATATTTCTACCTCAGTACCTCAGGTCGTGCTCCCTCAAACCCTCAGAAAGTGCTCACTCAGTACCTCAGATAGTTCTCTCTCAGTTCCTCAGATAGTACTCCCTCTGTACCTCAGAAAGTGCTCCCTCAGTACCTAAGATAGTTCTCCCTCAATACCTCTGAAAGTGCTTTCTCAATACCTCAGATAGTGCTCCCTCAGTACCTCAGATAGTACTTCCTCAGTACGTCAGAATGTGCTCCCTCAATACCTCAGAGAGTGCTTCCTCAATACCTCAGAAAGTGCTTCATCAATACCTCAGAAAGTGTTCCCACAATACCTCAGAATGTGCTCCATTAGTGCCTCAGATAGTGCTCCCTCAATGCCTCAGATAGTGCTCCCTCAATACCTCAAAAAGTGCTCCCTCAGTACCTCAGATAATTCTCCCTCAGAACCTCAGAACGTGCTTCCTCAATACCTCAGAAAGCGCTCACTCAGGACCTCAGAAAGTTCTCTCTCTGTTCCTCAGATAGTACTCCCTCAGTACCTCAGAAAGTGCTCCCTCAATACTTCAGAAAAGTGGTCCTTCAGTACCTCAGATAGTTCTCCCTCAATACCTCAGAAAGTGCTCCCTCAGTACTTCAGATAGTTCTCCCTCAATACCTCTGAAAGTGCTCCCAACATACCTCAGACAGTGCTCTATCAATACCTCAGATAGTGCTCCCTCAATACCTCTGAAAGTGCTCCCTACATACCCCAGATAGTTCTCCCTCAATAACTCAGATAGTGCTCCATCAATACTTCTGAAATTGCTCCCTCAATACCTCAGATATTTCTCCCTCAATACCTCAGATCGTGCTCCATCAATACCTCAGATAGTTCTGCCTCAATACCTCTGAAAGTGCTCCCTCAGTACCTCAGATAGTTCTCCCTCAGTACCTCAGATAGTTCTCCCTCAGTACCTCAGAAAGTGCTCACTCAGTACCTCAGAAAGTGCTTCCTCAACACCTCAGAAAGTGCTCCCTCAGTACCTCAGATAGTGCTCCCTCAGTACCTCAGAAATTGCTCCATCTATACCTCAGAAAGTGCTTCCTCAATACCTCAGAAAGTGCTTCCTCAATACCTCAGAACGTAATCCCTCAGTACCTCAGAAAGTGCTCCCTCATTACCTCAGATAATGCTCCCTCAGTACCTCAGATAGTACTCCCTCAATAACTCTGAAAGTGCTTTCTCAATACCTCAGATAGTGCTCCCACAGTACTTCAGATAGTACTCCCTCAGTACCTCAGATAGTGCTTCCTCAGTACGTCAGAAAGTGCTCCCTCAATACCTCTGAAAGTGCTCCCTCAGTGCCTCAGATTGTTCTCCCTCAGTACCTCAGATAATTCTGCCTCAGTACCTCAGAAAGTGCTCGCTCAATACCTCAGATAGTTCTCCCACAATGTCTCAGATAGTGCTCCCTCAATACCTCAGATAGTGCGCCCTCAATACCTCAGATAGTACTCCCTCAATAACTCTGAAAGTGCTTTCTCAATACCTCAGATAGTGCTCCCACAGTACCTCAGATAGTACTCCCTCAGTACCTCAGATAGTGCTTCCTCAGTGCCTCAGATTGTTCTCCCTCAGTACCTCAGAGAATTCTCCCTCAGTACCTCAGAAAGTGCTCCCTCAATACCTCAGAATGTGCTCCATCAATACCTCAGATCGTTCTCCCTCAATACCTCAGAAAGTGCTTCATCAATACCTCAGAAAGTGCTCCCTCAATACCTCAGAAAGTGTTCCCTCAATACTCAGAAAGTGCTTCCTCAATACCTCAGATAGTGTTCCCTCAATACCTCAGAAAGTGCTTCCTCAATACCTCAGAATGTGCTCCATCAGTGCCTCAGATAGTGCTCCCTCAACGCCTCAGATAGTTCTCCCTCAGTACCTCAGAGTGTGCTTCCTCAATACCTCAGAAAGTACTTCCTCAGTACCTCAGATAGTGCTCCCTCAATACCTCAGAAATTGCTCCATCAATACCTCAGAAAGTGCTTCCTCAATACCTCAGAAAGTAATCCCTCAGTACCTCAGAAAGTGCTCCCTCAATACCTCAGATAATGCTCCCTCAGTACCTCAGATAGTGCTCCCTCAATACCTCAGATAGTGCTTTCTCAATACCTCAGATAGAGCTCCCACAGTACCTCAGATAGTACTCCCTCAGTACCTCAGATAGTGCTTCCTCAGGACGTCAGAAAGTGCTCCCTCAATACCTCTGAAAGTGCTCCCTCAATACCTCAAAACTTGTTCCCTCAGCACCTCAGATAGTGCTCTCTCAATACATCAGAAAGTGCTCCCTCAGTACCTCAGAAAGTGCTCCCTTAATACCTCAGAAAGTGCTCCCTCAATACCTCAGATATTTCTCCCTCAATACCTCAGATATTTCTCCCTCAATACCTCAGATAGTGCTCCATCAATACTTCTGAAATTGCTCCCTCAATACCTCAGATATTTCTCCCTCAATACCTCAGATCGTGCTCCATCAATACCTCAGATAGTTCTGCCTCAGTACGTCAGATAGTCCTCCCTCAGTACCTCAGAAAGTGCTCCATCAATACCTCATAAAGTGCTCCCTCAGTACCTCAGATAGTTCACCCTCAACACCTCATAAAGTGCTCCCTCAGTACCTCAGATAGTTCTCCCTCAATACCTCATAAAGTGCTCCCTCAGTACCTCAGATAGTTCGCCCTCAGTACCACTGATAATGCTTCCTCAATTTCTCATATCGTTCTCCCTCAATACCGAAGAAAGTGCTCCCTCAGTACCTCAGAAAGTGCTCCCTCAATACCTCAGAAAGTGCTCCCTCAATACTCAGAAACTGCTCCCTCAATACCTCAGAAAGTGCTCCCTCAGTACCTCAGATAGTTCTCCCTCAGTACCACTGATAATGCTTCCTCAATACCTCATATTGTTCTCCCTCAATACCTCAGAAAGTGCTTCCTCAATACCTCAGAAAGTGCAACCTCATTACCTCAGACAGTGCTCCCTCAATACCTCAGAAAGTGCTTCCTCAATACCTCAGAAAGTGCTCTCTCAATACCTCATAAAGTGCTCCCTCAGTACCTCAGATAGTGCTCCCTCAATACCTCAGATAGTGATCCCTCAATACCTCAGAAAGTACTTCCTCAATACCTCAGATAGTGCTCCCTCAATACCTCAGAAATTGCTCCATCAATACCTCAGAATGTGCTTCCTCAATACCTCAGAAATTAATCCCTCAGTACCTCAGAAAGTGCTCCCTCAATACCTCAGATAATGCTCCCTCAATACCTCAGAAAGTGCTCGCTCAATTCCTCAGATAGTTCTCCCACAATGCCTCAGATAGTGCTCCCTCAATACCTCAGATAGTGCTCCCTCAATACCTCTGAAAGTGCTTTCTCAATACCTCAGATAGTGCTCCCACAGTACCTCAAATAGTACTTCCTCAGTACGTCAGAAAGTGCTCCCTCAATACCTCAGAGAGTGCTTCCTCAATACCTCAGAAAGTGCTTCATCAATACCTCAGAAAGTGTTCCCTCAATACCTCAGAATGTGCTCCATCAGTGCCTCAGATAGTGCTCCCTCAATGCCTCAGATAGTGCTCCCTCAATACCTCAAAAAGTGCTCCCTCAGTACCTCAGATAATTCTCCCTCAGTACCTCAGAACGTGCTTCCTCAATACCTCAGGTAGTGCTCCCTCAATACCTCAGAAAGTGCTCACTCAGTACCTCAGAAAGTTCTCTCTCTGTTCCTCAGATAGTACTCCCTCAGTACATCAGAAAGTGCTCCCTCAATACTTCAGAAAAATGGTCCCTCAGTACCTCAGATAGCTCTCCCTCAATACCTCTGAAAGTGCTCCCTCAATACCTCAGATAGTGCTCTATCAATACATCAGATAGTGCTCCCTCAACACCTCTGAAAGTGCTCCCTCAATACCCCAGATAGTTCTCCGTCAATAACTCAGATAGTGCTCCATCAATACTTCTGAAATTGCTCCCTCAATACCTCAGATATTTCTCCCTCAATACCTCAGATCGTGCTCCATCAATACCTCAGATCGTTCTGCCTCAATACCTCTGAAAGTGCTCCCTCAGTACCTCAGATAGTTCTCCCTCAGTACCTCAGATGGTTCTCCCTCAGTACCTCAGAAAGTGCTCACTCAGTACCTCATAAAGTGCTCCCTCAGTACCTCAGATAGTTCTCCCTCAATACCTCATAAAGTGCTCCCTCAGTACCTCAGATAGTTCTCCCTCAGTACCACTGATAATGCTTCCTCAATTCCTCATATCGTTCCGCCTCAATACCGAAGAAAGTGCTCCCTCAGTACCTCAGAAAGTGCTCCCTCAATACCTCAGAAAGTGCTCCCTCAATACTCAGAAAGTGCTCCCTCAATACCTCAGAAAGTGCTCCCTCAGTACCTCAGATAGTTCTCCCTCAGTACCTCAGATAGTTCTCCCTCAGTACCTCAGAAAGTGCTCACTCAGTACCTCATAAAGTGCTCCCTCAGTACCTCAGATAGTTCTCCCTCAATACCTCATAAAGTGCTCCCTCAGTACCTCAGATAGTTCTCCCTCAGTACCACTGATAATGCTTCCTCAATTCCTCATATCGTTCCGCCTCAATACCAAAGAAAGTGCTCCCTCAGTACCTCAGAAAGTGCTCCCTCAATACCTCAGAAAGTGCTCCCTCAATACTCAGAAAGTGCTCCCTCAATACCTCAGAAAGTGCTCACTCAGTACCTCATAAAGTGCTCCCTCAGTACCTCAGATAGTTCTCCCTCAATACCTCATAAAGTGCTCCCTCAGTACCTCAGATATTTCTCCCTCAGTACCACTGATAATGCTTCCTCAATTCCTCATATCGTTCTCCCTCAATACCTCAGAACGTGCTCCCTCAGTACCTCAGAAAGTGCTCCCTCAATAACTCAGAAAGTGCTCCCTCAGTACCGAAGAAAGTGCTCCCTCAATAACTCTGAAAGTGCTCCCTCAATACCGAATAATTCATCACTTTGTTGTGTTTAACCCCCAAAGTCCCTCAGACAGTAGCTCCACAAAACATTCATATCCTCAACACTTCAGGGCTCAGGGCTCAGCCCAGCTCCCCCCTCAGATTGTGATCAAACCCCTTCAGACTGTAAGGACCCACTTCCACCCCTGTCCAAGATTGGAGCCCAGGTTCCCAGAACATGACTTGTCTCTCTGGATTAATTTTAGATTTCCTACAGTGTAGAAGCAAGCCATTCCGTCCATTGGCTCCACACTGACTGTCTGAACAGCATCGCACCCAGACTCACATCCTCTACTCTATCCCTGTAATGCTGCATTTCCCATGACATCTTTGGACGGTGGGAGGGAACTGGAGCACCCGGAGGGAATCCGCACAGATACAGAGAGAATGTGTAAACTCCACACAGACAGTCACCGGGAGTTAGAATCAAACCACTGAGGCACTGTGCAGTCCTCTCTCCTTGGATGCCATCTCATCTCACCTTTTACTAAGCAGTCTCCCATGTGAAACCTTCTCATCTGTCTCCTTGGTCATCCCTTCAAAAGCTCTATCAAGTTGGACACATTATTTCCACAAACAAAGCCAAGCTGACCATCCCTAATCAATTCTTGCTTTTCCAAATACATGTAAGTTGTCTCTCAGAATGCCCTCCAACAGCTTACCCACCACTGCCATCAGGCTCACAGCTCCATAGTTCAATGGCTGTTCCTTGCAGCCTTACGTCAATAATGGCCCATCATTAATCACCCTCCAATCTTCAGGCACCTCACCCGTTGTCACTGATCGGTTCATCTGACAAGGCCATCTCCATCCTTCTGTAACCTAAGGCTATCCTCCTCAGTATTTATCACCCCACCAATCCCCATATCATTCATGAACCCAATGATTAACCCTCCACCATTCAAATCTAAATCTTTTCTATCAACCACATCAGCAAGACCCCAACAGTGAGACATGAACAGACAGAGATTTCTAACTGGGCCATCACTGTCTGCTTCCTGCCACTCAGCATTCTGCGCCAAATTCCTTGGATCTTGAGTTTTTATGTTCACTATCAGTTTCCACTATGGGTCCTGATAAAAGCCTTACTGACCTCCAAGCAGGCGACAGGAAAGCATTGCCCTTATTTACACAGCTGGTCACCTCCTTAAAAAGTGCACTCCCATTGGTCAGACCTGCCCTCCCCTTAACACAACCATTCTGACTGTTCTTCATGAACTCCAGTCTCTGTAAATGCTGATTAATTCTATCTCCCAAAATTGCTTCCAACAGACGTCCCACCCACGATATTAGCCTGACTGGCCTGTAGCTGCCTGATATATCCCATGTTCCTTCTTGAATAACAGGACCACATGGTCAGTCCGACGGCACCTCTCCTGTGGCCAGAGGGGATTTGAAAATGTTTGCAAGTGTACCTGCTACTTCCTCCATCACCTCATTCGGTAAACTGAGATACATTTCCACCGTATTTGGAGATTTACTGGTTTGTAAGAAGGCCTGACCACTCAGAACCATCTCTCTCTATATATGCTAATTCATTTAATTGTATCACAGAGCATCTTCACGATTTCATATCAACCCAGTCCCAATGAGCATTGACACAATGCATCCATTCACTGTAGCCTCTGGGTCCATGCACAAATTCTCACTGTGTTCCACAACCTCCTCGTTCTCTCATTATCAATTCACCCTTAATATCACTGTAAAGTCCTTTCAGATTTTTATTTCCTCTCTTAGCACTCCTCGCTCCCAGACAAATAGCCTGCAATACGATTTGGAGGAGTGTGGGATGTCATTCTGGATGTGGAATAGCATTGGGAAGCTCAGAAATAAGGAACACACGACTGTGCTGAGTGTGGGACAGTGGGATTCATTTGGGATGAGCAGACGGAAGCTGAGGAATAGGCCTCAGCCCTGTCGGATGCAAAGGGACTTGGATATGATGCAGAGCTGGGCTGAGGAGTGGCAGATGGAGTTCTACCCTGCCAAGTGTGAGGTTGTCCATTTTGGAAAGACAAATAAGAATGCGGAATACAGGGTTAACTGTAGGGTTCTTAGTAAGGTGGAGGAGCAGAGGGATCTTGGGGTCTATGTTCATAGATCTTTGAAAGTTGCCACTCAGGTGGATAGAGCTTGTAAGAAGGCCTATGGTGTGTATTAGCGTTCATTAGCAGAGGGATTGAATTCAAGAGTCGTGAAGTGATATTACAGCTGTACAGGACTTTGGTTAGGCCACATTTGGAGTACTGTATGCAGTGCTGGCCGCCTCACTTTAGGAAATATGCGGAAGCTTTGGAGAAGGTGCAGAGAAGATTTACCAGGATGTTGCCTGGATTGGAGAATAGGTCGTACAAGGATAGGCTGAGAGTGCGAGGCCTTTTCTAGTTGGAATGGCGAAGGATGAGGGGTGACTTGATAGAGGTTTATAAGATGATCAGGGGAATAGATAGAGTAGACAATCAGAAATTTTTTCCCCAGGTACAACAGAGTGTTACAAGGGGACATAAATTTAAGGTGAAGGGTGGGAGGTATAGGGGAGATGTCAGGGGTGGGTTCTTTACCCAGAGAGTGGTGGGGGCATGGAATGCGCTGCCTGTGGGAGTGGTAGAGTCAGAATCTTTGGTGACCTTTAAGCGGCTATTGGATAGGTACATGGATGGGTGCTTAAGCTAGGACAAATGTTCGGCACAACATCGTGGGCCGAAGGGCCTGTTCTGTGATGTATTGTTCTATGTTCTATGTTCCATATCCTCTGACAGTGCAACGCTCCCTCAGTACTGACCCTCTGACAATGCAGCTCTCCCTCAGCACTGCTCCTTTGACCCTGCAGCACACCCTCAGAAATGACGCTCTGACACAACAGCTTTCCCTCAGTACTGACACTCTGACTCTGCAGCACTCTCTTTGTACTGACATTTCCACAGTGCAGCATTCCCTCAGTACTGACACTCATACAGTGTGGCATCCCCTCAGTACTGACCCTCCGATAATGTGGCACTCCCTCAATACAGTTGCTCTTACAGTGCAGCACTCCCTCGGTACTGACCCTCCGATAACGTGGCATTTTCTCAGTACCAACCCTCCGGCAGAGCAGAACTCCCTCAGTACTGACAATCTGACAGTGCGGCACTGCCTCATTCCTGCACTTCTGATAGTCCAGCAATGCCTCAGTACTGACCCTCTGACAGTACAGCTCTCCCTCAGTACTGACCCTCTGGCAGTGCAGCATTCCCTCAGTACTGACCCTTTGGCAGTGCAGCACTCACTCAGTACTGACCCCTGAAACAACACTCCCTCAGAACTGACACACTGACCGTGTAGCTCTCCCTCAGTAATGACCCTTTGAGTGTGCATCACTCTCTCAGTACTCACCCCCTGGCGATGCAGCAATCACTCAGTACAGACTGTCCGACAGATAGCATGGCACTCCCTCAGTACTGACCCCTCACAGCGCGGTGATCCCTCAGTACTCATCCCCACAGAGTGCGTTGCTCCCTCAGTTCTAACCCTTTCACAGTGCAGCGCTCCCTCAGTAGTAACCCTCTCACAGTGCGACACTCTGACAGCATGGCGATCCATTAGTACTGACCGTCAGAGAGTGCGCACTTAATCATTACTGACCTTCTCCCTGCACAGCAATCCCTCCATCCTGACGTTCTGACAATGCAGCACTCCCTCCACACTGACCCTCTGACAATGCTTCACTCCCTCCATACTGACCTTCTGACAATGCTGCACTCCCTCCACACTGACCCTCTGACAATGCTTCACTCCCTCCATACTGACCTTCTGACAATGCTGCACTCCCTCCACACTGACCCTCTGACAATGCTGCACTCCCTCCACACTGACCCTCTGACAATGCTACACTCCCTCCACACTGATCCTCTGACAATGCTGCACTCCCTCTACACTGACCCTCTGACAATGCTGCACTCCCTCCACACTGACCCTCTGACAATGCTGCACACCCTCCACACTGACCCTCTGACAATGCTGCACTCCCTCCACACTGACCCTCTGACAATGCTGCACTCCCTCCACACTGACCCTCTGACAATGCTGACTCCCTCCACACTGACCCTCTGACAATGCTGCACTCCCTCCACACTGACCCTCTGACAATGCTGCACTCCCTCCACACTGACCCTCTGACAATACTGCACCCCCTCCACACTGACCCTCTGACAATGCTGCACTCCCTCCACACTGACCCCCTGACAATGCTGTACTCCCTCCACACTGACCCCCTGACAATGCTGCACTCCCTCCACACTGATCCTCTGACAAAGCTGTACTCCCTCCACACTGACCCTCTGACAATGCTGTACTCCCTCCACACTAACCCTCTGACAATGCTGTACTCCCTCCACACTGACCCTCTGACAATGCTGTACTCCCTCCACACTGACCCTCTGACAATGCTGAACTCCCTCCACACTGACCCTCTGACAATGTTGCACTCCCTCCACACTGACCCTCTGACAATGCTGCACTCCCTCCACACTGACCCTCTGACAATGCTGCACTCCCTCCACACTGACCCTCTGACAATGCTGCACTCCCTCCACACTGACCCTCTGACAATGCTGCACTCCCTCCACACTGATCCTCAGACAATGCTGCACTCCCTCCACACTGACCCTCTGATAAAGCTGTACTACCTCCACACTGACCCTCTGACAATGCTGCCCTCCCTCCACACTGACCCTCTGACAAAGCTGCACTCCCTCCACACTGATCCTCTGACAATGCTGCACTCCCTCCACACTGACCCTCTGACAATGCTGCACTCCCTCCACACTGACCCTCTGATAAAGCTGTACTACCTCCGCACTGATCCTCTGACAGTGCTGCACTCCCTCCACACTGACCCTCTGACAATGCTGCCCTCCCTCCACACTGACCCTCTGACAATGCTGCCCTCCCTCCACACTGATCCTCTGACAATGCTGCACTCCCTCCACACTGACCCTCTGATAAAGCTGTACTACCTCCGCACTGATCCTCTGACAGTGCTGCACTCCCTCCACACTGACCCTCTGACAATGCTGCCCTCCCTCCACACTGACCCTCTGACAATGCTGCACCCCCTCCACACTGATCCTCTGACAATGCTGCACTCCCTCCACACTGACCCTCTGATAAAGCTGTACTACCTCCGCACTGATCCTTTGACAGTGCTGCACTCCCTCCACACTGACCCTCTGACAATGCTGCCCTCCCTCCACACTGACCCTCTGACAATGCTGCCCTCCCTCCACACTGATCCTCTGACAATGCTGCACTCCCTCCACACTGACCCTCTGATAAAGCTGTACTACCTCCGCACTGATCCTCTGACAGTGCTGCACTCCCTCCACACTGACCCTCTGACAATGCTGCCCTCCCTCCACACTGACCCTCTGACAATGCTGCACCCCCTCCACACTGATCCTCTGACAATGCTGCACTCCCTCCACACTGACCCTCTGATAAAGCTGTACTACCTCCGCACTGATCCTCTGACAGTGCTGCACTCCCTCCACACTGACCCTCTGACAATGCTGCCCTCCCTCCACACTGACCCTCTGACAATGCTGCCCTCCCTCCACACTGATCCTCTGACAATGCTGCACTCCCTCCACACTGACCCTCTGATAAAGCTGTACTACCTCCGCACTGATCCTCTGACAGTGCTGCACTCCCTCCACACTGACCCTCTGACAATGCTGCCCTCCCTCCACACTGACCCTCTGACAATGCTGCAGCCCCTCCACACTGATCCTCTGACAATGCTGCACTCCCTCCACACTGACCCTCTGATAAAGCTGTACTACCTCCGCACTGATCCTCTGACAGTGCTGCACTCCCTCCACACTGACCCTCTGACAATGCTGCCCTCCCTCCACACTGACCCTCTGACAATGCTGCCCTCCCTCCACACTGATCCTCTGACAATGCTGCACTCCCTCCACACTGACCCTCTGATAAAGCTGTACTACCTCCGCACTGATCCTCTGACAGTGCTGCACTCCCTCCACACTGACCCTCTGACAATGCTGCCCTCCCTCCACACTGACCCTCTGACAATGCTGCCCTCCCTCCACACTGATCCTCTGATAAAGCTGTACTACCTCCGCACTGATCCTCTGACAGTGCTGCACTCCCTCCACACTGACCCTCTGACAATGCTGCCCTCCCGCCACACTGACCCTCTGACAATGCTGCCCTCCCTCCACACTGATCCTCTGACAATGCTGCACTCCCTCCACACTGACCCTCTGATAAAGCTGTACTACCTCCGCACTGATCCTCTGACAGTGCTGCACTCCCTCCACACTGACCCTCTGACAATGCTGCCCTCCCTCCACACTGACCCTCTGACAATGCTGCCCTCCCTCCACACTGATCCTCTGACAATGCTGCACTCCCTCCACACTGACCCTCTGATAAAGCTGTACTACCTCCGCACTGATCCTCTGACAGTGCTGCACTCCCTCCACACTGACCCTCTGACAATGCTGCCCTCCCTCCACACTGACCCTCTGACAATGCTGCACCCCCTCCACACTGATCCTCTGACAATGCTGCACTCCCTCCACACTGACCCTCTGATAAAGCTGTACTACCTCCGCACTGATCCTCTGACAGTGCTGCACTCCCTCCACACTGACCCTCTGACAATGCTGCCCTCCCTCCACACTGACCCTCTGACAATGCTGCCCTCCCTCCACACTGATCCTCTGACAATGCTGCACTCCCTCCACACTGACCCTCTGATAAAGCTGTACTACCTCCGCACTGATCCTCTGACAGTGCTGCACTCCCTCCACACTGACCCTCTGACAATGCTGCCCTCCCTCCACACTGACCCTCTGACAATGCTGCCCTCCCTCCACACTGATCCTCTGACAATGCTGCACTCCCTCCACACTGACCCTCTGATAAAGCTGTACTACCTCCGCACTGATCCTCTGACAGTGCTGCACTCCCTCCACACTGACCCTCTGA
Organism: Chiloscyllium plagiosum; assembly: GCF_037043375.1. Lineage (NCBI taxonomy): Eukaryota > Metazoa > Chordata > Chondrichthyes > Orectolobiformes > Hemiscylliidae > Chiloscyllium > Chiloscyllium plagiosum. The sequence goes on along the minus strand of NW_028270189.1, from coordinate 42,872,309 downwards.
CAATGCTGCCCTCCCTCCACACTGACCCTCTGACAATGCTGCACCCCCTCCACACTGATCCTCTGACAATGCTGCACTCCCTCCACACTGACCCTCTGATAAAGCTGTACTACCTCCGCACTGATCCTCTGACAGTGCTGCACTCCCGCCACACTGACCCTCTGACAATGCTGACCTCCCTCCACACTGACCCTCTGACAATGCTGCCCTCCCTCCACACTGACCCTCTGATAAAGCTGTACTACCTCCGCACTGATCCTCTGACAGTGCTGCACTCCCTCCACACTGACCCTCTGACAATGCTGCACTCCCTCCACACTGACCCTCTGATAAAGCTGTACTACCTCCGCACTGATCCTCTGACAGTGCTGCACTCCCTCCACACTGACCCTCTGACAATGCTGCCCTCCCTCCACACTGACCCTCTGACAATGCTGCACCCCCTCCACACTGATCCTCTGACAATGCTGCACTCCCTCCACACTGACCCTCTGATAAAGCTGTACTACCTCCGCACTGATCCTCTGACAGTGCTGCACTCCCTCCACACTGACCCTCTGACAATGCTGCACTCCCTCCACACTGACCCTCTGATAAAGCTGTACTACCTCCGCACTGATCCTCTGACAGTGCTGCACTCCCTCCACACTGACCCTCTGACAATGCTGCACTCCCTCCACACTGACCCTCTGATAAAGCTGTACTACCTCCGCACTGATCCTCTGACAGTGCTGCACTCCCTCCACACTGACCCTCTGACAATGCTGCACTCCCTCCACACTGACCCTCTGATAAAGCTGTACTACCTCCGCACTGATCCTCTGACAGTGCTGCACTCCCTCCACACTGACCCTCTGACAATGCTGCACCCCCTCCACACTGACCCTCTGACAATGCTGTACTACCTCCGCACTGATCCTCTGACAGTGCTGCACTCCCTCCACACTGACCCTCTGATAAAGCTGTACTACCTCCGCACTGATCCTCTGACAATGCTGCCCTCCCTCCACACTGATCCTCTGACAATGCTGCACTCCCTCCACACTGACCCTCTGATAAAGCTGTACTACCTCCGCACTGATCCTCTGACAGTGCTGCACTCCCTCCACACTGACCCTCTGATAAAGCTGTACTACCTCCGCACTGATCCTCTGACAGTGCTGCACTCCATCCACACTGACCCTCTGACAATGCTGCACTCCCTCCACACTGACCCTCTGATAAAGCTGTACTACCTCCGCACTGATCCTCTGACAGTGCTGCACTCCCTCCACACTGACCCTCTGACAATGCTGCACTCCCTCCACACTGACCCTCTGATAAAGCTGTACTACCTCCGCACTGATCCTCTGACAGTGCTGCACTCCCTCCACACTGACCCTCTGACAATGCTGCACCCCCTCCACACTGACCCTCTGACAATGCTGCCCTCCCTCCACACTGATCCTCTGACAATGCAGCACTCCCTCCACACTGACCCTCTGATAAAGCTGTACTACCTCCGCACTGATCCTCTGACAGTGCTGCACTCCCTCCACACTGACCCTCTGACAATGCTGCCCTCCCTCCACACTGACCCTCTGACAATGCTGCCCTCCCTCCACACTGACCCTCTGACAATGCTGCACTCCCTCCACACTGACCCTCTGATAAAGCTGTACTACCTCCGCACTGATCCTCTGACAGTGCTGCACTCCCTCCACACTGACCCTCTGACAATGCTGCACTCCCTCCACACTGACCCTCTGATAAAGCTGTACTACCTCCACACTGATCCTCTGACAGTGCTGCACTCCCTCCACACTGACCCTCTGACAATGCTGCACTCCCTCCACACTGACCCTCTGATAAAGCTGTACTACCTCCGCACTGATCCTCTGACAGTGCTGCACTCCCTCCACACTGACCCTCTGACAATGCTGCACCCCCTCCACACTGACCCTCTGACAATGCTGCCCTCCCTCCACACTGATCCTCTGACAATGCTGCACTCCCTCCACACTGACCCTCTGATAAAGCTGTACTACCTCCGCACTGATCCTCTGACAGTGCTGCACTCCCTCCACACTGACCCTCTGACAATGCTGCCCTCCCTCCACACTGACCCTCTGACAATGCTGCCCTCCCTCCACACTGACCCTCTGACAATGCTGCACTCCCTCCACACTGACCCTCTGATAAAGCTGTACTACCTCCGCACTGATCCTCTGACAGTGCTGCACTCCCTCCACACTGACCCTCTGACAATGCTGCACTCCCTCCACACTGACCCTCTGATAAAGCTGTACTACCTCCGCACTGATCCTCTGACAGTGCTGCACTCCCTCCACACTGACCCTCTGACAATGCTGCACTCCCTCCACACTGACCCTCTGATAAAGCTGTACTACCTCCGCACTGATCCTCTGACAGTGCTGCACTCCCTCCACACTGACCCTCTGACAATGCTGCACTCCCTCCACACTGACCCTCTGATAAAGCTGTACTACCTCCGCACTGATCCTCTGACAGTGCTGCACTCCCTCCACACTGACCCTCTGACAATGCTGCCCTCCCTCCACACTGACCCTCTGACAATGCTGCCCTCCCTCCACACTGACCCTCTGACAATGCTGCACTCCCTCCACACTGACCCTCTGATAAAGCTGTACTACCTCCGCACTGATCCTCTGACAGTGCTGCACTCCCTCCACACTGACCCTCTGACAATGCTGCACTCCCTCCACACTGACCCTCTGATAAAGCTGTACTACCTCCGCACTGATCCTCTGACAGTGCTGCACTCCCTCCACACTGACCCTCTGACAATGCTGCACTCCCTCCACACTGACCCTCTGATAAAGCTGTACTACCTCCGCACTGATCCTCTGACAGTGCTGCACTCCCTCCACACTGACCCTCTGACAATGCTGCACTCCCTCCACACTGACCCTCTGATAAAGCTGTACTACCTCCGCACTGATCCTCTGACAGTGCTGCAATCCCTCCACACTGACCCTCTGACAATGCTGCACTCCCTCCACACTGACCCTCTGATAAAGCTGTACTACCTCCGCACTGATCCTCTGACAGTGCTGCACTCCCTCCACACTGACCCTCTGACAATGCTGCACTCCCTCCACACTGACCCTCTGATAAAGCTGTACTACCTCCGCACTGATCCTCTGACAGTGCTGCACTCCCTCCACACTGACCCTCTGACAATGCTGCACTCCCTCCACACTGACCCTCTGATAAAGCTGTACTACCTCCGCACTGATCCTCTGACAGTGCTGCACTCCCTCCACACTGACCCTCTGACAATGCTGCACTCCCTCCACACTGACCCTCTGATAAAGCTGTACTACCTCCGCACTGATCCTCTGACAGTGCTGCACTCCCTCCACACTGACCCTCTGACAATGCTGCACTCCCTCCACACTGACCCTCTGATAAAGCTGTACTACCTCCGCACTGATCCTCTGACAGTGCTGCACTCCCTCCACACTGACCCTCTGACAATGCTGCACTCCCTCCACACTGACCCTCTGATAAAGCTGTACTACCTCCGCACTGATCCTCTGACAGTGCTGCACTCCCTCCACACTGACCCTCTGACAATGCTGCACTCCCTCCACACTGACCCTCTGATAAAGCTGTACTACCTCCGCACTGATCCTCTGACAGTGCTGCACTCCCTCCACACTGACCCTCTGACAATGCTGCACTCCCTCCACACTGACCCTCTGATAAAGCTGTACTACCTCCGCACTGATCCTCTGACAGTGCTGCACTCCCTCCACACTGACCCTCTGACAATGCTGCACTCCCTCCACACTGACCCTCTGATAAAGCTGTACTACCTCCGCACTGATCCTCTGACAGTGCTGCACTCCCTCCACACTGACCCTCTGACAATGCTGCACTCCCTCCACACTGACCCTCTGATAAAGCTGTACTACCTCCGCACTGATCCTCTGACAGTGCTGCACTCCCTCCACACTGACCCTCTGACAATGCTGCACTCCCTCCACACTGACCCTCTGATAAAGCTGTACTACCTCCGCACTGATCCTCTGACAGTGCTGCACTCCCTCCACACTGACCCTCTGACAATGCTGCACTCCCTCCACACTGACCCTCTGATAAAGCTGTACTACCTCCGCACTGATCCTCTGACAGTGCTGCACTCCCTCCACACTGACCCTCTGACAATGCTGCACTCCCTCCACACTGACCCTCTGATAAAGCTGTACTACCTCCGCACTGATCCTCTGACAGTGCTGCACTCCCTCCACACTGACCCTCTGACAATGCTGCACTCCCTCCACACTGACCCTCTGATAAAGCTGTACTACCTCCGCACTGATCCTCTGACAGTGCTGCACTCCCTCCACACTGACCCTCTGACAATGCTGCACTCCCTCCACACTGACCCTCTGATAAAGCTGTACTACCTCCGCACTGATCCTCTGACAGTGCTGCACTCCCTCCACACTGACCCTCTGACAATGCTGCACTCCCTCCACACTGACCCTCTGATAAAGCTGTACTACCTCCGCACTGATCCTCTGACAGTGCTGCACTCCCTCCACACTGACCCTCTGACAATGCTGCACTCCCTCCACACTGACCCTCTGATAAAGCTGTACTACCTCCGCACTGATCCTCTGACAGTGCTGCACTCCCTCCACACTGACCCTCTAACAATGCTGCACCCCCTCCACACTGATGTGGAGGGGGTGCAGCGGCCGAGTTGAGGTGAACCCGGGAGACTACAGCTAAGGTAAGAGTTTTTTTCAAAATTACTTACCTGTAGCGGGCATCGGTGTTTTTGTTTTCTCTCTCCTTCACAGAAAGAGCGGGAGCAGCAGAGGAAGTGACGGCAAGCAGAGGGGCAGCCGAGACCCGGAAGCAGTTAGTGTAAGCTTAGCTGGGTTAGTTTTTTCCCCCTTTAAAAGCGTGAAGGAGAGGAACCCGAGGCACTACACGGGTAGTGCCTCCCACCCGCCCTCCTCCTCTAACCTAATAATAACATCTGTTGTGGCAAGCAGGTAAGTGCTGAATTTTGCTTGTATTATTTAGACACAGTTTTTGTTTAAACAGTTAGCTTTAGAGGGATGGCAGTGAAGGCAGTGCAATGTTCCTCCTGCAACATGTATGAGGTGAGGGATGCCATCGACGTCCCTGCCGATTACACTTGCAGGAAGTGCACCCATCTCCAGCTCCTCCAAGACCGTGTTAGGGAACTGGAGCTGGAGTTGGATGAACTTCGGATCATTCGGGAGGCAGAGGGGGTCATAGATCAGAGTTATAGGGAAGTAGTAACTCCAAAGATGGCAGATAGATGGGTGACAGTGAGGGGGACTGGGAGGAAGCAGCCAGTGCAGGGACCTCCTGCGGCCATTCCCCTCAAGAACAAGTATACCGTTTTGGATACTTGTGGGGGGGATGACTTACCAGGGGTAAGTAACGGGGCTCAGGTCTCTGGCACGGAGCCTGTCCCCGTTACTCAGAAGGGAAGGGTGAAGAAGAGCAGAGCAGTAGTAATTGGGGACTCGATAGTTCGTGGCACAGATAGGCGGTTTTGTGGGAACGAGAGAGACTCACGTTTGGTATGTTGCCTCCCAGGTGCAAGGGTACGTGATGTCTCTGATCGTGTTTTCCGGGTCCTGGAGGGGGAGGGGGAGCAACCCGAAGTCGTGGTCCACATTGGCACCAACGACATAGGTAGGAGGAGTGCTGAGGATGTTAGACAGGCTTTCAGGGAGCTAGGTTGGAAGCTTGGAGTTAGAACAAACAGAGTTGTTGTCTCTGGTTTGTTACCCGTGCCACGTGATAGAGATTCGAGGAATAGGGAGAGAGAACAATTAAATGCGTGGCTTCAGTGATGGTGCAGGAGGGAGGGGTTCCAGTTTTTGGATAACTGGGGTTCTTTCTGGGGACGGTGGGACCTCTATAAACAGGATGGTCTACACCTGAACCTGAGGGGAACCAGTATCCTTGGGGGGAGGTTTGCTAGTGCTCTTGGGGGGGGTTTAAACTAACTCGGCAGGGGCATGGGAACCCAGATTGTAGCTTCAGGGTGCAGGGCCTGGAGTGTAGGGAGGTGAGGAACATGGCATCAATTTCCAAGGAGGGTGCCTGTAAACAGGGAAGTGGCTTGAAGTGTGTATACTTCAATGCAAGAAGTATACGAAATAAGGTAGGTGAACTTGCAGCGTTGGTTGGTACCTGGGACTTCGATGTTGTGGCTATTACGGAGACATGGCTAGAACAGGGACAGGATTGGCTGTTGCAGGTTCCGGGATTTAAATGTTTTAGTAGGGTCAGAGGTGGGGGTAAAAGAGGGGGAGGTGTGGCATTGCTTGTCAAAGATAGTATTACAGCGGTGGAAAGGACGATGGATGAGGACTTGCCATCTGAGGTAGTTTGGGCTGAGGTTAGGAATAGGAAAGGTGAGGTCACCCTGTTAGGAGTCTTTTACAGGCCTCCTAATAGTCCTAGAATCATTGAAGAAAGGATAGGGAAGGTGATTCAGGAGATGAGTGACAGTAATAGGGTGGTTGTTATGGGGGACTTTAACTTTCCTGATATTGATTGGGAAAGCTATAGCTCAAGTTCGTTAGATGGGTCAGTGTTTGTTCAATGTGTGCAGGAGAGTTTCCTGACACAATATGTAGACAGGCCAACAAGAGGTGAGGCCATACTGGATTTGGTTCTGGGTAATGAACCAGGCCAGGTGTTAGAATTAGAGGTAGGTGAGCACTTTGGGGATAGTGACCATAATTCGGTGATTTTTACACTCGTGATGGAGAGGGATAAGTGTGTACTACAGGGCAAGAATTATAGCTGGGGTAAGGGAAATTATGATGCGGTGAGGCATGACTTAGGATGTGTGGCTTGGAAAAGTAGACTCCAATGCAAGAGTGTAAATGATATGTGGAACTTGTTCAAGGGGCAACTCTTGAGTGTCCTTGATAATTATGTACCTGTCAGGCAGGAAGGAAAGGGTCGTGCGAGGGAGCCGTGGTTTAATAAGGAATTGGAATCCCTTGTTAAATGGAAGAGGGCGGCCTATCTCAAGATGAGACGTGAAGGTTCAATTGGGGCGATTGAGAGTTATAGGGTAGCCAGGAAGGACCTGAAGAGAGAGCTAAAAGCAGCAAGGAGGGGACATGAAAGGTCCTTAGTAGATAGGATTAGGGAAAATCCTAAGGCTTTCTATAGGTATGTTAGGAATAAAAGAATGACTAGGGTAGGAATAGGTCCAGTCAAGGATAGTAGGGGGAAGTTGCGTGTGGAGGCGGAGGAGATTGGGGAGACACTGAATGAATACTTTTCTTCAGTATTCACTCAGGAACAGGGCATTGTTGTCGAAGAGAATACTGAGGCACAAATAAGTAGAATGGATGGCTTTGAGGTATGTAGAGAAGAGGTGTTGGAAATTCTGGAAAGGGTGAAAATAGATAAGTCCCCTGGGCCTGATGGCATTTATCCTAGGATTCTCTGGGAAGCAAGGGAGGAGATTGCAGAGCCATTGGCCTTGATTTTTATGTCCTCTTTGTCTACAGGAGTAGTGCCAGAAGACTGGAGGATAGCAAATGTGGTTCCCTTGTTCAAAAAGGGGAGTAGGGATAGCCCTAGTAACTATAGGCCAGTGAGTCTCACTTCTGTTGTGGGCAAAGTCTTAGAGAGAATTGTAAGGGATAGGATTTATGCACATCTAGATAGGAATAATGTGATCAAGGATAGTCAGCATGGTTTTGTGAAGGGCAAGTCGTGCCTCACAAACCTTATTGAATTCTTTGAAAAGGTGACGAAGGAGGTTGATGAGGGGAAAGCGGTAGATGTGGTATATATGGATTTTAGTAAGGCGTTTGATAAGGTTCCCCATGGTAGGCTACTGCAGAAAATACGGAGATATGGCATTGAGGGTGAGTTGGAGGTTTGGATTAGGAATTGGCTGGATGGAAGAAGACAGAGGGTAGTAGTTGATGGCAAAGTTTCTTCATGGAGTGCCGTCACTAGCGGTGTTCCGCAAGGATCTGTTTTGGGACCATTGCTGTTTGTCATTTTTATAAATGACCTGGAAGAGGGGTTAGAAGGTTGGGTGAGCAAGTTTGCGGATGATACGAAAGTCGGAGGAGTTGTTGACAGTGAGGAAGCATGTGGCAGGTTACAGCAGGATATAGAGAAGCTGCAGAGCTGGGCAGAAAGGTGGCAGATGGAATTCAATGTAGCTAAGTGCGAGGTGATTCACTTTGGGAAGAATAACAAAAAGATGGGGTACTGGGCTAATGGTCGGATACTTGGTAGTGTGGATGAGCAGAGGGTTCTTGGTGTCCATGTACACAGATCTCTGAAAGTTGCCACCCAGGTAAATAGTGCGGTGAGGAAGGCATATGGCGTACTGGCTTTTATTGGTAGAGGAATTGAGTTCCGGAGTCCTGAGGTCATGATGCAGTTGTATAAGACTCTGGTACGGCCGCATCTGGAATATTGTGTGCAGTTTTGGTCGCCATACTATAGGAAGGATGTGGAGGCATTGGAACGGGTGCAGAGGAGGTTTACCAGGATGTTGCCTGGTATGGAAGGAAAATCGTATGAGGAAAGACTGAGGCACTTGGGGCTGTTTTCACTAGAGAAAAGAAGGTTTAGGGGTGACTTGATTGAGGTGTACAAGATGATTAGGGGGTTAGATAGGGTCGACAGTATGAACCTTTTCCCGCGTATTGAGTCGGGTATTACAAGGGGGCATAGCTTTAAATTAAGGGGGGGTAGATATAGGACTGATGTTAGGGGTAGGTTCTTCACTCAGCGAGTCGTTAGTTCATGGAATGCCCTGCCAGTAACAGTGGTGGACTCTCCCTCTTTATGGGCATTTAAGAGGGCATTGGATAGGTATATGGAGGATAGTGGGTTAGTGTAGTTTAGGTGGGCTTGGATCGGCGCAACATCGAGGGCCCAAGGGCCTGTACTGCGCTGTATTCTTCTATGTTCTATGTTCTATGTTCTATGATCCTCTGACAATGTTGCACTCCCTCCACACTGACCCTCTGACAATGCTGCATTCCCTTCACACTGACCACCTGACAATGCTGCACTCCCTTCACACTGACCACCTGACAATGCTGCACTCCCTCCACACTGATCCTCTGATAGTGATGCGCTCACTCAGTACTGACTCTCTGGCAGAGTGGAAGTGACCCTATACTGACCCTCCGACAGTGTGGCCCAATCTCAGGACAAATCCTCTGACAGTACAACACTCCATCACAACTGACACTCTGACAGTACAGCACTGCCTCAGTCCTGACTCATTGACACTGTAGCACTCCCTCAGCACTGACCCATTGACAGTGTATCACTCCCTCAGTACTGACCCTCTGCCTCGGTCCTGCACTTCTGACCGTCCAGCAGTGCCTCAGTACTGTCTATCTGACAGTGTAGCACTCTCTCTGTACTAGCCCTCTGACAGTTCAGCATCCGCTCGGTACTGATTCGCTGACAGTGCAGCACCCGCTCGGTACTGACCATTTGACTGTGCAGCATTCCCTCAATACTGACCATCTGACTGTGCGGAACGCCCTCAGTACTGACCCGCTGACAGTTCCGCACCCGCTCGGTACTGATACTCTGACAGTGCAGCACTCCCTCAGTACTGACCATCTGACAATGCAGCACTCTCTCAATACTGACCATCTGACTCTGCGGAATGCCCTCAGTACTGACCCGCTGATAGTTCAGCACCCGCTCGGTACTGACTCTCTGACAGTGCAGCACTCCCTCAGTACTGACCCTCTGACAATGCAGCACTCTCTCTGTCCCGACCCTCTGAAATAGCACTCACTCGGAACTGACACTCTCACTGTGTAGCGCTCCCTCAGTACTGACCTTTTGATAGTACATGCTCCCTCAGTTCCTACCCTATGACAGTGTAGTGCTCGTTCAGTACTGACCCTCTGATGGTGCAGTGCTCTCAGACTACAGAGCTTCAGACAGTGCGGCATTCCCTCTGGACTGAACCTCTGACAGTGAGGTGCTCCCTCACTACTGACTGTCCGACAGTGCGGTGATCCCTCAGTGCTCACCCTCTGGCAACGCAGCAGCCCCTCAGTACTGACCCTCTGACAGCGCAGTGATCCCTCAGTACTGACCCTCTGACAGTGCGGCACTCACTCAGTACTGACGCTCACACAGTGCAGCACTCCCTCAGTACTGACCCTCTGACAGTGCAGCACTCCCTCAGTACTGACCCTCTGACAGTGCAGCACTCCCTCAGTACTGACCCTCTGACAGTGCAGTACTGCCTCAGTACTGACCCTCTGACAGTGCAGCACTCTCTCAGTAATGACCCTCTGACAGTGTAGCACTCCCTCAGTACTGACCCTCTGACAGTGCAGCACTCCCTCAGTACTGACGCTCTGACAGTGTAGCACTCCCTCAGTACTGACCCTCTGACAGTGCAGCACTCCCTCAGTACTGACCCTCTGACAGTGCAGCACTCTCTCAGTAATGACCCTCTGACAGTGTAGCACTCCCTCAGTACTGACCCTCTGACAGTGCAGCACTCCCTCAGTACTGACCCTCCGACAGTGCAGCACTCCCTCAGTACTGACCCTCCGACAGTGCAGCACTCCCTCAGTACTGACCCTCTGACAGTGCAGCACTCCCTCAGTACTGACCCTCTGACAGTGCAGCACTCCCTCAGTACTGACCCTCCGACAGTGCAGCACTCCCTCAGTACTGACCCTCCGACAGTGCAGCACTCCCTCAGTACTGACCCTCTGACAGTGCAGCACTCCCTCAGTACTGACCCTCTGACAGTGCAGCACTCCCTCAGTACTGACCCTCTGACAGTGTAACACCCCCTCAGTACTGACCCTCTGACAGTGCAGCACTCCCTCAGTACTGACCCTCTGACAGTGCAGCACTCCCTCAGTACTGACCCTCTGACAGTGCAGCACTCCCTCAGTACTGACCCTCTGACAGTGCAGCACTCCCTCAGTACTGACCCTCTGACAGTGCATCACTTCCTCAGTACTGACCCTCTGACAGTGCAGCACTCCCTCAGTCCTGACCCTCTGACAGTGCAGCACTCCCTCAGTACTGACCCTCTGACAGTGCAGCACTCCCTCAGTACTGACCCTCTGACAGTGCAGCACTCCCTCAGTACTGACCCTCTGACAGTGCATCACTCCCTCAGTACTGACCCTCTGACAGTGCAGCACTCCCTCAGTACTGACCCTCTGACAGTGCAGCACTCCCTCAGTACTGACCCACTGACAGTGCAGCACTCCCTCAGTACTGACCCTCTTTTCTTCTATTTCATAGAGTCTTGTGGAAATTTGGAGACATTGGATGTGCAGATTCTGAGGAAGCCTGAGAGAGACACACAAACCAAACCCTGTCTGAAACTCTCTGTTATAGACTATTCAGAGGCACAGAGTCACAGAGGTGCACAGCTTGGAAATGGACCCTCCTCTCCAACTCGTCCATACCAACCAGATATTCTCATCTCATTTCATTCCATTAGCTAGCACTTGGCTGATATCCCTCTAAACCCTTCCTGTTCACATACTCATCCTGATGCCTTTTAAATGTCACAATTGTACCAGCCCCCATCACTTCCTCTGGCAGCTACCTGCATGCCCTTGAATAAGTGCTCAAACATTCATACTGTCGATACATACTCTCATAAACACCAACCTACGAAAGCTATCATTGTCATTTTCAACCCACCCTGAGCTCCTTCATTACGCTGATTTCAACACAGGGAAAGAAACAGAGTTAGTGACCATCCACCGTGACCCTGTTATAAAACTTATTTTCACATGTGGCTTGTATGTGATTCCCACACCCTCTAATAGTTGTCTGGAAGGTGTGGATGTGCTGTACTCTCCTGCTGCAGTCCTTGGGTGTCCCACAGTGATGTTAGGGAGGGAGCTCCAGGATTTTGACCTGAACCATGTAAAGAGCTCTCTTACTGGAGTGCCCTTTTAAAGTTGGGAAGTTATTATAGACCAGGAGGACCCGAGAGCTGCTGTCTTGTCAGAGAGAGAGGCCTGGAGGGTCACACACCTCAGGTGAGGGGTGAGGTTGAGAAGCTGGGGCCTTCATGGTAATTTCAGACATGATAGAGATTGAGCCAACAATGTTGGCATCACGAACCTGTTAGCTGTGGTAACTGACCCCCCTTTGTAGCAGAGGGATTCAATCCCTTTTCTAGAGCATTCTTGAGAATTCAACACTAAAATCAATCTGTACGGACGCCCTGGAGACCTGAAACATCAATACAGAGATTGCTGAAGCAACTTAGCATGTCCGGCAGCATCTCTGAAGGGAGAGGGAGAAAGAGACAGAGAGAGAGTTCACCTTTCAATCCAGTGATTTCTGCGGGAAGGTTCCATCAGAACAGACCATTTTGAGGAAGGGTCACTTGAAATGCGAATTGTTCCTCTCTCTCTTCACCGATGCTACCTGGTGAATTCTGCTGAATATCCCCAGCCATCTGTTTGATTGAGAATTTGACCTGATCCAAGCGTCACTGAGTAATTCAATCTGTGTTCAATGCCCTGAGGCTGCTTCTGCTGAAAGTTGACAAACAGGTTTAAGTCTTTGTAAGGTATTGTATTCGGAGGGCGGGGTACATGGGAGAACAGATACAGAGCACAGGCACTTCACAAAGATCCTTCTCAATGTAACTTTGTGATGTTAATTCAAACCAACTACTACAAACCAACCGACTCCCACAGCGACCTGGACTACACCTCCTCCCATCCTGCCCCCTGTAAAAGCGCCATCCCATTCTCCCAATTCCTTCGTCTCCGCCGCATCTGCTCCCAGGAGGACCAGTTCAAAATACGTACAACACAGATGGCCTCCTTCTTCAAGGACCGCAATTTCCCCCCCGACGTGGTCGACAGTGCCCTCCACCGCATCTCCTCCACTTCCCGCTCCTCCGCCCTTGAGCCCCGCCCCTCCATCCGCCACCAGGACAGAACCCCACTGGTCCTCACCTACCACCCCACCAATCTCCATGTACAGCGCATCATCCGCCGTCACTTCCGCCACCTCCAAACAGACCCCAGCACCAAGGATATATTTCCCTCCCCTCCCCTATCAGCTTTCCGTAGAGACCACTCCCTCCGCGACTCCCTTGTCAGATCCACACCCCCCACCGACCCAACCTCCACTCCCGGCACCTTCCCTTGCAACCGCAGGAGGTGCAACACTTGCGCCCACACCTCCCCCCTCACTTCTCTCCAAGGCCCCAAAGGAAACTTCCATATCCGCCACAGATTCACCTGCACCTCCACACACATCATCTACTGCATCCGCTGCAGCCGGTGTGGCCTCCTCTATATTGGGGAAACAGGCCGCCTACTTGCGGAGCGATTCAGAGAGCACCTCTGGGCCACCCGGACGAACCAACCCAACCACCCTGTAGCACAGCATTTCAACTCCCCCTCCCACTCCACAGAGGATATGCAGGTCATTGGACTCATCCACCGCCAAACCACAACAACGCGACGGTCGGAGGAGGAGCGTCTTATCTTCCGACTGGGAACCCTCCAACCGCAGGGGATGAACTTGGACTTCACCAGTTTCTTCTTCCCCCCTCCCCCCACCTTGTCTCAGCCGGATCCCTCCAGCCCGGCACCGCCTTCCTGACCTGCAGTCTTCTTCTTGACCTCTCCGCCTCCATCCTACTCCGACCTATCACCCTCACCTTGACCTCTTTCCACCTATCACATTTCCAACGCCCCTCCTCCAAGTCCCTCCTCCCTACCTTTTATCTTCTCCTGCTGAACACTCTCTGCTCATTCCTGAAGAAGGGCCTGTGCCCGAAACGTCGAATCTCCTGTTCCCTGGATGCTGCCTGACCTGCTGTGCTGTTCCAGCAATAAAGTTTCAACTCAGAAGAAACAGCTCAGACCTAACATTTCAGTTAATCAGCCAAGGGGAGTATATATGTAATTGCAAAGACTTCTTGTAAAGACTGTACAGAACCGAACTTTAGTGACTATGTTTGTACGTAAAGTTTTTTGTGAATAAAGTATCTTTTTGAAATTGATATAAATATTTTTTCGAGGGGGACCAAGCATCTTGAGCTTGTGGAGGCATTGCCCTTGTCCCTAGTCTTTCTTAAATAAACGCTAGACAAGTTCGATACTCCCCGGGTACAGACATCAAACGGTCATCAACGGGGAGGAGATGGTGGGATGGTCACGGGGGGCTCAGTGTTGCCTCACCCCACCCGGGTTCGATTCCAGCCTCGGGCGACTGTCTGTGTGGAGTTGGCACATTCTCCCCGTGTCAGCCTCCGGGTGCTCCAGTTCCCACCCACTGTCCAAAGATGTGCAGGCTGGGTGGGTTAGCCAGAGGAAATGAAGGGATCCGGGGATAGAGGGGGTAGGGTGTGATGCTCTGCCGAGGGTCAGTGTGAACCTGATAGGCCGAATGACCTGCTTCCACATCTTAGGGATTGTATGATCAATCCAGAGACTCAAATACTGTTCTGGGCCCTGGGCTCCAATCTTGGAGGTGGCTGTGGGTCATCACAGTGAGAACAGGTTTGGGGATGAACACGGTCCAAGGGGGCAACAGGTTTGCTTTCTGAGGTGTTGAGGGCATGAATGTTCTGCCGAGGTGCTTTGGGGATAAACATACTGAGGGGATGGTTTCTAAGGTATTGAGGGAGCACTATCTGTCAGTACAGGGTGCAGATGGTCGAAAGGTACAGATACACTGCATAGGACATAGAACATAGGACATCGAACAGTACAGCACAGAACAGGCCCTTCAGCCCTTGATGCTGTGCCGAGCATCGATCCTCATGTAAGGGAAACCTAAAGTATGAACCCTCAAATTTCTATGACCATATGCATGTCCAGCAGTCACTTAAATATCCCCAATGACCTCGCTTCCACAACTGCTGCTGGCAACGCATTCCATGCTCTCGCAACTCTCTGCGTAAAGAATCCGCCTCTGACATCCCCTCTATATTTTCCTCCAAACAGCTTAAAACAATGACCTCTCGTGTTAGCAATTTCTGCCCTGGGAAAAAAGTGTCTGGCTATCAACTCTATCTTTGCCTCTCATTATCTTGTATACCTCAATTAGGTCCCCTGTCTTCCTTCTTTTTTCCACTGAAAGAAGTCCGAGCTCAGTCAATCTCTCTTTGTTAGAT
The DNA here is from genome assembly GCF_037043375.1 of Chiloscyllium plagiosum. Lineage (NCBI taxonomy): Eukaryota > Metazoa > Chordata > Chondrichthyes > Orectolobiformes > Hemiscylliidae > Chiloscyllium > Chiloscyllium plagiosum. The sequence continues at coordinate 42,857,134 of NW_028270189.1, read as the reverse complement.
AAGCCCTCCATTCCAGGCAGCATCCTGGTAAACCTCCTCTGAATCCTCTCCATAGCATCCACATCTTTCCTATAATAGGGCGACCAGAACTGGACACAGTATTCCAAGTGCGTTCTCACCAAAGTTTTATAGAGCTGTATCAAGATCTCACGACTCTTAAACACAATCCTCCTGTTATTGAAAGCCAAAACACCATATGCTTTCTTAACAACCCTGTCCACTTGGGTAGCCATTTTAAGGGATCTATGTACCTGCACACCAAGATCCCTCTGTTCCGTCACACTGCCAAGAATCCTGTCTTTAATCCTGTACTCAGTTTTCAAATTTGACCTTCCAAAATGCATCACCTCCATTTATCCAGGTTGAACTCCATCTGTCACCTCTCAGCCCATCTCTGCATCCTGTCAATGTCCCGCTGCAGCATACAATAACCCTCTATACTGTCAACGACACTCCAACCTTTGTGTTGTCTGCAAACTTGCTGACCCCTCCTTCAATCCCTCATCCAAGTCATTAATAAAAATTACAAACAGTAGAGGCCCTAGGACAGAGCCCTGTGGAACACCACTCACCACAGACTTCCAGGCAGAATATTTTCCTTCTACTACCACTCGCTGTCTTCTGTTGGCCAGCCAATTCTGTATCCAGACAGCTAAGTTTCCCGGTATCCCATTCCTCCTGACCTTCTGAATGAACCTACCGTGGGGAACCTTGTCAAATGCCTTGCTGAAGTCCATATACACCACATCCACAGCTCGACCCTCATCAACTTGCCTAGTAACATCCTCAAAGCACTCAGTAAGGTTTGTGAGGCATGACCTGCCCCTCACAAAGCCGTGTTGATTGCATTAAATCAAGCCGTGCTCTTCCAGATGCACATAAATCCTGTCCCTTAGAATCCTTTCTAATTCCTTACAGACGACAGACGTGAGAGTGTCTGGTCTGTAATTGCCGGGGATTTCCCTATTTCCTTTCTTGAAGAGAGGAATTATATTTGCCTCCCTCCAGTCCTCAGGTACGACTCCAGTGGAGAGCGAGGATGTAAGGATCTTCGCAAGCAGCGAAGCAATCACATTTCTCACTTCCCAAAGCAGCTGAGGACAAATCTGGTCTGGCCCTGGCGACTTGTCAATCTTAATGTTTGTCAAATTGTTCAGCACATCAGCTTCCTCAATCTCTATCTGTTCCAGCATGCTTACCTGCTCCTCAATGGTTTCATTCACTACATGGTCCTTTTCTTTAGTAAAGACAGAAGCAAAAAACTCATTTAGAGCTTCCCCTACCTCCTCAGACTCTAAACACAAGTTCCCTATGCTATCCCTGAGCGGCCCTACTCTTTCTTTGATCATTGTCTTACTCCTCACATCCGTGTAAAATGTCTTTGGATTCTCCCTAATCCTTCCTGTCAAGCCTTTTTCCTGCCCCCTCCTGGCTCTCCTCAGGCCATTATGAGCTCCTTCCTCGCCTGCCTATAATCCTCTAGAGCTGACCAAGACCCTTCCTTCTTCCACCTTACGTAAGCTGCCTTCTTTCTTTCGAAAAGAAGCACCTCCGCTTTCGACATCCATGGTTCCTTTATCTTGCCCCTTCTTGCCTGTCTCAGAGGGACATATTTATGCATCACTCGCAACAACTGTTCCTTAAACCGTCTCCACATGTCTATAGTGCCCTTTCCATGGAATAATTGCTCCCAGTCCATGCTTCCCAACTCACGTCTGATAGTATCATAGTTTCCTTTTCCCCAATTAAATATCCTCCCATTGTGCCTGCTTCTCTCCTTCTCCATGGCTATATAGAATGTGAGGCAGTTGTGGTCACTATCACCAAAATGCTCTCCCACCACAAGATCTGACACCTGTCCCAGCTCATTGCCGAGCACCAAAATCAAAATGGCCTCTCCCCTCGTCGGCCGCTTCAGGGTGCTGAGTTAGGAAACACTCCTGAACACACCTTACAAAACCATCTGCTCGAAGGAGGTTCCAATCAATATTGGGAAAGTTAAAGTCACCCATTACAACAACCCTATTACATTCACTCGTTACCAAAATCTGCCGACCTATGCTTTCTTCAATCTCCCTGCTGCTGTTGGGGGGTCTGTCGTAAACCCCTAATGAGGTGACTGCTCCCTTACTGATCCTAATTTCCACCCATACTGACTCAGTAGGCAGACCCTCCTCGACAATGGTGACTTCTGTAGCTGTGATACCCTCTCTGATATCCTTTCTGAATTCATTGCATGTGTTGTCTCTCAAGGGTTGGGCAGCACGGTGGCTCAATGGTGGGCACTGCTGCCTCACAGCATCAGGGACCCAGGTTCGATTCCAGCCTCGGTCAATTGTGGAATTTGCACATTCTCCCAGTGTCTGCGTGGGTTTCCTCCGGGTGCTCCGGTTTCTTCCCACAGTCCAAAGGTATGCAGGTCAGGTGAAATGGCCATGCTAAAGTGCCTGTCGTGTTACGTGCAATAATCAGTGGTAAACGTAGGGGAATGGGTCTGGATGGGTTCCTCTTCGGAGGGTCGGTGTGGACTTGTTGGGACGAAGGGACTGTTTCCACACTGTAGGGAATCTAAGGATCTATCCTTGGACCCTCCTGTTTCTCACCTACATACTGCCAGGAGGTGACATTGTCCAAAGGCACTGCGTTAGGTTTCACATGTAAACTGACACTGCCCAGCTCTCCCTCCCCATCATCCCTCTCCATTACTCCACAGTTACTCAGTCATCAAACTGCTTTACCACGCTCCCACTACTCGATTAGCTGCAATTTTCTCCAGTGAAACATTATAATGGTTAGAACCATTGCCTTCAGTTGCTATTACCTTTCCCTTACTGCTGAGCCCCTCCCCCCCCACTGAGAAATATCTGAGGTACACTACATTCTTCACAATATTGCTGTTCTATCTGACCCCAAGGTGACCTTCTGATCAGACATCCACACAATCACAAACACCAGGAATTCCATTCTGTTAAACGTTCCTTGTCTCCCCCTCACACCAGCTCCATTGCTACAGAAACCCCTGACCCGTGTCGGTGTTGCCTTAAACTTGACGATTCTGAAGCCGAACCCTTGATTCCGTGACTGACCCAGAATCTGCTGCTTCCAGTGTTTCCTGCACAATTACCCCCTGGTCCCTTTGTGGTGCAACATTCTACAGTTTCCACCATTTAAATAGCACTCTGTTCTTTTATTATCCCCTCCAAAATGACCAACTTCCCATTTTCCCAAATTATACTCCATCTGGCAACTTGTTGCCCCCTTCTCCTGTGCACCTCTCTCTCTTCACAATCCTCTTAGACCTTTACAGTTATGCCTTTTCTGACAGATATCCCCACCCCCCAATTCTTCTAACCGTTTACTGGGAATCGTGGGCAGTGGGAAGCGTGCAGTGTTGCTCTGTTTTCCGTGAGACTCTATGGGATGACTGGGAGGAGCTTGCTGCCCATTGGTCAGAATGGAGACAACTTGCCCATCGAGCTGCATGAGCCTTTCACCCCCCATGTTTTATTGATGAGGCACAGCGGCAACACGGAAGGAAAGAAAAGGAAGGAAATCCTGCTCTCCACATCTCACTGACTCTTGGATCATTCTGTCCCATCTATGAAAGATCTGTCCTGTTCAGTCACATGAAGTCCCAAGGTGGAAACTCCTAGAAACCCACATAGATTTCCCCCTGAACTAACTGCTGACCTCCACAAGGGGTAATGTGTCCAGTCATCCTGGGCCAGGAGGAGGGGATGGTGTGAGTTTCTAACCTGAACTGACGATTTTATAAACTTGTATTACAGGATACTACAGGTGGGTATTCAGATGGTAATCTCAGTAACTGTAACGCCAAACTCTTACTCAATTCATCAGGACCTGGATATTCACATTGTGCGTGAACATTGTGTTCCAGCTCAATCACATTTACTGCATAAAAGTTCTCCTTTCAATCATCCCATTCTCTCAATAGTTCTCCCCACACCGTCAATGTGTCCTGTAATCCTTGTATAATGAGCTGATGGGTGTCAGGTTTATTATTATAACGGGTAACTTTTGTAAACCCCTCTGTCACAGCTCCCCTCAATTTCCTTTGCTACAAGGAGAACAATCTCAGTTTCCCTAAATCCCTGATTCCCCAATGTCTGTTTGCTCTCTATAAGGTACACATCAGGGTTGTGTTTGAACATTCCCCACTCACCTACATCAGTGCACCCCCCCCCCCCCAGCAATGTTAAAGAACATGAACATCCTCCAGGACAAAGCACTGTGCCTGAGCGGTGTCCCATCCACCACCTTCAGCATTCCCTCTCTCCACCCCCGAGGTACAGTGACATCACTGTGCAGAGGCAAAGTCAGTAATGTCCTACCAGACCATAGGGCTGCTCTCTCATTAGGGAGAGATGACTGGTGGTGGTTTAACCTGAAGGATCCCCCAGCCCAGGCAAGGGGAGAGGTTGGGAAGGAGAGCCCACCTATTGTAGATCGATATTATCTACCCAATGTATCAGCAACAACTATATCAGACCAATGAATAATGTAAAAGAATATCCAAAACATGCTGCTACAATCCCCCATTCCTTGAACCATCCTGGTAAATTCCCTGTGCCCCCTCTCAGGGACCCTGCCATCCTTCCCAATGTGTGGGTGATCTCTGGTTTGCACAGACCCAGCTGCTCTGTGTTCCTGTGGGTGACGCCATCATCGAGCACCAGTTGCACTAAACCTCACTGTCTGTGAGGGTGGGAGACAAGGAATTCCCAACAGCATTTAAGACACATTTCGCTGCACACTGTGATACCAAGACAGATGGTGCCAATGGCTGTGTATTGGAAAATGGATCAGGATAGTTTGGTTACAGTTTTCTTTACTGGCACAGACTCAATGGCCCAAGAGCCTTTTTCTGTGCTGTAAACCTCAAGACACTTAATAGGAATATGACCGGCCACCTTTGAAACCAGGTCAGAAAAAATGATAGTAGAATAGATGACACATGATTGGTCAATGTGTTTGGGAGGAAAGTAAGATGGAGCGGTTTAGGAGGAAATTCTGGAGCTCGATGCAGGAATCTGAAAGAGCCATCATCAAGTGAGAAATAAAAATGGGATATCCTCAAGGCATCAAAGAAAGGCACATATAGCACAGCTTTGAGAGACTGGAGGGGATTAGAGTTAGGGAGGTGTCTGAGGCTGGAGAGGAATTATTAGAGATAAGGAAGATGTTCGCTGAGCTGGAAATTTGTCTTGCAGACGTTTCGTCCCCTGTCTAGGTGACATCCTCAGTGCTTGGAAGCCTCCTGTGAAGCGCTTCTGTGATTTTCCCTCCGGCATTTATAGTGGCCTGTCTCTGCCGCTTCCGGTTGTCAGTTCCTGAACCACTATAAATGTCGGAGGAAACATCACAGAAGTGCATCACAGGAGGCTCCCAAGCCCTGAGGATGTCACCTAGACAGGGGACAAAACATCTGCAATACAAATTCCCAGCTCGGTGAACAGAACCACAACAACGATCACCCGAGCTACAAATCTTCTCATAAACTTGGAAGATAAGGAAGAGTTGTGAGGCTGGGTGAGGTGACAGAGATAGGGAGAGATGTGAAGAGGGAGGGATGCAGAGATAGCAAGAATTAGAGTCGTAATGTTATGTAGCATGGAAACAGACCCTGTGATCCAATCAATCCATGTCAAACATAATTCCAAACTGAGGTAATCTCACCTGCCTCCCCTTGGTCCACATGTATCCAAACATTTCCTATGAGGTACCTGTCCAAATGGGTTTCCCGTAGAGTCACTGTGGTGTGGAAACTGGCCATTTAGAGTCAGAGCCATTGAGATGTACAACATGGAAACAGACCCTTCCATCCAACCCATCCGTGCTGACCAGATATCCCAACCCAATCTAGTCCCACCCGCCAGCACCCAGCCCATATCCCTCCAAACCCTTCCAATTCATATATCCATCCAAATGCCTCCTAAATGTTGCAATTGTACCTGCCTCTACCACTTCCTCTGGCAGCTCATTCCATACACGTACCACCCTCTGTGTGAAACAGTTGCCCCTTCACTCTCTTTTATATCTTTACCCTGTCACCCTAAACCTATGCCCTCTGGTTCTGGAAGACTGGTGCCCTTATTTGAGAAAGGTCGTAAGGAAAAGTCAGCGAACTATAGACCGGTGAGCCTGTAGTCAGTAGAAGGCAAGTTGTTGGTAGGGCGTATGAGGGGCAGGATGTACATGTAATTGGAAAGACAAGATTGATTAGGGATAGTCAGCATGGTTTTGTGCATGGAAATCACTAACTTGGACTTCAGAAAGACGGTCAGCAAGAGTCCACATAACACACGGGTATAAATGTCCATCACCATAGAATACAAGGAGATGGGGAGATTTGGATACAAAATTGGCTGGAAGGTCATAGAGTCATAGAGATATACAGCACAGAAACAGACTCTTCGGTCCAACCCGTCCATGCTGACCAGGTATCCCAACCCATTCTAGTCCCACCTGCCAGCACCTGGCCCATATCCCTCTAAACCCTTCCAAATCATGTTCCCACCAACAGAGGAACCTCAATTATGTGAACGAGTTGGGTGGGCACTAATTCATTCGGATAATCAATGATTCGGTGAAACGATTAAATGCCTTTCCTCTGGGGCTCGGAGTTTTCAAAGTCTGCTCCCCATTCAGGAGACTGCAGCAGCACACAGCACGATTGCCCACCCACACACGGCCCCCAGCCTGACCCTCACTCCGTCCCACACACCGCCCCCAGCCTGACCCTCACTGCTGTCCACACACCGCCCTCAGCCTGACCCTCACTGCCATCCTCACACCGTCCCCAGCCTGACCCTCACTCCGTCCCACACACCGTTCCCAGCCTGACCCTCACTGCCATCCTTACACTGTCCCCAGCCTGACCCTCAATGCTGTCCACACACCGCCCCCAGCCTGACCCTCACTGCTGTCCACACACCGCCCCCAGCCTGACCCTCACTGCTGTCCACACACCGCCCCCAGCCTGACCCTCACTGCTGTCCACACACCGTCCCCAGCCTGACCCTCACTCCGTCCACACACCGCCCCCAGCCTGACCCTCACTGCTGTCCACACACCGTCCACAGCCTGACCCTCACTGCCTCCCACACACCACTCCCAGCTTGACCCTCACCGCTGTCCAACACCGCCCCCAGCTTGACCCTCACTGCCGGCCACACACCAACCCCAGCCTGACCCTCATCGTCGTCCAACAAGGCTCCCAGGCTGACACTCACTGCCAACCACATACCGCCTCCAGCCTGACCCTCATAGAGTCATAGAGATATACAGCACAGAAACAGACTCTTCGGTCCAACCCGTCCATGCTGACCAGGTATCCCAACCCATTCTAGTCCCACCTGCCAGCACCTGGCCCATATCCCTCTAAACACATTGCCCCACAGCCTGACACTCACCGCCGTCCACTGACCACCCCCTGCCTGACCCTCACTGCCGCTCACACAACACCCCCAGCCTGACCCTCAGCATTGTCAAAAACTACTCCCAGCCTGACCCTCAACGCTGCCCACACATTGTCCCACAGCCTGACACTCACCGCCCTCATCCTAACCATCACCAGCATCTACGCACCACGCCCAGCCTGACCCTTACCACCGTCTGCACACCACCCCAGTCAGAATCCACACTGGCCCCAGCCTGACCCTAACCGCCGTCCACACACCACTCCCAACCCGACCTTCTCCGCCATCCACACACCAACCCAGCCTGACCCTCACTGCCATCCACACACTGACCCAGCCTGACCCTTACCACCATCTGCACACCACCTCAGTCTGACTCTCACCAGAATCCACACTGCCCCAAGCCTGACCCTAACCGCCGTCCACACACCGCCCCCAACCCGACCTTCTCCACCATCCACACATCGCCCCAGCCTGGCGTTCACCAGCATCCACACACCACCCCCAGCCTGAACCTCACTGCCATCCACACACTGACCCAGCCTGACCCTTACTGCCATCAAAACAATGCCCCCAGACTGACCCTCAGCGCCATCCACACACCGCCCCAGACTGATCTTCACTGCCGCCCATACAATGCCCCCAAGACTGACCCTCAGCGCCATCCATACACCGCCCACAGCCTGACCCTCACCACCATCCACACACTGCCCTCAGCCTGACTCTCAGCGCCGTCCACACACCGCCCCCAGCCTGACACTCACCACCGTCCACACACTGCCCCCAGCCTGACCCTCACTGCTGTCCACACACCGCCCACAGCCTGACCCTCACCACCATCCACACACTGCCCTCAGCCTGACTCTCAGCGCCGTACACACACTGCCCCCAGCCTGACACTCACCACCGTCCACACACTGCCCCCAGCCTGACCCTCACTGCTGTCCACACATCGCCCCCAGCCTGACCTTCACCGGCATCCACACACCACCCCAAGCCTCACCCTCACTGCCATCCACACACCGACCCAGCCTGACCCTTACTGCCATCCACACACCGACCCAGACTGATCTTAACTGCCGCCCAAACAATGCCCCCAAGACTGACCCTCAGCGCCATCCATACACTGCCCCCAGCCTGACCCTCACCACCTTCCAAAGACCGCCCCCAGGCTGGCCCTCACTGATGTCCGCACACCGCCCTCAACCTGACCCTTACTGCTACCCACAAATCACCCCATCCTGACTCTCACTGCCGTTCAACACTGCCCCCAGCCTGAGCCTCACCACCATCCACACACCGCCCCCAGCCTGACACACACCCCCGTCCACACACTGCCCCCAGCCTGAGCCTCACCACCATCCACACACCGCCCCCAGCCTGAGCCTCACCACCGTCCACATAGTGCCCCCAGCCTGACACTCACCACTGCCGACACGCCGCCCCCAGGCTGACCCTCAATTCTGTTCACACAGCACCCCCAGCCTGTCTCTCACTACTGTCCACACACCGCCCCCCAGCCTGACCCTCACCACCGTCCACACACCGACCCCAGCCTGACCCTCACCACCTTCCAAAGACCGCCCCCAGGCTGGCACTCACTGCCGTCCAGACACTGCCCTTAGCCTTACCCTCACCAATGTCCAACAGCGACCCCAGCCAGACCCTCACTGCCGTCCACACACCACCCCCCAGCCTGACCCTCACTGCCCCGGACTCACTGCCCTCAGCCTGTACCTTACCGCCCCCATCCTGACCCTCACCGCCGTCCAACATTGCCCCCAGCCTGACCCTCACCGCCGTTCAACACCACCCCCAGCCTGACCCTCACTGCCGCCCACACACCACCCCCAGCCTGACCCTCACCGCCGTCCAACACCACCCCCAGCCTGACCCTCACTGCCACCCACACACCACCCCCAGCCTGACCCTCACCGCCGTCCAACACCACCCCCAGCCTGACCCTCACTGCCACCCACACACCACCCCTTGTCTGACCTTCACCATCATCCAACATCGCTCCCAACCTGACCCTCAAAGTCGCCCACACATTGCCCCACAGCCTGACACTCACCGCCGCCCACACACCACCCCCAGCCTGACCCTCACCGCCATTCAACACCATCCCCAGCCTGACCCTCACTGCCGCCCACACACCACCCCCAGCCTGACCCTCACCGCCGTCCAACACCACCCCCAGCCTGACCCTCACTGCCACCCACACACCACCCCCAGCCTGACCCTCACCGCCGTCCAACACCACCCCCAGCCTGACCCTCACTGCCACCCACACACCACCCCTTGTCTGACCTTCACCATCATCCAACATCGCTCCCAACTTGACCCTCAAAGTCGCCCACACATTGCCCCACAGCCTGACACTCACCGCCGTCCACTCACCGCCCCCAACCTGACCCTCAGTGCCATCCGCACACTGCCCCCAGGCTGACCCTCACTGCCATTCACACACCGCCCCCAGCCTGCCCCTCACTGCTGCCCAGACACCATCCCCAGTTTGACCCTCACCGCCATCCCCACACCGCCCCTCACTGCCGCCCACATACCGCCCCCAAACTAACCCTCACCATCGTCCACACACCGCCCCCAGCCGGACCCTCACCGCACCCAGCCTGACCTTACTGCCCCCAGCCTGACCTTACTGCCACCAGCCTGACCCTCGCCACTGTCCAACATTGCCACCAGCCTAACCCTCGCTGCCATTCAACACCATCCAAGCCTCATCCTCACCGCCAACCACACACCGCCCCCAGACTGGCCCTCTCTGCCGCCCACATACCACCCCCAAACTAACCCTCACCATCGTCCACACACCACCCCCAGCCAGAACCTCACTGCTCCTGCCACACCCCACTCCCTAGCCTGACCCTCACCGCCCCAGACGCACTGCCCCCAGCCGGATCCTCACCACACCCAGCCTGACCTTACAGCCCCCAGCCTGACCCTGACCGCTGTCCCTGTGAGGGACCCTGTGAGGGTCAGGCTGGGCATGAAGTGTAGACGGTGGCGAGGGTCAGGCTGGGGGTGATGTGTGGATGGCAGAAAGGATCAGACTGGAGACGGTATTTGCGTGGTGATGAGGGTCAGACTGAGGACCGTGTGTGGGGGGCAGCGAGGGTCAGACTGGGGGCGGTGTGTGGATGGCACTGAGGGTCAGTCTCAGGGTGGTGTGTGGGTGGCAGCGATGGTAATGCTTGGGGTAGTGTGTAGACTGTGGTGAGAGTCAAGCTAGGGGCTGTGTGTAGACGGCGCTAAGGGTCAGGCTGAGGGCGGTGTGTGGGCGGCAGTGAGAACCAGGCTGGGGGCGGAGTGTGGATGGTGCTGAGGATCAGGCTGGTGGCGGTATGTGGATGGCGCTGAGGGTCGGGCTGGGGGTGGTGTGTGGGCGGTAGTGGGGGTCAGGCTGGGGTGGTGTTGAATGGTGGTGAGGGACAGGTTGGTGGCAATGTTGGACAGTGGTGAGGGTCAGGCTGGGGACGGTAAGGTCAGGCTGGGTGTGTTAGGGTCCGGCTCGGGGCAGTGCGTCCGGGGCGGTGAGGGTTAGGCTGTGGGGTGGTGTGTGGCAGAGCAGTGAGGGTCTGGCTGGGGGCGGTGTGTGAATGACATTCATGGTCAGTCTGGCGGTGGTGTGTGGGTGGCAGTGAGGGTCAGCCTGGGGGCAGTGTGTGGATGGTACTGAGGGTGAGGCTGGGAGCGGTGTGTGAATGGCATTCAGGGTCAGTCTGGCGGTGGTGTGTGGGTGGCAGTGAGGGTCAGCCTGGGGGCAGTGTGTGGATGGTACTGAGGGTGAGGCTGGGAGCGGTGTGTGAATGGCATTGAGGGTCAGTCTGGGGGTGGTATGAGGGCAGCAGTGAGGGCCAGGCTGGGGGTGGTATGTGGGCAGCAGTGAGGGCCAGGCTGGGGGTGGTATGAGGGCAGCAGTGAGTGTCAGGTTGAGGGCAGTGTTGGACAGCAGTGAGGGTCAGGACGGGGGCGGTGTGTGGGCGTCAGTGAGGGCATGGTTGGGGCTGTGTGTGGACGGTGCTGAGGGTCAGGCTAGGGGCGGTGTGAGGGTGGCAGTGAGGGTCAGGCGGGGGCGGTGTTGGACGGCGGTGAGGGTCAGGCTGGGGGCGGTGTGTGGGCTGCAGTGAGGGTCAGGCTGGGGGTGGTGTTGAACGGCGGTGAGGGTCAGGCTGGGGGCAATGGTGGACGGCGGTGAGGAACAGGCTGGGGGCAGTAAGGTCAGGCTTGGGGTGGTAAGGTCTGGCTGGGGGCGGTGAGGGTCCAGCTGGGGGCAGTGAGTCGAGGGCGGTGAGGGTCAGGCTGGGTGTAGCGTGTGGATGGTGGTGAGGGTCAGGCTGGGGGCGGTGTGTGGACGGTGGTAAGGGTCAGGCTGGGGGCGGTGTGTGCACGGCAGTGAGGGACAGGCTGCGGTGGTGTGTGGACAGCATTGAGGTTCAGACTGGGGGTGGAGTGTCAGCGGTGGTGAGTGTCAGGCTGGGGGCAGGGTGTGGACGGTGGTGAGGGTCAGGCTGTGGCTAGTGTGTGGAGGGTGGTGAGTGTCAGGTTGGGGTGGTGTGTGGAGGGCGCTGAGAGTCAGGCTGAGGGCAGTGTGTGGATGGTGGTGAGAGTCAGGTTGTTGGCAGTGTGTGGATGGCGCTTAGGGTCAGGATGGGGTGGTTTGTGGGTAGCAGTAAGGGTCAGGCTGAGTGCGGTGTGTGGGCATCAGTGAGGGCCAGCCTGGGGACGGTCTTTGGAAGGTGGTGAGAGTCAGGCTAGGGGCGGTGTATGGATGGCGCTGAGGGTCAGTCTTGGGGGCATTGTATGGGCGGCAGTGAAGATCAGTCTGGGGCGGTGTGTGGATGGCAGTAAGGGTCAGGCTGGGTCGGTGTGTGGATGGCAGTGAGGGTGAGGCTGGGGGTGGTGTGTGGATGCTGGTGAAGGTCAGGCTGGGGCGATGTGTGGATGGCGGCGAAGGTCAGGTTGGGGGCGGTGTGTGGACGGTAGTGAGGGTCAGGCTGGGGGCAGTGTGGATTCTGGTGAGAGTCAGACTGGGGTGGTATGCAGACAGTGGACGGTGGTAAGGGTCAGGCTGGGTCGGTGTGTGGATGGCAGTGAGGGTCAGGCTGGGGGTGGTGTGTGGATGCTGGTGAAGGTCAGGTTAGGGACGACGTGTGGACGGCAGAGAGGTTCAGGTTGGGGGCGGTGTGTGGACGGTGGTGAGGGTCAGGCTGGGGGCAATGTGGATTCTGGTGAGAGTCAGACTGGGGTGGTGCACGGATGGTGGTAAGGGTCAGGCTGGGTCGGTGTGTGGATGGCAGTGAGGGTCAGGCTGGGTCGGTGTGTGGATGGCAGTGAGGGTCAGGCTGGGGGTGGTGTGTGGATGCCGGTGAAGGTCAGGCTGGGGGCGATGTGTGGACAGCGGAGAAGGTCAGGTTGAGGGTAGTGTGTGGACGGCAGTGTGGGTCAGGCTGGGGGCAATGTGGATTCCGGTGAGAGTGAGACTGGGGTGGTGTGCGGATGCTGGTGATGGTTAGGCGGGGGCGCGGTGAGTGTCAGGGTGTGGCACAATGTGTGGGCAGCATTGAGGGTCAGGCTGGGAGTGGTGTTGGATGATGGTGAGTGTCAGGCTGAGGGCGGTGAGTGGACGGTGGTGAGTGTCAGGCTGTGGGGCAATGTGTGTGTGGCAGTAAGGGTCAGGCTGGAGGCGGAATGTGGTTAGCAGTGAGTGTCAGCCTGGGAGCGGTGTTGGACGACGATGAGGGTCAGGCTGGGATTGGTGTGTGGGCGGCAGTGAGGGTCAAGCTGGGGCAGTGTGTGTGCGGCAGTGTGGGTCAAGCTGGGGGAGGTATTGGACAGCAATGAGGGTCAGGCTGGTGATGGTATGTGGGTGGCAGTGAGGGTCAGGTTGGGGGCGGTGTGTGGGAGGCAGTGAGGGTCAGGCTGGGGGTGGTGTTGCACGGCGGTAGGGGTCAGGCTGGGGGCCGTGTGTGAGTGGGCAATCGTGCTGTGTGCTGCTGCAGTCTCCTGAATGGGGAGCAGACTTTGAAAACTCCGAGCCCCAGAGGAAAGGCATTTAATCGATTCACCGAATCATTGATTGTCCGAATGAATTAGTGCCCACCCAACTCGTTCACATAATTGAGATTCGTCTGTCGGTGGGAACATGATTTGGAAGGGTTTAGAGGGATATGGGCCAGATGCTGGCAGGTGGGACTAGAATGGGTTGGGATACCTGGTCAGCATGGACGGGTTGGCCCGAAGGGTCTGTTTCTGTGCTGTATATCTCTTTGACTCTATGACCTTCCAGCCAATTTTGTATCCAAATCTCCCCATCTCCTTGTATTCTATGGTGATGGACTTGCTAACCCGTCTGTTATGTGGACCCTTGCTGAACGTGTTTCTGAAATCCAAGTTAGTGATTTCCATGCACAAAACCATGCTGACTATCCCTAATCATTCTTGTCTTTCCAATTACATGTACAGCCTACCCCTTATAAGCCCTTCCAAAACTTGCCTTCTACTGACTACAGCCTCACCGGTCTATAGTTTGCTGAATTTTCCTTACCGCCTTTCTCAAATAAGGGCACCAGTCTTCCAGGATTTGGAGGGATATGGGCCGGGTGCTGGCAGGTGGGACTAGATTGGGTTAGGATATCTGGTCGGAGGAGAAAGTGAGGTCTGCAGATGCTGCAGATCAGAGCTGAAAATGTTTTGCTGGAAAAGCGCAGCAGGTCAGGCAGCATCCAGGGAACAGGAGAATCGATGTTTCGGGCATAAGCCCGAAGAAGGGCTTATGCCCGAAACGTCGATTCTCCTGTTCCCTGAATGCTGCCTGACCTGCTGCGCTTTTCCAGCAACACATTTTCAGCTTAGGTTTCTCGTCAGCATGGATGGGTTGGATGGAAAGGTCTGTTTCCATGTTGTACATCTCAATGGCTCTGACTCTAAATGGCCAGTTTCCACACCACAGTGACTCTACGGGAAACCCATTTGGACAGGTGCCTCATAGGAAATGTTTGGATACATGTGGACCAAGGTGAGGCAGGTGAGATTACCTCAGTTTGGAATTATGTTTGACATGGATTGATTGGATCACAGGGTCTGTTTCCATGCTACATAACATTACGACTCTAATTCTTGCTATCTCTGCATCCCTCCCTCTTCACATCTCTCCCTATCTCTGTCACCTCACCCAGCCTCACAACTCTTCCTTATCTTCCAAGTTTGTGAGAAGATTTGTAGCTCGGGTGATCGTTGTTGTGGTTCTGTTCGCCAAGCTGGGAATTTGTGTTGCAGATGTTTTGTCCCCTGTCTAGGTGACATCCTCAGGGCTTGGGAGCCTCCTGTGAAGCCCTTCTGTGATGTTTCCTCCGACATTTATAGTGGTTCAGGAACTGACAACCGGAAGCGGCAGAGACAGGCCACTATAAATGCCGGAGGGAAAATCACAGAAGCGCTTCACAGGAGGCTTCCAAGCACTGAGGATGTACCTAGACAGGGGATGAAACGTCTGCAAGACAAATTTCGAGCTCGGTGAACATCTTCCTTATCTCTAATAATTCCTCTCCAGCCTCAGACCCCTCCCTAACTCTAATCCCCTCCAGTCTCTAAAAGCTGTGCTATATGTGCCTTTCTTTGATTCCAGCCTTGAGGATATCCCATTTTTATTTCTCACTTGATGATGGCTCTTTCAGATTCCTGCATCGAGCTCCAGAATTTCCTCCTAAACCGCTCCATCTTACTTTCCTCCCAAACACATTGACCAATCATGTGTCATCTATTCTACTATCATTTTTTCTGACCTGGTTTCAAAGGTGGCCGGTCATATTCCTATATTAAGTTTGTTGAGGTTTACAGCAAAGAAAAAGGCTCTGTGGGCCATTGAGTCTGTGCCAGTAAAGAAAACTATAACCAAACTATCCTGATCCATTTTCCAATACACTGTCATTCGCACCATCTGTCTTGGTATCACAGTGTGCACCGAAATGTGTCTTAAATTCTGTTGGGAATTATGTGTCTCCCACACTCACAGACCCAGGTTTAGTGCAACTGGTGCTCGATGATGGCGTCACCCACAGGAACACAGAGCAGCTGGGTCTGTGCAAACCAGAGATCACCCACACATTGGGAAGGATGGCAGGGTCCCTGAGAGGAGGCACAGGGGATTTATCAGGATGGTTCAAGGAATGGGGGATTGTAGCAGCATGTTTTGGATATTATTTTACATTATTCATTGGTATGATATAGTTGTTGCTGATACATTGGGTAGATAATATCGATATACAATAGATGGACTCTCCTTCCCAACCTCTCCCCTTGCCTGGGCTGGGGTAACCTTCAGGTGAAACCACCACCAGTCATCTCTCCCTAATGAGAGAGCAGCCCTATGGTCTGGTAGGACAATACTGACTTTGCCTCTACACAGTGATGTCACTGTACCTCGGGGGTGGGGAGAGGGAATGCTGAAGGTGGTGGATGGGACACCGCTCAGGCACAGTGCTTTGTCCTGGAGGATGTTCATGTTCTTTAACATTGCTGGGGGGGTGGGGTGCACTGATGTAGGTGAGTGGACACTGTTCCAACACAATCCTGATGTGTACCTTATAGAGAGCAAACAGACATTGGGGAATCAGGGATTTGGAGAAACTGAGATTGCTCTCCTTGTAGCAAAGGAAATTGAGGGGAGCTGTGACAGAGGGGTTTACAAAAGTTACCCGTTATAATAATAAACCTGACACCCATCAGCTCATTATACAAGGATTACAGGACACATTGACGGTGTGGGGAGAACTATTGAGAGAATGGGATGATTGAAAGGAGAACTTTTATGCAGTAAATGTGATTGAGCTGGAACACAATGTTCACGCACAATGTGAATATCCAGGTCCTGATGAATTGAGTAAGAGTTTGGCGTTACAGTTACTGAGATTACCATCTGAATACCCACCTGTAGTATCCTGTAATACAAGTTTATAAAATCCATCACTGTCAGTTCAGGTTAGAAACTCACACCATCCCCTCCTCCTGGCCCAGGATAACTGGACACATTACCCCTTGTGGAGGTCAGCAGTTAGTTCAGGGGGAAATCTATGTGGGTTTCTAGTAGTTTCCACCCTGGGACTTCATGTGACTGAACAGGGCAGATCTTTCATAGATGGGACAGAATGATCCAAGAGTCAGTGAGATGTGGAGAGCAGGATTTCCTTCCTTTTCTTTCCTTCCGTGCTGTCGCTGTGCCTCATCAATAAGACATGGGGAGTGAAAGGCTCATGCAGCTCGATGGGCAAGTTGTCTCCATTCTGACCAATGGGCAGCAAGCTCCTCCCTGTCATCCCATAGAGTCTCACGGAAAACAGAGCAACACTGCACGCTTCCACTGCCCAGGATTCCCAGTAAACGGTTAGAAGAATTGGGGGGTGGGGATATCTGTCAGAAAAGGCATAACTGTAAAGGTCTAAGAGGATTGTGAAGTGAGAGAGGTGCACAGGAGAAGGGGGCAACAAGTTGCCAGATGGAGTATAATTTGGGAAAATGGGAAGTTGGTCATTTTGGAGGGGATAATAAAAGAACAGAGTGCTATTTAAATGGTGGAAACTGTAGAAAGCTGCACCACAAAGGGACCAGGGGGTAATTGTGCAGGAAACACAGAAAGCAGCAGATTCTGGGTCAGTCACGGAATCAAGGGTTCGGCTTCAGATTCGTCAAGTTTAAGGCAACACCGACACGGGTCAGGGGTTTCTGTAGCAATGGAGCTGGGGTGAGGGGGAGACAAGGAACGTTTAACAGAATGGAATTCCTGGTGTTTGTGATTGTGTGGATGTCTGATCAGAAGGTCACCTTGGGGTCAGATAGAACAGCAATATTGTGAAGAATGTAGTGTACCTCAGATATTTCCCAGTGGGAGGGAGGGGCTCAGCAGTAAGGGAAAGGTATTTGTAATAGCAACTGAAGGCAATGGTTCTAACCATTACAATGTTTCACTGGAGAAAATTGCAGCTAACCGAGTAGTGGGAGCGTGGTAAGCAGTTTGATAACTGAGTAACAGTGGAGCAATGGAGAGGGATGATGGGGAGAGGGACTTGGGCAGTGTCAGTTTACATGTGGAACCTAACACAGTGCTTTTGGACAATGTCACCTCCTGGCAGTATGTAGGTGAGAAAAAGGAGGGTCCAAGGATAGATCCTTAGATTCCCTACAGTGTGGAAACAGTCCCTTCGTCCCAACACGTCTACACCGACCCTCTGAAGAGGAACCCATCCAGACCCATTCCCCTACGTTTACCACTGATTGATGCACCTAACACTACAGGCACTTTAGCATGGCCATTTCACCTAACCTGCACATCTTTGGACTGTGGGAAGAAACCGCAGCACCCGGAGGAAACCCACGCAGACACTGGGAGAAAGTGCAAACTCCACACAGACAGTCGCCCGAGTCTGGAATCGAACCTGAGTCCCTGATGCTGTGAGGCAGCAGTGCTCACCATTGAGCCACCGTGCTGGCCAACCCTTGAGGGACAACACATGCAATGAATTCAGAAAGGAAATCAGAGAGGGTATCACAGCTACAGAAGTCACCATTGTCGAGGAGGGTCTGCCTACTGAGTCAGTATTGGTGGAAATTAGAAACAGTAAGGGAGCAGTCACCTCATTAGGGGTTTACTACAGGCGCCCCCCCCCCCCACCCAACAACAGCAGGGAGGTTGCAGAAAGCATAGGTCAGCAGATTTTGGTAAAGAGTGAATGTAATAGGGTTGTTGTAATGGGTGACTTTAACTTTCTCAATATAGATGGGAACCTCCTTCGAGCAGATGGTTTTGTAAGGTGTGTTCAGGAGGGTTTCCTAACTCAGCACCTTGGCCGACGAGGGGAGAGGCCATTTTGATTTTGGTGCTCAGCAATGAGCTGGGACAGGTGTCAGATCTTGTGGTGGGAGAGCATTTTGGTGATAGTGACCACAACTGCCTCACATTCTATACAGCCATGGAGAAGGAGAGATGCAGGCACAATGGGAGGATATTTAATTGGGGAAAAGGAAACTATGATGCTATCAGACGTGAGTTGAGAACCATGGACTGGGAGCAATTATTCCATGGAAAGGCCACGACAGACATGTGGAGACGGTTTAAGGAACAGTTGTTGCGAGTGATGCATAAATATGTCCCTCTGAGACAGGCAAGAAGGGGTAAGATAAAGGAACCATGGATGTCGAGAGCGGAGGAGCTTCTTTTCGAAAGAAAGAAGGCAGCTGACGTAAGGTGGAGGAAGGAAGGGTCTTGGTCAGCTCTAGAGGATTACAGGCAGGCGAGGAAGGAGCTCATAAATGGCCTGAGGAGAGCCAGGAGGGGGCAGGAAAAAGGCTTGACAGGAAGGATTAGGGAGAATCCAAAGACATTTTACACGGATGTGAGGAGTAAGACAATGATCAAAGAAAGAGTAGGGCCGCTCAGGGATCGCATAGGGAACTTGTGTGTAGAGTCTGAGGAGGCAGGGGAACCCCCGAAATTAGTTTTTTGCTTCTGTCGTTACTAAAGAAAAGGACCTTGTAGTGAATGAAACCATTGAGGAGCAGGTAAGCATGCTGGAACAGATAGAGATTGAGGAAGCTGATGTGCTGAACAATTCGACAAACATTAAGATTGACAAGTCGCCAGGGCCAGACCAGATTTGTCCTCAGCTGCTTTGGGAAGTGAGAAATGTGATTGCTTCGCTGCTTGCGAAGATCCTTACATCCTCGCTCTCCACTGGAGTCGTACCTGAGGACTGGAGGGAGGCAAATATAATTCCTCTCTTCAAGAAAGGAAATAGGGAAATCCCCGGCAATTACAGACCAGACACTCTCACGTCTGTCGTCTGTAAGGTGTTAGAAAGGATTCTAAGGGACAGGATTTATGACCATCTGGAAGAGCATGGCTTGATTTAATGTAATCAATACGGCTTTGTGAGGGGCAGGTCATGCCTCACAAACCTTACTGCGTTCTTTGAGGATGTTACTAGGCAAGTTGATGAGGGTCGAGCTGTGGATGTGGTGTATATGGACTTCAGTAAGGCATTTGATAAGGTTCCCCATGGTAGGTTCATTCAGAAGGTCAGGAGGAATGGGATACCGGGAAACTGAGCTGTCTGGATACAGAATTGGCTGGCCAACAGAAGACAGCGAGTGGTAGTAGAAGGAAAATATTCTGCCTGGAAGTCAGTGGTGACTGGTGTTCCACAGGGTTCTGTCCTAGGGCCTCTACTGTTTGTAATTTTTATTAATGACTTGGATGAGCTGATTGAAAGATGGGTCAGCAAGTTTGCAGACAACACAAAGGTTGGAGTGTCGTTGACAGTATGGAGGGCTGTTGTTGGCTGCAGCGGGACATTGACAGGATGCAGAGATGGGCTGAGAGGTGGCAGATGGAGTTCAACCTGAATAAATGGAGGTGATGCATTTTGGAAGGTCAAATTTGAAAACTGAGTACAGGATTAAAGATAGGATTCTTGGCAGTGTGACGGAACAGAGGGATCTTGGTGTGCAGGTACATAGATCCCTTAAAATGGCTACCCAAGTGGACAGGGATGTTAAGAAAGCATATGGTGTTTTGGCTTTCATTTACAGGAGGATTGTGTTTAAGAGCCACGAGATCTTGATGCAGCTCTATAAAACTTTGGTGAGAACGCACTTGGAATACTGTGTTCAGTTCTGGTCGCCCTATTATAGGAAAGATTGGATGCTATGGAGAGGGTTCAGAGGAGGTTTACCAGGATGCTGCCTGGAATGGAGGCTTATCTAACAAAGAGAGATTGACTGAGCTCGGACTTCTTTCAGTGGAAAAAAGAAGGAAGACAGGGGACCTAACAGAGGTATACAAGATAATGAGAGACATAGATAGAGTTGATACCCAGACACTTTTTTCCCAGGGCAGAAATTGTTAACACGAGAGGTCATAGTTTTAAGCTGTTTGGAGGAAAGTATAGAGGGGATGTCAGAGGCGGGTTCTTTAAGCAGAGAGTTGTGAGAGCATGGAATGCGTTGCCAGCAGCAGTTGTGGAAGCGAGGTCATTGGGGATATTTAAGTGACTGCTGGACATGCATATGGTCACAGACATTTGAGGGTTCATACTTTAGGTTTCCCTTACATGAGGATCGATGCTCGGCACAGCATCAAGGGCTGAAGGGCCTGTTCTGTGCTGTACTGTTCGATGTCCTATGTTCTATGTTCTATGAAGTGTATCTGTACCTTTCGACCATCTGCACCCTGGACTGACAGATAGTGCTCCCTCAATACCTTAGAAACCATCCCCTCAGTATGTTTATCCCCAAAGCACCTCGGCAGAACATTCATGCCCTCAACACCTCAGAAAGCAAACCTGTTGCCCCCTTGGACCGTGTTCATCCCCAAACCTGTTCTCACTGTGATGACCCACAGCCACCTCCAAGATTGGAGCCCAGGGCACAGAACATTATTTGAGTCTCTGGATTGATCATACAATCCCTAAGATGTGGAAGCAGGTCATTCGGCCTATCAGGTTCACACTGACCCTCGGCAGAGCATCACACCCTACCCCTTCTATCCCCGGATCCCTTCATTTCCTCTGGCTAACCCACCCAGCCTGCACATCTTTGGACAGTGGGTGGGAACTGGAGCACCCGGAGGCTGACACGGGGAGAATGTGCCAACTCCACACAGACAGTCGCCCGAGGCTGGAATCGAACCCGGGTGGGGTGAGGCAACACTGAGCCCCCCGTGACCATCCCACCATCTCCTCCCCGTTGATGACCGTTTGATGTCTGTACCCGGGGAGTATCGAACTTGTCTAGCGTTTATTTAAGAAAGACTAGGGACAAGGGCAATGCCTCCACAAGCTCAAGATGCTTGGTCCCCCTCGAAAAAATATTTATATCAATTTCAAAAAGATACTTTATTCACAAAAAACTTTACGTACAAACATAGTCACTAAAGTTCGGTTCTGTACAGTCTTTACAAGAAGTCTTTGCAATTACATATATACTCCCCTTGGCTGATTAACTGAAATGTTAGGTCTGAGCTGTTTCTTCTGAGTTGAAACTTTATTGCTGGAACAGCACAGCAGGTCAGGCAGCATCCAGGGAACAGGAGATTCGACGTTTCGGGCACAGGCCCTTCTTCAGGAATGAGCAGAGAGTGTTCAGCAGGAGAAGATAAAAGGTAGGGAGGAGGGATTTGGAGGAGGGGCGTTGGAAATGTGATAGGTGGAAAGAGGTCAAGGTGAGGGTGATAGGTCGGAGTAGGATGGAGGCGGAGAGGTCAAGAAGAAGACTGCAGGTCAGGAAGGCGGTGCTGGGCTGGAGGGATCCGGCTGAGACAAGGTGGGGGGAGGGGGGATGAAGAAACTGGTGAAGTCCAAGTTCATCCCCTGCGGTTGGAGGGTTCCCAGTCGGAAGATAAGACGCTCCTCCTCCGACCGTCGCGTTGTTGTGGTTTGGCGGTGGATGAGTCCAATGACCTGCATATCCTCGGTGGAGTGGGAGGGGGAGTTGAAATGCTGTGCTACAGGTTGGTTGGGTTGGTTCATCCGGGTGGCCCAGAGGTGCTCCCTGAATCGCTCCGCAAGTAGGCGGCCTGTTTCCCCAATATAGAGGAGGCCACACCGGCTGCAGCGGATGCAGTAGATGATGTGGGTGGAGGTGCAGGTGAATCTGTGGCGGATATGGAAGTTTCCTTTGGGGCCTTGGAGAGAAGTGAGGGGGGAGGTGTGGGCGCAAGTGTTGCACCTCCTGCGGTTGCAAGGGAAGGTGCCGGGAGTGGAGGTTAGGTCGGTGGGGGGTGTGGATCTGACAAGGGAGTCGCGGAGGGAGTGGTCTCTACGGAAAGCTGATAGGGGAGGGGAGGGAAATATATCCTTGGTGCTGGGGTCTGTTTGGAGGTGGCGGAAGTGACGGCGGATGATGCGCTGTACATGGAGATTGGTGGGGTGGTAGGTGAGGACCAGTGGGGTTCTGTCCTGGTGGCGGATGGAGGGGCGGGGCTCAAGGGCGGAGGAGCGGGAAGTGGAGGAGATGCGGTGGAGGGCACCGTCGACCACGTCGGGGGGGGGGGGAAATTGCGGTCCTTGAAGAAGGAGGCCATCTGTGTTGTACGTATTTTGAACTGGTCCTCCTGGGAGCAGATGCGGCGGAGACGAAGGAATTGGGAGAATGGGATGGCGCTTTTACAGGGGGCAGGATGGGAGGAGGTGTAGTCCAGGTAGCTGTGGGAGTCGGTTGGTTTGTAGTAGTTGGTTTGAATTAACATCACAAAGTTACATTGAGAAGGATCTTTGTGAAGTGCCTGTGCTCTGTATCTGTTCTCCCATGTACCCCGCCCTCCGAATACAATACCTTACAAAGACTTAAACCTGTTTGTCAACTTTCAGTAGAAGCAGCCTCAGGGCATTGAACACAGACTGAATTACTCAGTGACGCTTGGATCAGGTCAAATTCTCAATCAAACAGATGGCTGGGGATATTCAGCAGAATTCACCAGGTAGCATCGGTGAAGAGAGAGAGGAACAATTCGCATTTCAAGTGACCCTTCCTCAAAACGGTCTGTTCTGATGGAACCTTCCCGCAGAAATCACTGGATTGAAAGGTGAACTCTGTCTGTCTCTTTCTCCCTCTCCCTTCAGAGATGCTGCCGGACATGCTAAGTTGCTTCAGCAATCTCTGTATTGATGTTTCAGGTCTCCAGGGCGTCCGTCCAGATTGATTTTAGTGTTGAATTCTCAAGAATGCTCTAGAAAAGGGATTGAATCCCTCTGCTACAAAGGGGGGTCAGTTACCACAGCTAACAGGTTCGTGATGCCAACATTGTTGGCTCAATCTCTATCATGTCTGAAATTACCATGAAGGCCCCAGCTTCTCAACATCGCCCCTCACCTGAGGAGTGTGACCCACCAGGCCTCTCTCTCTGACAAGACAGCAGCTCTCGGGTCCACCTGGTCCATACTAACTTCCCAACTTTAAAAGGGCACTCCAGTAAGAGAGCTCTTTACATGGTTCAGGTCAAAATCCTGGAGCTCCCTCCCTAACATCACTGTGGGACACCCAAGGACTGCAGCAGGAGAGTACAGCTCACCCCACCTACCAGGCAACTATTAGAGGGTGTGGGAATGACATACAAGCCACATGTGAAAATAAGTTTTATAACAGGGTCACGGTGGATGGTCACTAACTCTGTTTCTTTCCCTGTGTTGACATCAGCGTAATGAAGGAGCTCAGGGTGGGTTGAAAATGACAATGATAGCCTTTCGTAGGTTGGTGTTTATTAGAGTATGTATCGACAGTATGAATGTTTGAGCACTTATTCAAGGGCATGCAGGTAGCTGCCAGAGGAAGTGATGGGGGCTGGTACAATTGTGACATTTAAAAGGCATCAGGATGAGTATGTGAATAGGAAGGGTTTAGAGGGATATCAGCCAAGTGCTAGCTAATGGAATGAAATGAGATGAGAATATCTGGTTGGTTAGGACGAGTTGGACAGAAGGGGCTGTTTCCAAGCTGTGCACCTCTGTGACTCTGTGCCTCTGAATAGGCTATAACAGAGAGTTTCAGACAGGGTTTGGTTTGTGTGTCTCTCTCATGCTTCCTCAGAATCTGCAGACCCAATGTCTCCAAATTTCCACAAGACTCGATGAAATAGAAAAAAAGAGAGTCAATACTGAGGGAGTGCTGCACTGTCAAAGGGACAGTACTGAGGGAGTGCTGCACTGTCAGAGGGTCAGTACTGAGGGAGTGCTGCACTGTCAGAGGGTCAGTACTGAGGGAGTGCTGCACTGTCAGAGGGTCAGTACTGAGGGAGTGCTGCACTGTCAGAGGGTCAGTACTGAGGGAGTGCTGCACTGTCAGAGGGTCAGTACTGAGGGAGTGCTGCACTGTCAGAGGGTCAGTACTGAGGGAGTGCTGCATTGTCAGAGGGTCAGTGCTGAGGGAGTGCTGCACTGTCAGATGGTCAGTACTGAGGGAGTGCTGCACTGTCAGAGGGTCAGTACTGAGGGAGTGCTGCACTGTCAGAGGGTCAGTACTGAGGGAGTGCTGCACTGTCAAAGGGTCAGTACTGAGGGAGTGCTGCACTGTCAGAGGATCAACACTGAGGGAGTGCTGCACTGTCAGAGGGTCAGTACTGAGGGAGTGCTGCACTGTCAGAGGGTCAGTACTGAGGGAGTGCTGCACTGTCAGAGGATCAACACTGAGGGAGTGCTGCACTGTCGGAGGGTCAGTACTGAGGGAGTGCTGTATTGTCAGAGGGTCAGTACGGAGGGAGTGCTGCACTGTCAGAGGATCAACACTGAGGGAGTGCTGCACTGTCGGAGGGTCAGTACTGAGGGAGTGCAGCACTGTCAGATGGTCAGTACTGAGGGAGTGCTGCACTGTCAGAGGGTCAGTACTGAGGGAGTGCTGCACTGTCAGAGGGTCAGTACTGAGGGAGTGCTGCACTGTCGGAGGGTCAGTACTGAGGGAGTGCTGCACTGTCAGAGGGTCAGTACTGAGGGAGTGCTGCACTGTCAGAGGGTCAACACTGAGGGAGTGCTGCACTGTCGGAGGATCAGTACTGAGGGAGTGCTGCATTGTCAGAGGGTTAGTACTGAGGGAGTGTCACACTGTCAGAGGGTCAGTACTGAGGGAGTGCTGCACTGTCAGTGGGTCAGTGCTGAGGGAATCCTGCACTGTCAGAGGGTCAGTACTGAGGGAGTGCTGCACAGTCAGAGGGTCAGTACTGAGGGAGTGCAGCACTGTCAGAGGGTTAGTACTGAGGGAGTGTCACACTGTCAGAGGGTCAGTACTGAGGGAGTGCTGTACTGTCAGAGGGTCAGTACTGAGGGAGTGCTGCACTGTCAGAGGGTCAGTACTGAGGGAGTGCTGCACTGTCAGAGGGTCAGTACTGAGGGAGTGCTCCATTGTCAGAGGGTAAGAACTGAGGGAGTGCTGCACTGTCAGAGGGTCAGTGCTGAGGGAATCCTGCACTGTCAGAGGGTCAGGACTCACGGATTGCTGCACTGTCAGAGGGTCAGTACTGAGGGAGTGCTGCACTGTCAGAGGGTTAGTACTGAGGGAGTGTCACACTGTCAGAGGGTCAGTACTGAGGGAGTGCTGTACTGTCAGAGGGTCAGTACTGAGGGAGTGCTGCACTGTCAGAGGGTCAGAACTGAGGGAATGCTGCACTGTCAGAGGTTCAGTACTGAGGGAGTGCTGCATTGTCAGAGGGTCAGTACGGAGGGAGTGCTGCACTGTCAGAGGGTCAGTACTGAGGGAGTGCTGCAGTGTCAGAGGGTCAGAACTGAGGGAGTGCTGCACTGTCAGAGGGTTAGTACTGAGGGAGTGCTGCACTGTCAGAGGGAGTGCTGCACTGTCAGAGGGTCAGCACTGAGGGAATCCTGCACTGTCAGAGGGTCAGGACTCACGGATTGCTGCACTGTCAGAGGGTCAGTACTGAGGGAGTGCTGCACTGTCAGAGGGTTAGTACTGAGGGAGTGTCACACTGTCAGAGGGTCAGTACTGAGGGAGTGCTGTACTGTCAGAGGGTCAGTACTGAGGGAATGCTGCACTGTCAGAGGTTCAGTACTGAGGGAGTGCTGCATTGTCAGAGGGTCAGTACGGAGGGAGTGCTGCACTGTCAGAGGGTCAGTACTGAGGGAGTGCTGCAGTGTCAGAGGGTCAGAACTGAGGGAGTGCTGCACTGTCAGAGGGTTAGTACTGAGGGAGTGCTGCACTGTCAGAGGGAGTGCTGCACTGTCAGAGGGTCAGCACTGAGGGAGTGCTGCACTGTCAGAGGGTCAGAACTGAGGGAGTGCTGCACTGTCAAATGTTCAGTACTGAGGGAGTGCTGCACTGTCAGAGGGTCAGTACTGAGGGAGTGCTGCACTATCGGAGGGTCAGTACTGAGGGAGTGCTGCACTGTCAGAGGGTCAGAACTGAGGGAGTGCTGCACTGTCAGAGGATTAGTACTGAGGGAGTGCTGCACTGTCAGAGGGAGTGCTGCACTGTCAGAGGGTCAGTACTGAGGGAGTGCTGCACTGTCAGAGGGTCAGTGCTGAGGGAGTGCTGCACTGTCAGAGGGTCAGTCATGAGGGAATGCTGCACTGTCAGAGGGTCAGTACTGAGGGAGTGCTGCACTATCAGAGGGTCAGTGCTGAGGGCATCCTGCACTGTCAGAGGGTCAGTACTGAGGGAGTGCTGCAAAGTCAAAGGGTCAGTACGGAGGGAGTGCAGCACTCTCAGATGGTCATTACTCACGGATTGCTGCACTATCAGAGGGTCAGTACTGAGGGAGTGCTGCACTGCCAGAGGGTTAGTATTGAGGGAATGTCACACTGTCAGAGGGTCAGTACTGAGGGAGTGCTGTACTGTCAGAGGATCAGTACTGAGGGAGTGCTGCACTGTCAGAGGGTCAGTACTAAGGGAGTGCTGCACTGTCAGAGGGTCAGTACTGAGGGAGTGCTGCATTGTCAGAGGGTCAGTACGGAGGGAGTGCTGCACTGTCAGAGGGTCAGTACGGAGGGAGTGCTGCAGTGTCAGAGTGTCAGAACTGAGGGAGTGCTGCACTGTCAGAGGGTTAGTACTGAGGGAGTGCTGCACTGTCAGAGGGAGTGCTGCACTGTCAGAGGGTCAGTACTGAGGGAGTGCTGCACTGTCAGAGGGTCAGAACTGAGGGAGTGCTGCACTGTCAAAGGGTCAGTACTGAGGGAGTGCTGCACTGTCAGAGGGTCAGTACTGAGGGAGTGCTGCACTGTCGGAGGGTCAGTACTGCGGGAGTGCTGCACTGTCAGAGGGTCAGAACTGAGGGAGTGCTGCACTGTCAGAGGATTAGTACTGAGGGAGTGCTGCACTGTCAGAGGGAGTGCTGCACTGTCAGATGGTCAGTACTGAGGGAGTGCTGCACAGTCAGAGGGTCAGTACTGAGGGAGTGCTGCACTGTCAGAGGGTCAGTACTGAGGGAATGCTGCACTGTCAGAGGATCAGTACTGAGGGAGTGCTGCACTGTCAGAGGGTCAGTACTGAGGGAGTGCTGCACTGTCAGAGGGTCAGTACTGAGGGAGTGCTGCACTGTCAGAGGGTCAGTACTGAGGGAATGCTGGACTGTCAGAGGGTCAGTACTGAGGGCGTGCTGCACTGTCAGATGGTCAGTACTGAGGGAGTGCTGCACTGTCAGAGGGTCAGTACTGAGGGAGTGCTGCACTGTCAGAGGATCAACACTGAGGGAGTGCTGCACTGTCGGAGGGTCAGTACTGAGGGAGTGCTGCATTGTCAGTGGGTCAGTACGGAGGGAGTGCTGCACTGTCAGAGGATCAACACTGAGGGAGTGCTGCACTGTCGGAGGGTCAGTACTGAGGGAGTGCTGCACTGTCAGATGGTCAGTACTGAGGGAGTGCTGCACTGTCAGAGGGTCAGTACTGAGGGAGTGCTGCACTGTCAGAGGATCAACACTGAGGGAGTGCTGCACTGTCGGAGGGTCAGTACTGAGGGAGTGCTGCACTGTCAGAGGGTCAGTACTGAGGGAGTGCTGCACTGTCAGAGGGTCAACACTGAGGGAGTGCTGCACTGTCGGAGGATCTGTACTGAGGGAGTGCTGCACTGTCAGAGGGTTAGTACTGAGGGAGTGCTGCACTGTCAGAGGGTCAGAACTGAGGGAGTGCTGCACTGTCAGAGCATTAGTACTGAGGGAGTGCTGCACTGTCAGAGGGAGTGCTGCACTGTCAGATGGTCAGTACTGAGGGAGTGCTGCACTGTCAGAGGGTCAGTACTGAGGGAGTGCTGCACTGTCAGAGGGTTAGTACTGGGGGAGTGTCACACTGTCAGCGGGTCAGTACTGAGGGAGTGCTGTACTGTCAGAGGGTCAGTACTGAGGGAGTGCTGCACTGTCAGAGGGTCAGTACTGAGGGAGTGCTGCATTGTCAGAGGGTCAGTACGGAGGGAGTGCTGCACTGTCAGAGGGTCAGTACGGAGGGAGTGCTGCAGTGTCAGAGGGTCAGAACTGAGGGAGTGCTGCACTGTCAGAGGGTTAGTACTGAGGGAGTGCTGCACTGTCAGAGGGAGTGCTGCACTGTCAGAGGGTCAGTACTGAGGGAGTGCTGCACTTCAGAGGGTCAGAACTGAGGGAGTGCTGCACTGTCAAAGGGTCAGTACTGAGGGAGTGCTGCACTGTCAGAGGGTCAGTACTGAGGGAGTGCTGCACTGTCGGAGGGTCAGTACTGAGGGAGTGCTGCACTGTCAGAGGGTCAGAACTGAGGGAGTGCTGCACAGTCAGAGGGTCAGTACTGAGGGAGTGCTGCACTGTCAGAGGGTCAGTACTGAGGGAATGCTGCACTGTCAGAGGGTCAGTACTGAGGGAGTGCTGCACTGTCAGAGGGTCAGTACTGAGGGAGCGCTGCACTATCAGAGGATCAGTCTGGGGGATACCTGCATTGTAAGAGAGTCAGTACTGAGTGCCACTCTATCAGATGAACTGAATGGCCTAATTTATGCTCCGATGTCTTGTTGTCTGAGAAGTACGTGTGGAATTGTTCAGTCCATTTCTGCCTCTGCTTCCTACAGACCCTGCTCAGTAATGATTCCCACGTCCAGGTTCCAGAGACTGTGTTCTAACAGACAGTCTTCATTTGGTTACCACCCTCTTTTCCCAGGGATCAAGTTTTCATTTCACGTGACTGACCTGCCAGCTCAAAGGGATATTTTCATGCTGCAGGGCTGAGGTTTATTCCTCAGCTTCTGTGTGCTCATCTGTTTTAAAAAAATTCTCAAGGTCAGGTTCGTAGGAGAGTAGTCTGACACAGAACAAACGACCAAGAGGCGAGTCTGCTAGAATATGGGCATTTTATTCCCCGCAGCGTCGCCACAACCAACGGGTCTGGCTTATACTCACTCTACATGTTACCGGAACTGGGAGCCGTCAGTTCTCGTAGAGCGGTTGCCAACAACCCACGCTCGGCGGTTAAACGTAACCCCGGAGCAGACTCACCGAACTGGAGACTTTTCCAGCTGATATACTCTTTTCCAGATATAAACATTCATGTGAACAGCAGAGCAAGGCTAAAAAACACATTCCATTCTGGTTACATACAGATAAGAAGATTCACACGGGGAGGTGTGTAATAAGATTCACACGGGACTAAGCAACACCTCCATTCCGGTTAGATTCACACATGTATTGGGACATAATTTTGAACCGTTTCACCACATCATCCCAAATGAATCTCACTGCCCCACACTCAGCACAGTCGTGTGTTCCTTATTTCTGAGCTTCCCAATGCTAATCCACATCCAGAATGACATCCCACACTCCTCCAAATCGTATCGCAGGCTATTTGCCTGGGAGCGAGGAGTGCTAAGAGAGGAAATAAAAATCTGACAGGACTTTACAGTGACATTAAGGGTGAATTGATAATGAGAGAAAGAGTTGGTTGTGGAACACAGTGAGAATTTGTGCATGGACCCAGAGGCTACAGTGAATGGATGCATTGTGTCAATGCTCATTGGGACAGGGACGGTATGAAATCGTGGAGATGCTCTGTGATACAATTAAATGTATTAGCATATATAGAGAGAGAGATGGTTCTGAGTGGTCTGGCCTTCTGACAAACCAGTAAATCTCCAAAGACAGTGGAAATGTATCTCGGTTTACCGAATGAGGTGATGGAGGAAGTAGCAGGGACACTTGCAAACATTTTCAAATCCCCTCTGGCCACAGGAGAGGTGCCGTCGGACTGACCATGTGGTCCTGTTATTCAAGAAGGAACGTGGGATTTACCAGGCAGCCATAGGCCAGTCAGGCTAATATCGTGGGTGGGACGTCTGTTGGAAGCAATTTTGGGAGATAGAATTAATCAGCATTTACAGGGACTGGAGTTCATGATGAACAGTCAGAATGGTTGTGTTAAGGGGAGCTCAGGTCTGACCAATGGGATTGCACTTTTTAAGGAGGTGACCAGCTGTGTAAATAAGGGCAATGCTTTCCTGTCGTCTGCTTGGAGGTCAGTAAGGCTTTTATCAGGATCCATACTGGAAACTGATAGTGAACATAAAAACTCAAGATCCAAGGAATTTGGCGCAGAATGCTGAGTGGCAGGAAGCAGACAGTGATGGCCCAGTTAGAAATCTCTGTCTGTTCATGTCTCACTGCTGGGGTCTTGCTGATGTGGTTGTTAGAAAAGATTTAGATTTGAATGGTGGAGGGTTAATCATTGTGTTCATGAATGATATGGGGATTGGTGGGGTGATAAATACTGAGGAGGATAGCCTTAGGTTACAGAAGGATGGAGATGGCCTTGTCAGATGGACCGATCAGTGACAACGGGTGAGGTGCCTGAAGATTGGAGGGTGATTAATGATGGGCCATTATTGAAGGAAGGCTGCAAGGAACAGCCATTGAACTATGGAGCTGTGAGCCTGATGGCAGTGGTGGGTAAGCTGTTGGAGGGCATTCTGAGAGACAACTTACATGTATTTGGAAAAGCAAGAATTGATTAGGGATGGTCAGCTGGGCTTTGTTTGTGGAAATAATGTGTCCAACTTGATAGAGCTTTTGAAGGGATGACCAAGGAGACAGATGAGAAAGTTTCACATGGGAGATTGCTTAGTAAAAGGTTAGATGAGATAGCATCCAAGGAGAGATGACAGCACGGTGCCTCAGTGGTTTGATTCTAACTCCCGGTGACTGTCTGTGTGGAGTTTACACATTCTCTCTGTATCTGTGCGGGTTCCTCAGGGTGATCCAGTTCCCTCCCACTGCCCAAAGCTGCCATGGGAAATGCTGCATTACAGGGATAGAGTAGAGGATGTGTGTCTGGGTGGGATGCTGTACAGACAGTCAGTGTGGAGCCAATGGACGGAATGGCTTGCTTCTACACTGTAGGAATTCTAAACTTAATCCAGAGAGACAAGTCATGTTCTGGGGACATGAGGAATTGAGGGAGCATTATCTGAGGTACTGAGGGAGCACTTTCTGAGGTATTGAGGGAGCACTTTCTGACGTACTGAGGAAGCACTAGCTGAGGTTCTGCATGAGTACTATCTGAGGTACTGAGGGAGCAATTTCTGAGGTACTGAGGGAGCACTATCTGAGGTACGAAGGGAGCACTTTCTGAGGTACTGAGTGAGCACTTTCTGAGGTACTGAGGGAAAACTATCTGAGGTACTGAGGGAGAACTATCTGAGGTACTGAGGGAGCACTTGCTAAGGTATTGAGGGAGCACTTTTTGAGGTAATGCGGGAGCACTTTCAGAGGTATTGAGGGAGCACTATCCGAGGCATTGAGGGAGAAATATCTGAGGTATTGAGGGAGCAATTTGAGAGGCATTGAGGGAGCACTATCTGAGTTATTGAGGGAGAACTATCTGGGGTATTTAGGGAGCACTTTCGGAGGTATTAATAGAGCACTATCTGAGGTATTGATGGAGCACTTTCGGAGGTATTGATGGAGGACATTCTGAGGTACTGAGGAAGCACTATCTGAGGTACTGAGGGATCACTTTCTGAGGTATTGAGGGAGCACTTTCAGAGGTATTGAGGGAGAACTATCTGACGCATTGAGGGAGCACTTTCTGAGATATTGAGGTGAACACTTTCTGAGATATTGAGGGAGAACTATCTGAGGTTTTGAGAGAGCACTTTCTGAGGTACTGAGGAAGCACTTTCTGAGGTACTGAAGGAGAACTATCTGAGGTACTGAGGGAGCACTATCTGAGGTACTGAGGGAGAACTATCTGAGGTACTGAGGGACCATTTTTCTGAAGTATTGAGGGAACACTTTCTGAGGTACTGAGGGAGTACTATCTGAGGAACTGAGGAAGAAATATCTGAGGTACTGAGTGAGCACATTCTGAGGTATTGAGGAAGCACTTACTGAGGTATTGAGGGAGCACTTTGTGAGGTACTGAGGGAGAAGTATCTGAGGTACTGATGGAAAACTATCTGAGGTACTGAGGTAGCACTATCTGAGGCATTGAGGGAGCACTATCTGAGGTACAATGGGAGCACTTTCTGAGGTACTGAGGGAGCACTTTCTGAGGTACTGAGGGAGCACTTTTTGAGGTATTGAGGGAGCACTATCTGAGGCACTGATGGAGTACTTTCTGAGGTATTGAGGAAGAACATTCTGAGGTATTGAGGGAGCACTTTGTGAGGTACTGAGGGAGACGTATCTGAGGTACTGATGGAAAACTATCTGAGGTACTGAGGTAGCACTATCTGCGGTATTGAGGGCGCACTGAGGCATTGAGGGAGAACTATCTGAGGTACTAAGGGAGCACTTTCTGAGGTACTGAGGGAGAACTATCTGAGGTACTGTGGGACCACTTTCTGAAGTATTCAGGGAGCACTTTCTGAGGTATTGAGGAAGCACTTTCTGAGGTACTGAGGGAGCACTATCTGAGGTATTGAGGAAGCACTTTCTGAGTATTGAGGGAGTACTTTCTGAGGTATTGAGAGAGCACTTTCTGAGGTATTGATGAAGCACTTTCTGAGGTATTGAGGAAGCACTCTCTGAGGTAATGAGGGAGAAGGATCTGAGGTATTGATGGAGCACATTCTGATGTATTGAGGAAGCACATTCTGAGGTACTGAGGGAGAAGTATTTGAGAAACTGAGGGGGAACAATCTGAGATACTGAGGGACCACTTTCTGAGGTATTGAGGGAGCACTTTCTGACGTACTGAGGAAGCACTATCTGAGGTACTGAGGTAGTACTATCTGAGGTACTGTGGGAGCACTATCTGAGGTATTGAGAAAGCACTTTCAGAGGTATTAAGGGAGAACTATCTGAGGAATTGACGAGCACTTTCTGAGGTATTGAGGGAGCATTATCTGAGGTATTGAGGGAGCACTTTCTGAGGTACTGAGGGATCACCTTCTGAGGTATTGAGGAAGCACTTTCTGAGGTATTCAGGGAACACAATCTGATGTATAGAGGAAGCACTTTATGAGGTAATGAGGGAGCACTTTCTGAGGTATTGTGGGAGCACTATCTGAGGTATTGAAGGATCACTTTCTGAGGTATTGATGGAGCAATTTCTGAGGTATTGAGGGAGCACTATCTGAGGTACTGAGGGAGTACTTTCTGAGGTATTGAGGAAGCACTTTCTGAGGTATTGAGGAAGCACTATCTGAGGTATTCAGGGAACACAATCTGATGTATAGAGGAAGCACTTTATGAGGTAATGAGGGAGCACTTTCTGAGGTATTGTGGGAGCACTATCTGAGGTATTGAGGGATCACTTTCTGAGGTATTGAGGGAGCACTTGCAGAGGTATTGAGGGAGAACTATCTGACGTATTGAGGGAGCACTTTCTGAGGTATTGAGGGAGCACTTTCTGGGGTATTGAGGGAGAACTATCTGAGGTTTTGAGGGAGCACTTTCTGAGGTACTGAGGAAGCACTATCTGAGGTACTGAGGGAGAACTATCTGAGGTACTGAGGGACCATGTTTCTGAAGTATTGAGGGAACACTTTCTGAGGTACTGAGGGAGAATTCTCTTAGGTCCTGAGGGAGCAATTTCTGAGGTACTGAGCGAGTACTATCTGAGGAACTGATGAAGAACTACCTGAGGTACTGAGTGAGCACTTTCTTAGGTATTGAGGGAGCACTACCTGAGGTACTGAGGGAGAATTATCTGAGGTACTGATGGAGCACATTCTGAGGTATTGAGGAAGCACTTTCTGAGGTATTAAGGGAGCACTTTCTGAGGTACTGAGGGAGCACTTTCTGAGGTATTGAGGGAACACAATCTGATGTATTGAGGACGCACTTTATGAGGTATTGAGGGTGCACTTTCTGAGGTATTAAGGGAGCACTATCTGAGGTATTGAGGAAGGACGTTCTGAGGTATTGAGGGAGCACTTTGTGAGGTACTGAGGGAGAAGTATCTGAGATACTGATGGAAAACTATCTGAGGTACTGAGGTAGCACTATCTGCGGTATTGAGGGAGCACTATCTGAGGTTCTGAGGGAGCACTTTCTGAGGTACTGAGGGAGAACTATCTGAGGTACTGTGGGACCATTTTCTGAAGTATTGAGGGAGTACTTTCTGAGGTATTGAGGAAGCCCTTTCTGAGGTACTGAGGGAGCACTATCTGAGGTATTGAGGAAGCACTTTCTGAGTATTGAGGGAGTACTTTCTGAGGTATTTAGAGAGCACTTTCTGAGGTACTGAGTGAGAACTATTTGAGGTACTGAGGGAGAACTATCTGAGGTACTGAGGGAGCACTTTCTGAGGTATTAAGGGAGCAATATCTGAGGCATTGAGGGAGCAATATCTGAGGTACTGAGGGAGCAGTTTCTGAGGTATTGAGGGAGCACTTTCTGACCTACTGAGGAAGCACTAGCTGAGGTTCTGAGAGAGTACTATCTGAGGTACTGAGGGATCACTTTCTGAGGTATTGAGGGAGCACTTTCTGAGGTACTGCGAGAGCACTATCTGAGGCATTGAGGGAGA
The DNA here is from genome assembly GCF_037043375.1 of Chiloscyllium plagiosum. NCBI lineage: Eukaryota > Metazoa > Chordata > Chondrichthyes > Orectolobiformes > Hemiscylliidae > Chiloscyllium > Chiloscyllium plagiosum. The sequence goes on along the minus strand of NW_028270189.1, from coordinate 42,822,270 downwards.
ATTATCTGAGGTATTGAGGAAGCACTTTCAGAGGTATTGAGGGAGAATTATCTGAGGTACTGAGGGAGCACTATCTGAGGTATTGAGGCAGAACTGTCTGAGGTATTGAGGAGCACTATCTGAGGTAATGAGATAGAACTATCTGAGTTATTGAGCGAGCACTTTCAGAGGTTTTGAGGGAGAATTATCTGAGGTATTGAAGGAGAGCTATCTTAGGTATTGAGGGAGCCCTCTCTGAGGTATTGATGGAGCACTTTCTGAGGTATTCAGGTAGCACTTTCTGAGGTACTGAGGGGACACTTTCAGAGGTATTGAGGGAGCACTATCTGACGTAGTGAGGAAGCACTATCAGAGGTACTGAGGGAGAACTATCTGAGGTATTGATGGAGCAATTTCTGAGGTATTGAGGGAGCACTATCTGAGGTCCTGAGGGAGTACTTTCTGAGGTATTCAGGGAGCACTTTCAGAGGTATTGAGGGAGAACTATCTGACGCATTGAGGGAGCACTTTCTGAGGTATTGAGGTGAACACTTTCTGAGGTATTGAGGGAGAACTATCTGAGGTTTTGAGGGAGCACTTTCTGAGGTACTGAGGAAGCACTATCTGAGGTACTGAGGGAGCACTATCTGAGGTACTGAGGGAGAACTATCTGAGGTACTGAGGGACCATTTTTCTGAAGTATTGAGGGAACACTTTCTGAGGTACTGAGGGAGAACTATCTTAGGTACTGAGGAAGCACTTTCTGAGGTACTGAGGGAGTACTATCTGAGGAACTGAGGAAGAAATATCTTAGGTACTGCGTGAGCTCTTTCTGAGGTATTGAGGAAGCACTTTCTGAGGTATTGAGGGAGCACTTTGTGAGGTACTGAGGGAGAAGTATCTGAGGTACTGATGGAAAACTATCTGAGGTACTGAGGTAGCACTATCTGCGGTATTGAGGGAGCACTATCTGAGGCATTGAGGGAGCACTATCTGAGGTACTAAGGGAGCACTTTCTGAGGTACTGAGGGAGCACTTTCTGAGGTACTGAGGGAGAATTATCTGAGGTACTGAGGGAGCACTTTTTGAGGTATTGAGGGAGCACTATCTGAGGCACTGATGGAGCACATTCTGAGGTATTGAGGAAGCACTTTCTGAGGTATTAAGGGAGCACTTTCTGAGGTACTGAGGGAGCACTTTCTGAGGTATTGAGGAAGGACATTCTGAGGTATTGAGGGAGCACTTTGTGAGGTACTGAGGGAGAAGTATCTGAGGTACTGATTGAAAACTATCTGAGGTACTGAGGTAGCACTATTTGCGGTATTGAGGGAGCACTATCTGAGGCATTGAGGGAGCACTATCTGAGGTACTAAGGGAGCACTTTCTGTGGTACTGAGGGAGCACTATCTGAGGTACTGTGGGACCACTTTCTGAAGTATTCAGGGAGCACTTTCTGAGGTATTGAGGAAGCACTTTCTGAGGTACTGAGGGAGCACTATCTGAGGTATTGAGGAAGCACTTTCTGAGTATTGAGGGAGTACTTTCTGAGGTATTGAGAGAGCACTTTCTGAGGTATTGGTGAAGCACTTTCTGAGGTATTGAGGAAGCACTCTCTGAGGTAATGAGGGAGAACGATCTGATGTATTGATGGAGCACATTCTGATGTATTGAGGGAGCACATTCTGAGGTACTGAGGGAGACGTATTTGAGAAACTGAGGGAGAACTATCTGAGGTACTGAGGGACCACTTTCTGAGGTATTGAGGGAGCACTTTCTGACGTACTGAGGAAGCACTATCTGAGGTACTGAGGTAGTACTATCTGAGGTACTGAGGGAGCACTATCTGAGGTATTGAGGCAGAACTGTCTGAGGTATTGAGGAGCACTATCTGAGGTAATGAGATAGAACTATCTGAGTTATTGAGGGAGCATTATCTGAGGTTTTGAGGGAGAATTATCTGAGGTATTGAAGGAGAGCTATCTTAGGTATTGAGGGAGCCCTCTCTGAGGTATTGATGGAGCACTTTCTGAGGTATTCAGGTAGCACTTTCTGAGGTACTGAGGGGACACTTTCAGAGGTATTGAGGGAGCACTATCTGACGTAGTGAGGAAGCACTATCAGAGGTACTGAGGGAGAACTATCTGAGGTATTGATGGAGCAATTTCTGAGGTATTGAGGGAGCACTATCTGAGGTCCTGAGGGAGTACTTTCTGAGGTATTCAGGGAGCACTTTCAGAGGTATTGAGGGAGAACTATCTGACGCATTGAGGGAGCACTTTCTGAGGTATTGAGGTGAACACTTTCTGAGGTATTGAGGGAGAACTATCTGAGGTTTTGAGGGAGCACTTTCTGAGGTACTGAGGAAGCACTATCTGAGGTACTGAGGGAGCACTATCTGAGGTACTGAGGGAGAACTATCTGAGGTACTGAGGGACCATTTTTCCTAAGTATTGAGGGAACACTTTCTGAGGTACTGAGGGAGAACTATCTTAGGTACTGAGGAAGCACTTTCTGAGGTACTGAGGGAGTACTATCTGAGGAACTGAGGAAGAAATATCTTAGGTACTGAGTGAGCTTTTTCTGAGGTATTGAGGAAGCACTTTCTGAGGTATTGAGGGAGCACTTTGTGAGGTACTGAGGGAGAAGTATCTGAGGTACTGATGGAAAACTATCTGAGGTACTGAGGTAGCACTATCTGCGGTATTGAGGGAGCACTATCTGAGGCATTGAGGGAGCACTATCTGAGGTACTAAGGGAGCACTTTCTGAGGTACTGAGGGAGCACTTTCTGAGGTACTGAGGGAGAATTATCTGAGGTACTGAGGGAGCACTTTTTGAGGTATTGAGGGAGCACTATCTGAGGCACTGATGGAGCACATTCTGAGGTATTGAGGAAGCACCTTCTGAGGTATTAAGGGAGCACTTTCTGAGGTACTGAGGGAGCACTTTCTGAGGTATTGAGGAAGGACATTCTGAGGTATTGAGGGAGCACTTTGTGAGGTACTGAGGGAGAAGTATCTGAGGTACTGATTGAGAAATATCTGAGGTACTGAGGTAGCACTATCTGCGGTATTGAGGGAGCACTATCTGAGGCATTGAGGGAGCACTATCTGAGGTACTAAGGGAGCACTTTCTGTGGTACTGAGGGAGCACTATCTGAGGTACTGTGGGACCACTTTCTGAAGTATTCAGGGAGCACTTTCTGAGGTATTGAGGAAGCACTTTCTGAGGTACTGAGGGAGCACTATCTGAGGTATTGAGGAAGCACTTTCTGAGTATTGAGGGAGTACTTTCTGAGGTATTGAGAGAGCACTTTCTGAGGTATTGATGAAGCACTTTCTGAGGTATTGAGGAAGCACTCTCTGAGGTAATGAGGGAGAAGGATCTGAGGTATTGATGGAGCACATTCTGATGTATTGAGGAAGCACATTCTGAGGTACTGAGGGAGAAGTATTTGAGAAACTGAGGGGGAACAATCTGAGATACTGAGGGACCACTTTCTGAGGTATTGAGGGAGCACTTTCTGACGTACTGAAGAAGCACTATCTGAGGTACTGAGGTAGTACTATCTGAGGTACTGTGGGAGCACTATCTGAGGTATTGAGAAAGCACTTTCAGAGGTATTAAGGGAGAACTATCTGAGGAATTGACGAGCACTTTCTGAGGTATTGAGGGAGCATTATCTGAGGTATTGAGGGAGCACTTTCTGAGGTACTGAGGGATCACCTTCTGAGGTATTGAGGAAGCACTTTCTGAGGTATTCAGGGAACACAATCTGATGTATAGAGGAAGCACTTTATGAGGTAATGAGGGAGCACTTTCTGAGGTATTGTGGGAGCACTATCTGAGGTATTGAAGGATCACTTTCTGAGGTATTGATGGAGCAATTTCTGAGGTATTGAGGGAGCACTATCTGAGGTACTGAGGGAGTACTTTCTGAGGTATTGAGGAAGCACTTTCTGAGGTATTGAGGAAGCACTTTCTGAGGTATTCAGGGAACACAATCTGATGTATAGAGGAAGCACTTTATGAGGTAATGAGGGAGCACTTTCTGAGGTATTGTGGGAGCACTATCTGAGGTATTGAGGGATCACTTTCTGAGGTATTGAGGGAGCACTTGCAGAGGTATTGAGGGAGAACTATCTGACGTATTGAGGGAGCACTTTCTGAGGTATTGAGGGAGCACTTTCTGGGGTATTGAGGGAGAACTATCTGAGGTTTTGAGGGAGCACTTTCTGAGGTACTGAGGAAGCACTATCTGAGGTACTGAGGGAGAACTATCTGAGGTACTGAGGGACCATTTTTCTGAAGTATTGAGGGAACACTTTCTGAGGTACTGAGGGAGAATTCTCTTAGGTCCTGAGGGAGCAATTTCTGAGGTACTGAGCGAGTACTATCTGAGGAACTGATGAAGAACTACCTGAGGTACTGAGTGAGCACTTTCTTAGGTATTGAGGGAGCACTACCTGAGGTACTGAGGGAGAATTATCTGAGGTACTGATGGAGCACATTCTGAGGTATTGAGGAAGCACTTTCTGAGGTATTAAGGGAGCACTTTCTGAGGTACTGAGGGAGCACTTTCTGAGGTATTGAGGGAACACAATCTGATGTATTGAGGACGCACTTTATGAGGTATTGAGGGTGCACTTTCTGAGGTATTAAGGGAGCACTATCTGAGGTATTGAGGAAGGACGTTCTGAGGTATTGAGGGAGCACTTTGTGAGGTACTGAGGGAGAAGTATCTGAGATACTGATGGAAAACTATCTGAGGTACTGAGGTAGCACTATCTGCGGTATTGAGGGAGCACTATCTGAGGTTCTGAGGGAGCACTTTCTGAGGTACTGAGGGAGAACTATCTGAGGTACTGTGGGACCATTTTCTGAAGTATTGAGGGAGTACTTTCTGAGGTATTGAGGAAGCCCTTTCTGAGGTACTGAGGGAGCACTATCTGAGGTATTGAGGAAGCACTTTCTGAGTATTGAGGGAGTACTTTCTGAGGTATTTAGAGAGCACTTTCTGAGGTACTGAGTGAGAACTATTTGAGGTACTGAGGGAGAACTATCTGAGGTACTGAGGGAGCACTTTCTGAGGTATTAAGGGAGCAATATCTGAGGCATTGAGGGAGCAATATCTGAGGTACTGAGGGAGCAGTTTCTGAGGTATTGAGGGAGCACTTTCTGACCTACTGAGGAAACACTAGCTGAGGTTCTGAGAGAGTACTATCTGAGGTACTGAGGGATCACTTTCTGAGGTATTGAGGGAGCACTTTCTGAGGTACTGCGAGAGCACTATCTGAGGCATTGAGGGAGAATTATCTGAGGTATTGAGGAAGCACTTTCAGAGGTATTGAGGGAGAATTATCTGAGGTACTGAGGGAGCACTATCTGAGGTATTGAGGCAGAACTGTCTGAGGTATTGAGGAGCACTATCTGAGGTAATGAGATAGAACTATCTGAGTTATTGAGCGAGCACTTTCAGAGGTTTTGAGGGAGAATTATCTGAGGTATTGAAGGAGAGCTATCTTAGGTATTGAGGGAGCCCTCTCTGAGGTATTGATGGAGCACTTTCTGAGGTATTCAGGTAGCACTTTCTGAGGTACTGAGGGGACACTTTCAGAGGTATTGAGGGAGCACTATCTGACGTAGTGAGGAAGCACTATCAGAGGTACTGAGGGAGAACTATCTGAGGTATTGATGGAGCAATTTCTGAGGTATTGAGGGAGCACTATCTGAGGTCCTGAGGGAGTACTTTCTGATGTATTCAGGGAGCACTTTCAGAGGTATTGAGGGAGAACTATCTGACGCATTGAGGGAGCACTTTCTGAGGTATTGAGGTGAACACTTTCTGAGGTATTGAGGGAGAACTATCTGAGGTTTTGAGGGAGCACTTTCTGAGGTACTGAGGAAGCACTATCTGAGGTACTGAGGGAGCACTATCTGAGGTACTGAGGGAGAACTATCTGAGGTACTGAGGGACCATTTTTCTGAAGTATTGAGGGAACACTTTCTGAGGTACTGAGGGAGAACTATCTTAGGTACTGAGGAAGCACTTTCTGAGGTACTGAGGGAGTACTATCTGAGGAACTGAGGAAGAAATATCTTAGGTACTGAGTGAGCTCTTTCTGAGGTATTGAGGAAGCACTTTCTGAGGTATTGAGGGAGCACTTTGTGAGGTACTGAGGGAGAAGTATCTGAGGTACTGATGGAAAACTATCTGAGGTACTGAGGTAGCACTATCTGCGGTATTGAGGGAGCACTATCTGAGGCATTGAGGGAGCACTATCTGAGGTACTAAGGGAGCACTTTCTGAGGTACTGAGGGAGCACTTTCTGAGGTACTGAGGGAGAATTATCTGAGGTACTGAGGGAGCACTTTTTGAGGTATTGAGGGAGCACTATCTGAGGCACTGATGGAGCACATTCTGAGGTATTGAGGAAGCACTTTCTGAGGTATTAAGGGAGCACTTTCTGAGGTACTGAGGGAGCACTTTCTGAGGTATTGAGGAAGGACATTCTGAGGTATTGAGGGAGCACTTTGTGAGGTACTGAGGGAGAAGTATCTGAGGTACTGATTGAAAACTATCTGAGGTACTGAGGTAGCACTATTTGCGGTATTGAGGGAGCACTATCTGAGGCATTGAGGGAGCACTATCTGAGGTACTAAGGGAGCACTTTCTGTGGTACTGAGGGAGCACTATCTGAGGTACTGTGGGACCACTTTCTGAAGTATTCAGGGAGCACTTTCTGAGGTATTGAGGAAGCACTTTCTGAGGTACTGAGGGAGCACTATCTGAGGTATTGAGGAAGCACTTTCTGAGTATTGAGGGAGTACTTTCTGAGGTATTGAGAGAGCACTTTCTGAGGTATTGGTGAAGCACTTTCTGAGGTATTGAGGAAGCACTCTCTGAGGTAATGAGGGAGAACGATCTGATGTATTGATGGAGCACATTCTGATGTATTGAGGGAGCACATTCTGAGGTACTGAGGGAGAAGTATTTGAGAAACTGAGGGAGCACTATCTGAGGTACTGAGGGACCACTTTCTGAGGTATTGAGGGAGCACTTTCTGACGTACTGAGGAAGCACTATCTGAGGTACTGAGGTAGTACTATCTGAGGTACTGAGGGAGCACTATCTGAGGTATTGAGGCAGAACTGTCTGAGGTATTGAGGAGCACTATCTGAGGTAATGAGATAGAACTATCTGAGTTATTGAGCGAGCACTTTCAGAGGTTTTGAGCGAGAATTATCTGAGGTATTGAAGGAGAGCTATCTTAGGTATTGAGGGAGCCCTCTCTGAGGTATTGATGGAGCACTTTCTGAGGTATTCAGGTAGCACTTTCTGAGGTACTGAGGGGACACTTTCAGAGGTATTGAGGGAGCACTATCTGACGTAGTGAGGAAGCACTATCAGAGGTACTGAGGGAGAACTATCTGAGGTATTGATGGAGCAATTTCTGAGGTATTGAGGGAGCACTATCTGAGGTCCTGAGGGAGTACTTTCTGAGGTATTCAGGGAGCACTTTCAGAGGTATTGAGGGAGAACTATCTGACGCATTGAGGGAGCACTTTCTGAGGTATTGAGGTGAATACTTTCTGAGGTATTGAGGGAGAACTATCTGAGGTTTTGTGGGAGCACTTTCTGAGGTACTGAGGAAGCACTATCTGAGGTACTGAGGGAGCACTATCTGAGGTACTGAGGGAGAACTATCTGAGGTACTGAGGGACCATTTTTCCTAAGTATTGAGGGAACACTTTCTGAGGTACTGAGGGAGAACTATCTTAGGTACTGAGGAAGCACTTTCTGAGGTACTGAGGGAGTACTATCTGAGGAACTGAGGAAGAAATATCTTAGGTACTGAGTGAGCTCTTTCTGAGGTATTGAGGAAGCACTTTCTGAGGTATTGAGGGAGCACTTTGTGAGGTACTGAGGGAGAAGTATCTGAGGTACTGATGGAAAACTATCTGAGGTACTGAGGTAGCACTATCTGCGGTATTGAGGGAGCACTATCTGAGGCATTGAGGGAGCACTATCTGAGGTACTAAGGGAGCACTTTCTGAGGTACTGAGGGAGCACTTTCTGAGGTACTGAGGGAGAATTATCTGAGGTACTGAGGGAGCACTTTTTGAGGTATTGAGGGAGCACTATCTGAGGCACTGATGGAGCACATTCTGAGGTATTGAGGAAGCACCTTCTGAGGTATTAAGGGAGCACTTTCTGAGGTACTGAGGGAGCACTTTCTGAGGTATTGAGGAAGGACATTCTGAGGTATTGAGGGAGCACTTTGTGAGGTACTGAGGGAGAAGTATCTGAGGTACTGATTGAAAAATATCTGAGGTACTGAGGTAGCACTATCTGCGGTATTGAGGGAGCACTATCTGAGGCATTGAGGGAGCACTATCTGAGGTACTAAGGGAGCACTTTCTGTGGTACTGAGGGAGCACTATCTGAGGTACTGTGGGACCACTTTCTGAAGTATTCAGGGAGCACTTTCTGAGGTATTGAGGAAGCACTTTCTGAGGTACTGAGGGAGCACTATCTGAGGTATTGAGGAAGCACTTTCTGAGTATTGAGGGAGTACTTTCTGAGGTATTGAGAGAGCACTTTCTGAGGTATTGGTGAAGCACTTTCTGAGGTATTGAGGAAGCACTCTCTGAGGTAATGAGGGAGAACGATCTGATGTATTGATGGAGCACATTCTGATGTATTGAGGGAGCACATTCTGAGGTACTGAGGGAGAAGTATTTGAGAAACTGAGGGAGAACTATCTGAGGTACTGAGGGACCACTTTCTGAGGTATTGAGGGAGCACTTTCTGACGTACTGAGGAAGCACTATCTGAGGTACTGAGGTAGTACTATCTGAGGTACTGTGGGAGCACTATCTGAGGTATTGAGAAAGCACTTTCAGAGGTATTAAGGGAGAACTATCTGAGGAATTGAGCGAGCACTTTCTGAGGTATTGAGGGAGCATTATCTGAGGTATTGAGGGAGCACTTTCTGAGGTACTGAGGGATCACCTTCTGAGGTATTGAGGTAGCACTTTCTGAGGTATTTAGGAAGCACTTTCTGAGGTATTCAGGAAGCACTTTCTGAGGTATTGATGGAGCAATGTCTGAGGTATTGAGGGAGCACTATCTGAGGTACTGAGGGAGTACTTTCTGAGGTACTGAGGGAGCACTTTCTGAGGTATTGATGGAGCAATTTCTGAGGTATTGAGGGAGAACTATCTGAGGTACTGAGGAAGCACACTCAGATGTATTGATGGTTTAATTTCTGAGGTATTGATGGAGCACTTTCTGAGGTAGTGGGGTAGCACTATCTGAGGTAATGAGGGAGCACTCTCTGAGGTATTGAGGTAGCACTTTCTGAGGTATTCAGGGAACACAATCTGATGTATAGAGGAAGCACTTTATGAGGTAATGAGGGAGCACTTTCTGAGGTATTGAGGGAGCACTATCTGAGGTATTGAGGGATCACTTTTTGAGGTATTGAGGGAGCACTTGCAGAGGTATTGAGGGAGAACTATCTGACGTATTGAGGGAGCACTTTCTGAGGTATTGAGGGAGCACTTTCTGGGGTATTGAGGGAGAACTATCTGAGGTTTTGAGGGAGCACTTTCTGAGGTACTGAGGAAGCGCTAGCTGATGTACTGAGGGAGAGCTATCTGAGGTACTGAGGGACCATTTTTCTGAAGTATTGAGGGAACACTTGCTGAGGTACTGAGGGAGAACTATCTTAGGTCCAGAGGGAGCACTTTCTGAGGTACTGAGGGAGTACTATCTGAGGAACTGATGAAGAACTACCTGAGGTACTGAGTGAGCACTTTCTTAGGTATTGAGGGAGCACTACCTGAGGTACTGAGGGAGAATTATCTGAGGTACTGATGGAGCACATTCTGAGGTATTGAGGAAGCACTTTCTGAGGTATTAAGGGAGCACTTTCTGAGGTACTGAGGGAGCACTTTCTGAGGTATTGAGGGAACACAATCTGATGCATTGAGGACACACTTTATGAGGTATTGAGGGTGCACTTTCTGAGGTATTAAGGGAGCACTATCTGAGGTATTGAGGAAGGACGTTCGGAGGTATTGATGGAGCACTTTGTGAGGTACTGAGGGAAAAGTATCTGAGGTACTGATGGAAAACTATCTGAGGTACTGAGGTAGCACTATCTGCGGTATTTAGGGAGCACTATCTGAGGCATTGAGGGAGCACTATCTGAGGTACTGAGGGAGCACTTTCTGAGGTACTGAGGGAGAACTATCTGAGGTACTGAGGGACCACTTTCTGAAGTATTGAGGGAGTACTTTCTGAGGTATTGAGGAAGCCCTTTCTGAGGTACTGAGGGAGCACTATCTGAGGTTGTGTGGAAGCACTTTCTGAGTATTGAGGGAGTACTTTCTGAGGTATTTAGAGAGCACTTTCTGAGGTATTGAGGGAGAACTATCTGAGGTACTGACGGAACATGTTCTGAGGTATTGAGGGAGCAATATCTGAGGCATTGAGGTAGCAATATCTGAGGTACTGAGGGAGCACTTTCTGAGGTCTTTAGAGAGCACTTTGAGGTACTGAGTGAGAACTATTTGAGGTACTGAGGGAGAACTATCTGAGGTACTGAGGGAGCACTTTCTGAGGTATTAAGGGAGCAATATCTGAGGCATTGAGGGAGCAATATCTGAGGTACTGAGGGATCACTTTCTGAGGTATTGAGGGAGCACTATCTGAGGTACTGCGAGAGCACCATCTGAGGCATTGAGGGAGAATTATCTGAGGTATTGAGGAAGCACTTTCAGAGGTATTGAGGGAGAATTATCTGAGGTACTGAGGGAGCACTATCTGAGGTATTGAGGCAGAACTATCTGAGGTATTGAGGAGCACTATCTGAGGTATTGAGATAGAACTATCTGAGTTATTGAGCGAGCACTTTCAGAGGTTTTGAGGGTGAATTATCTGAGGTATTGAAGGAGAGCTATCTTAGGTATTGAGGGAGCCCTCTCTGAGGTATTGATGGAGCACTTTCTGAGGTATTCAGGTAGCACTTTCTGAGGTACTGAGGGGACACTTTCAGAGGTATTGAGGGAGCACTATCTGACGTACTGAGGAAGCACTATCAGAGGTACTGAGGGAGAACTATCTGAGGTATTGATGGAGCACTTTCTGAGGTATTGAGGGAGCACTATCTGAGGTCCTGAGGGAGTACTTTCTGAGGTATTGAGGGAGCACTTTTAGAGGTATTGAGGGAGAACTATCTGACGCATTGAGGGAGCACTTTCTGAGGTATTGAGGTGAACACTTTCTGAGGTATTGAGGGAGAACTATCTGAGGTTTTGAGGGAGCACTTTCTGAGGTACTGAGGGAGCACTATCTGAGGTACTGAGGAAGAACTATCTGAGGTACCGAGGGACCATTTTTCTGAAGTATTGAGGGAACACTTTCTGAGGTACTGAGGGAGAACTATCTTAGGTCCTGAGGGAGCACTTTCTGAGGTACTGAGGGAGTACTATCTGAGGAACTGATGAAGAACTACCTGAGGTACTGAGTGAGCACTTTCTTAGGTATTGAGGGAGCACTACCTGAGGTATTGAGGTGAACACTTTCTGAGGTATTGAGGGAGAACTATCTGAGGTTTTGAGGGAGCACTTTCTGAGGTACTGAGGAAGCACTATCTGAGGTACTGAGGGAGCACTATCTGAGCTACTGAGGGAGAACTATCTGAGGTACTGAGGGACCATTTTTCTGAAGTATTGAGGGAACACTTTCTGAGGTACTGAGGGAGAACTATCTTAGGTACTGAGGAAGCACTTTCTGAGGTACTGAGGGAGTACTATCTTAGGTCCTGAGGGAGCACTTTCTGAGGTACTGAGGGAGTACTATCTGAGGAACTGATGAAGAACTACCTGAGGTACTGAGTGAGCACTTTCTTAGGTATTGAGGGGGCACTTTCTGAGGTATTGAGGTGAACACTTTCTGAGGTATTGAGGGAGAACTATCTGAGGTTTTGAGGGAGCACTTTCTGAGGTACTGAGGAAGCACTATCTGAGGTACTGAGGGAGCACTATCTGAGGTACTGAGGGAGAACTATCTGAGGTACTGAGGGACCATTTTTCTGAAGTATTGAGGGAACACTTTCTGAGGTATTGAGGGAGCACCTTGTGAGGTACTGAGGCAGAAGTATCTGAGGTACTGATGGAAAACTATCTGAGGTACTGAGGTAGCACTATCTGCGGTATTGAGGGAGCACTATCTGAGGCATTGAGGGAGCACTATCTGAGGTATTGAGGGAGCACTTTCTGAGGTACTGAGGGAGAACTATCTGAGGTACTGTGGGACCACTTTCTGAAGTATTCAGGGAGCACTTTCTGAGGTATTGAGGGAGAACTATCTTAGGTCCTGAGGGAGCACTTTCTGAGGTACTGAGGGAGTACTATCTGAGGAACTGATGAAGAACTACCTGAGGTACTGAGTGAGCACTTTCTTAGGTATTGAGGGAGCACTTTGTGAGGTACTGAGGGAGAAGTATCTGAGGTACTGATGGAAAACTATCTGAGGTACTGAGGTAGCACTATCTGCGGTATTGAGGGAGCATTATCTGAGGCATTGAGGGAGCACTATCTGAGGTACTAAGGGAGCACCTTCTGAGGTACTGAGGGAGAACTATCTGAGGTACTGAGGGACCATTTTTCTGAAGTATTGAGGGAACACTTTCTGAGGTACTGAGGGAGAACTATCTGAGGAACTGATGAAGAACTACCTGAGGTACTGAGTGAGCACTTTCTTAGGTATTGAGGGAGCACTTTCTGAGGTATTGAGGTGAACACTTTCTGAGGTATTGAGGGAGAACTATCTGAGGTTTTGAGGGAGCACTTTCTGAGGTACTGAGGAAGCACTATCTGAGGTACTGAGGGAGCACTATCTGAGGTACTGAGGGAGAACTATCGGAGGTACTGAGGGACCATTTTTCTGAAGTATTGAGGGAACACTTTCTGAGGTACTGAGTGAGAACTATCTTAGGTACTGAGGAAGCACTTTCTGAGGTACTGAGGGAGTACTATCTGAGGAACTGAGGAAGAAAAATCTTAGGTACTGAGTGAGCTCTTTCTGAGGTATTGAGGAAGCACTTTCTGAGGTATTGAGGGAGCACTTTCTGAGGTACTGAGGGAGAAGTATCTGAGGTACTGATGGAAAACTATCTGAGGTACTGAGGTAGCACTATCTGCGGTATTGAGGGAGCACTATCTGAGGCATTGAGGGAGCACTATCTGAGGTACTAAGGGAGCACTTTCTGAGGTACTGAGGGAGCACTTTCTGAGGTACTGAGGGAGAATTATCTGAGGTACTGAGGGAGCACTTTTTGAGGTATTGAGGGAACACTTTCTGAGGTACTGAGGGAGAACTATCTTAGGTACTGAGGAAGCACTTTCTGAGGTACTGAGGGAGTACTATCTGAGGAACTGAGGAAGAAATATCTTAGGTACTGAGTGAGCTCTTTCTGAGGTATTGAGGAAGGACATTCTGGGGTATTGAGGGAGCACTTTGTGAGGTACTGAGGGAGAGGTATCTGAGGTACTGATGGAAAACTATCTGAGGTACTGAGGTAGCACTATCTGCGGTATTGAGGGAGCACTATCTGGGGCATTGAGGGAGCACTATCTGAGGTACTAAGGGAGCACTTTGTGAGGTACTGAGGGACAACTATCTGAGGTACTGTGGGACCACTTTCTGAAGTATTCAGGGAGCACTTTCTGAGGTATTGAGGAAGCACTTTCTGAGGTACTGAGGGAGCACTATCTGAGCTATTGAGGAAGCACTTTCTGAGTATTGAGGGAGTACTTTCTGAGGTATTGAGAGAGCACTTTCTGAGGTATTGATGAAGCACTTTCTGAGGTATTGAGGAAGCACTCTCTGAGGTAATGAGGGAGAACGATCTGAGGTATTGATGGAGCACATTCTGATATATTGAGGGAGCACATTCTGAGGTACTGAGGGAGAAGTATTTGAGAAACTGAGGGAGAACTATCTGAGGTACTGAGGGACCACTTTCTGAGGTATTGAGGGAGCACTTTCTGACGTACTGAGGAAGCACTATCTGAGGTACTGAGGTAGTACTATCTGGGGTACTGTGGGAGCACTATCTGAGGTATTGAGAAAGCACTTTCAGAGGTATTAAGGGAGCACTATCTGAGGCATTGAGGGAGCACTATCTGAGGTATTGAGGGAGCACTTTCTAAGGTACTGAGGGAGAACTATCTGAGGTACTGTGGGACCACTTTCTGAAGTATTCAGGGAGCACTTTCTGAGGTATTGAGGGAGAACTATCTTAGGTCCTGAGGGAGCACTTTCTGAGGTACTGAGGGAGTACTATCTGAGGAACTGATGAAGAACTACCTGAGGTACTGAGTGAGCACTTTCTTAGGTATTGAGGGAGCACTTTGTGAGGTACTGAGGGAGAAGTATCTGAGGTACTGATGGAAAACTATCTGAGGTACTGAGGTAGCACTATCTGCGGTATTGAGGGAGCACTATCTGAGGCATTGAGGGAGCACTATCTGAGGTACTAAGGGAGCACTTTCTGAGGTACTGAGGGAGAACTATCTGAGGCACTGAGGGACCATTTTTCTGAAGTATTGAGGGAACACTTTCTGAGGTACTGAGGGAGAACTATCTGAGGAACTGATGAAGAACTACCTGAGGTACTGAGTGAGCACTTTCTTAGGTATTGAGGGAGCACTTTCTGAGGTATTGAGGTGAACACTTTCTGAGGTATTGAGGGAGAACTATCTGAGGTTTTGAGGGAGCACTTTCTGAGGTACTGAGGAAGCACTATCTGAGGTACTGAGGGAGCACTATCTGAGGTACTGAGGGAGAACTATCGGAGGTACTGAGGGACCATTTTTCTGAAGTATTGAGGGAACACTTTCTGAGGTACTGAGTGAGAACTATCTTAGGTACTGAGGAAGCACTTTCTGAGGTACTGAGGGAGTACTATCTGAGGAACTGAGGAAGAAAAATCTTAGGTACTGAGTGAGCTCTTTCTGAGGTATTGAGGAAGCACTTTCTGAGGTATTGAGGGAGCACTTTCTGAGGTACTGAGGGAGAAGTATCTGAGGTACTGATGGAAAACTATCTGAGGTACTGAGGTAGCACTATCTGCGGTATTGAGGGAGCACTATCTGAGGCATTGAGGGAGCACTATCTGAGGTACTAAGGGAGCACTTTCTGAGGTACTGAGGGAGCACTTTCTGAGGTACTGAGGGAGAATTATCTGAGGTACTGAGGGAGCACTTTTTGAGGTATTGAGGGAGCACCATCTGAGGCACTGATGGAGCACATTCTGAGGTATTGAGGAAGCACTTTCTGAGGTATTAAGGGAGCACTTTCTGAGGTACTGAGCGAGCACTATCTGAGGTACTGAGGGAGAACTATCTGAGGTACTGAGGGACCATTTTTCTGAAGTATTGAGGGAACACTTTCTGAGGTACTGAGGGAGAACTATCTTAGGTACTGAGGAAGCACTTTCTGAGGTACTGAGGGAGTACTATCTGAGGAACTGAGGAAGAAATATCTTAGGTACTGAGTGAGCTCTTTCTGAGGTATTGAGGAAGGACATTCTGGGGTATTGAGGGAGCACTTTGTGAGGTACTGAGGGAGAGGTATCTGAGGTACTGATGGAAAACTATCTGAGGTACTGAGGTAGCACTATCTGCGGTATTGAGGGAGCACTATCTGAGGCATTGAGGGAGCACTATCTGAGGTACTAAGGGAGCACTTTCTGAGGTACTGAGGGACAACTATCTGAGGTACTGTGGGACCACTTTCTGAAGTATTCAGGGAGCACTTTCTGAGGAATTGAGGAAGCACTTTCTGAGGTACTGAGGGAGCACTATCTGAGCTATTGAGGAAGCACTTTCTGAGTATTGAGGGAGTACTTTCTGAGGTATTGAGAGAGCACTTTCTGAGGTATTGATGAAGCACTTTCTGAGGTATTGAGGAAGCACTCTCTGAGATAATGAGGGAGAACGATCTGAGGTATTGATGGAGCACATTCTGATATATTGAGGGAGCACATTCTGAGGTACTGAGGGAGAAGTATTTGAGAAACTGAGGGAGAACTATCTGAGGTACTGAGGGACCACTTTCTGAGGTATTGAGGGAGCACTTTCTGACGTACTGAGGAAGCACTATCTGAGGTACTGAGGTAGTACTATCTGGGGTACTGTGGGAGCACTATCTGAGGTATTGAGAAAGCACTTTCAGAGGTATTAAGGGAGAACTATCTGAGGTATTGAGGGAGCACTTTCTGAGGTACTGAGGGATCACCTTCTGAGGTATTGAGGGAGCACTTTCTGAGGTATTTAGGAAGCACTTTCTGAGGTATTGAGGAAGCAATTTCTGAGGTATTGAGGGAGCACTATCTTAGGTACTGAGGGAGTACTTTCTGAGGTATTGAGGAAGCACTTTTTGAGGTACTGAGGGAGCACTTTCTGAGGTATTGAGGGAGCACTATTTGAGTGACTGAGGGAGCAAGTTCTGAGGTATTGAGGGAGAACTATCTGAGGTACTGTGGAAGCACACTCTGAGGTATTGATGGTGCAATTTCTGAGGTAGTGATGGAGCACTTTCTGAGGTAGTGGGGTAGCACTATCTGAGGTAATGAGGGAGCACTCTCTGAGGTATTGAGGAAGCACTTTCTGAGGTATTCAGGGAACACAATCTGATGTATAGAGGAAGCACTTTATGAGGTAATGAGGGAGCACTTTCTGAGGAATTGTGGGAGCACTATCTGAGGTATGAGGGATCACTTTCTGAGGTATTGAGGGAGCACTTGCAGAGGTATTGAGGGAGAACTATCTGACGTATTGAGGAAGCACTTTCTGAGGTATTGAGGGAGCACTTTCTGGAGTATTGAGGGAGACCTATCTGAGGTTTTGAGGGAGCACTTTCTGAGGTACTGAGGAAGCACTATCTGAGGTACTGAGGGAGAACTATCTGAGGTACTGAGGGACCATTTTTCTGAAGTATTGAGGGAACACTTTCTGAGGTACTGAGGGAGAATTCTCTTAGATCCTGAGGGAGCAATTTCTGAGGTACTGAGCGAGTACTATCTGAGGAACTGATGAAGAACTACCTGAGGTACTGAGTGAGCACTTTCTTAGGTATTGAGGGAGCACTACCTGAGGTACTGAGGGAGAATTATCTGAGGTACTGATGGAGCACATTCTGAGGTATTGAGGAAGCACTTTCTGAGGTATTAAGCGAGCACTTTCTGAGGTACTGAGGGAGCACTTTCTGAGGTATTGAGGGAACACAATCTGATGTATTGAGGACGCACTTTATGAGGTATTGAGGAAGCACTCTCTGAGGTAATGAGGGAGAAGATCTGAGGTATTGATGGAGCACATTCTGATGTATTGAGGGAGCACATTCTGAGGTACTGAGGGAGAAGTATTTGAGAAACTGAGGGAGAAATATCTGTGGTACTGAGGGACCACTTTCTGAGGTATTGAGGGAGCACTTTCTGACGTACTGAGGAAGCACCATCTGAGGTACTGAGGTAGTACTATCTGAGGTACTGAGGGAGAACTATCTGAGGTACTGAGGGACCATTTTTCTGAAGTATTGAGGGAACACTTTCTGAGGTACTGAGGGAGAACTATCTTAGGTACTGAGGAAGCACTTTCTGAGGTACTGAGGGAGTACTATCTGAGGAACTGAGGAAGAAATATCTGAGGTACTGAGTGAGCACTTTCTGAGGTATTGAGGAAGCACTTTCTGAGGTATTGAGGGAGCACTTTGTGAGGTACTGAGGGAGAAGTATCTGAGGTACTGATGGAAAACTATCTGAGGTACTGAGGTAGCACTATCTGCGGTATTGAGGGAGCACTATCTGAGGCATTGAGGGAGCACTATCTGAGGTACTAAGGGAGCACTTTCTGAGGTACTGAGGGAGCACTTTCTGAGGTACTGAGGGAGAATTATCTGAGGTACTGAGGGAGCACATTCTGAGGTATTGAGGAAACACTTTCTGAAGTATTAAGGGAGCACTTTCTGAGGTACTGAGGGAGCACTTTCTGAGGTACTGAGGAAGGACATTCTGAGTATTGAGGGAGTACTTTCTGAGGTATTGAGAGAGCACTTTCTGAGGTATTGATGAAGCACTTTCTGAGGTATTGAGGAAGCACTCTCTGAGGTAATGAGGGAGAACGATCTGAGGTATTGATGGAGCACATTCTGATGTATTGAGGGAGCACATTCTGAGGTACTGAGGGAGAAGTATTTGAGAAACTGAGGGATAAATATCTGTGGTACTGAAGAACCACTTTCTGAGGTATTGAGGGAGCACTTTCTGACGTACTGAGGAAGCACTATCTGAGGTACTGAGGTAGTACTATCTGAGGTACTGTGGGAGCACTATCTGAGGTATTGAGAAAGCACGTTCAGAGGTATTAAGGGAGAACTATCTGAGGAATTGAGCGAGCACTTTCTGAGGTATTGAGGGAGCATTATCTGAGGTATTGAGGGAGCACTTTCTGAGGTACTGAGGGATCACCTTCTGAGGTATTGAGGTAGCACTTTCTGAGGTATTTAGGAAGCACTTTCTGAGGTATTGAGGAAGCACTTTCTGAGGTACTGAGGGAGCACTTTCTGAGGTATTGAGGGAGCACTATTTGAGTGACTGAGGAAGCAAGTTCTGAGGTATTGAGGAAGCACACTCTGAGGTATTGATGGTGCAATTTCTGAGGTATTCAGGGAACACAATCTGATGTATAGAGGAAGCACTTTATGAGGTAATGAGGGAGCACTTTCTGAGGTATTGTGGGAGCACTATCTGAGGTATTGAGGGATCACTTTCTGAGGCATTGAGGGAGCACTTGCAGAGGTATTGAGGGAGCACTTTCAGAGGTTTTGAGGGAGCACTTTCTGAGGTACTGAGGAAGCACTATCTGAGGTACTGAGGGAGAACTATCTGAGGTACTGAGGGACCATTTTTCTGAAGTATTGAGGGAACACTTTCTGAGGTACTGAGGGAGAACTTTCTTAGGTCCTGAGGGAGCACTTTCTGAGGTACTGAGGGTGTACTATCTGAGGAACTGATGAAGAACTACCTGAGGTACTGAGTGAGCACTTTCTTAGGTATTGAGGGAGCACTACCTGAGGTACTGAGGGAGAATTATCTGAGGTACTGATGGGGCACATTCTGAGGTATTGAGGAAGCACTTTCTGAGGTATTAAGGGAGCACTTCCTGAGGTACTGAGGGAGCACTTTCTGAGGTATTGTGGGAACACAATCTGATGTATTGAGGACGCACTTTATGAGGTATTGAGGGTGCACTTTCTGAGGTATTAAGGGAGCACTTTCTGAGGTACTGAGGGAGAACTTTCTGATGTACTGTGGGACCACTTTCTGAAGTATTGAGGGAGTACTTTCTGAGGTATTGAGGAAGCCCTTTCTGAGGTACTGAGGGAGCACTATCTGAGGTATTGAGGAACCACTTTCTGAGTATTGAGGGAGTACTTTCTGAGGGATTTAGAGAGCATTTCTGAGGTACTGAGTGAGAACTATTTGAGGTACTGTGGAAGAACTATCTGAGGTACTGAGGGAGCACATTCTGAGGTATTAAGGGAGCAAATCTGAGGCATTGAGGGAGCAATATCTGAGGTACTGAGGGAGCAGTTTCTGAGGTATTGAGGGAGCACTTTCTGACGTACTGAGGAAGCACGAGCTGAGGTTCTGAGAGAGTACTATCTGAGGTACTGAGGGATCACTTTCTGAGGTATTGAGGGATCACTTTCTGAGGTATTGAGGGAGCACTTTCTGAGGTACTGCGAGAGCACTATCTGAGGCATTGAGGGAGAATTATCTGTGGTATTCAGGGAGCACTTTCAGAGGTATTGAGGGAGAATTATCTGAGGTACTGAGGGAGCACTATCTGAGGTATTGAGGCAGAACTATCTGAGGTATTGAGGAGCACTATCTGAGGATTTGAGATAGAACTATCTGAGTTATTGAGCAAGCACTTTCAGAGGTTTTGAGGGAGAATTATCTGAGGTATTGAAGGAGAGCTATCTTAGGTATTGAGGGAGCCCTCTCTGAGGTATTGATGGAGCACTTTCTGAGGTATTCAGGTAGCACCTTCTGAGGTACTGAGGGGACACTTTCAGAGGTATTGAGGGAGCACTATCTGAAGTACTGAGGAAGCACTATCAGAGGTACTGAGGGAGAACTGTCTGAGTTATTGATGGAGCACTTTCTGAGGTATTGAGGGAGCACTATCTGAGATCCTCAGGGAGCAATTTCTGAGGTATTGAGGAAGCACTTTGTGAGGTATTGAGAGAACACAATCTGAGGTACTGAGGGAGCACTTTCTGATGTATTGAGGGAGCACTTTCTGAGGTATTGAGGTAGCACTTCATGAGGTACTGAGGGTGCACTTTCTGAGGTATTGAGAGAGCACTTTCTGAGGTACTGAGGGAACAGGTTCTGAGGTATTGAGGAAGCACTCTCTGAGGTACTGAGGGAGCACTTTCTGAGGTATTGAGGGAGAACTATGTGAGGTACTGAGGGAACAAGTTCTGAGGTATTGAGGAAGCACTCTCTGAGTTACTGAGGGAGCACTTTCTGAGGTATTGAGGGAGCACTTTCTGAGGTACTGAGGGAACAGGTTCTGAGGTATTGAGGAAGCACTGTCTGAAGTACTGAGGGAGCACTTTCTCAGGTATTGAGGGAGAACTATCAGAGGTACTGAGGGAACAAGTTCTGAGGTATTGACGAAGCACTCTCTGAGGTACTGAGGGAGAGCTATCTGAGGTATTTAGAGAGCACTTTCTGAGGTACTGAGTGAGAACTATCTGAGGTACTGAGGGATAGTATCTGAGGTACTGAGGGAGCAGTTTCTGAGGTACTGAGGGGACACTTTCTGAGGTATTGAGGGAGCACTATCGGACGTACTGAGGAAGCACTATCAGAGGTACTGATGGAGAACTATCTGAGGTATTGGTGGAGCACTTTCTGAGATATTGAGGGAGCACTTTCGAGGTCTTGAGGGAGAACTACCTGAGGTATTGAGGGAGCAATTTCTGAGGTACTGAGGAAGCACTATCTGATGTATTGAGGGGGTACCTTCTGAGGTACTGCGGAAGCACGATCTGAGGTACTGGAGTAGCACATTTTGAGGTACTTAGGGAGAACTATCTGAGGTACTGAGGGACCACTTTATGAAGTATTGAGGGAGCACTTTCTGAGGTATTGAGGGACCACTATCTGAAGTATTGCGGAAGCATCTTCTGACGTATTGAGGTAGCACTTTCTGAGGTACTGAGGGAGCACTTTCTGAGGTATTCAGGGAGCACTTTCTGAGGTATTGTGGAAGCACTTTCTGAGGTATTGAGGGAGTACAATCTGAGGTATTGAGGAAGCACTTTCTGAGGTACTGAGGAAGCACTATCTGTGGTATTGAGGGAGCACCTTCTGAGGTACTGAGGAAGCACTTTCTGAGGTCTTGAGGAAGCACTTTCTGAGGTATTGAGGGAGCACTATCTGAGATATTGAGGAAGCACTTTCTGAGTTATTGTGGAAGCTCTTTCTGAGGTACTGAGGGAGCACTTTCTGAGGAATTGAGGGAGCACTATCTGAGGTACTAAGGGAGGAAGTTCTGAAGTATTGAGGAAGCACACTCTGAGGTACTGAGGGAGAACTATCTGAGGTATTGATGGAGCACTTTCTGAGGTATTGAGGGAGCACTATCTGAGGTACTGAGGGAGCACTTTCTGAGGTATTGAGGAAGCACTTTGTGAGGTATTGAGGGAACACAATCTGATGTATTGAGGAAGCACTTTATGAGGTATTGAGGGAGCACTTTCTGAGGAATTGAGGGAGCACTATCTGAGGTACTGAGGGAGCACTATCTGAGGTACTGAGGGAGCAAGTTCTGAGGTATTGAGGAAGCACACTCTGAGGTACTGAGGGAGCACTTTCTGAGGTATTGAGGAAGCACTCTCTGAGGTACTGAGGGAGCACATTCTGAGGTACTGAGGGAACAAGTTCTGAGGTATTGAGGAAGCACTCTCTGAAGTACTGAGGGAGCACTTTCTGAGGTATTGAGCGAGAACTATCTGAGGTATTGAGGGAGCACTATCTGAGGTATTGAGGGAGCACTATCTGAGGTATTGAGGGAGAACTATCTGAGGTATTGATCGAGCACTTTCAGAGGTTTTGAGGGAGAACTATCTGAGGTATTGAAGGAGAACTATCTTAGGTATTGAGGGAGCCCTCTCTGTGGTATTGATGGAGCACTTTCTGAGGTATTGTGGTCGCACTTTCTGAGGTACTGAGGGGACACTTTCTGAGGTATTGAGGGAGCACTATCTGACGTACTGAGGAAGCACTATCAGAGGTACTGATGGAGAACTATCTGAGGTATTGGTGGAGCACTTTCTGAGATATTGAGGGAGCACTTTTGAGGTCTTGAGGGAGAACTACCTGAGGTATTGAGGGAGCAATTTCTGAGGTACTGAGGAAGCACTATCTGATGTATTGAGGGGGTACCTTCTGAGGTACTGCGGAAGCACGATCTGAGGTACTGGAGTAGCACATTTTGAGGTACTTAGGGAGAACTATCTGAGGTACTGAGGGACAACTTTATGAAGTATTGAGGGAGCACTTTCTGAGGTATTGAGGGACCACTATCTGAAGTATTGCGGAAGCATCTTCTGACGTATTGAGGTAGCACTTTCTGAGGTACTGAGGGAGCACTTTCTGAGGTATTCAGGGAGCACTTTCTGAGGTATTGTGGAAGCACTTTCTGAGGAATTGAGGGAGTACAATCTGAGGTATTGAGGAAGCACTTTCTGAGGTACTGAGGAAGCACTATCTGTGGTATTGAGGGAGCACTATCTGAGATGTTGAGGAAGCACTTTCTGAGTTATTGAGGAAGCTCTTTCTGAGGTACTGAGGGAGCACTTTCTGAGGAATTGAGGGAGCACTATCTGAGGTACTAAGGGAGGAAGTTCTGAAGTATTGAGGAAGCACACTCTGAGGTACTGAGGGAGAACTATCTGAGGTATTGATGGAGCACTTTCTGAGGTATTGAGGGAGCACTATCTGAGGTACTGAGGGAGCACTTTCTGAGGTATTGAGGAAGCACTTTGTGAGGTATTGAGGGAACACAATCTGATGTATTGAGGAAGCACTTTATGAGGTATTGAGGGAGCACTTTCTGAGGAATTGAGGGAGCACAATCTGAGGTACTGAGGGAGCACTATCTGAGGTACTGAGGGAGCACTTTCTGAGGTATTGAGGGAGCACTTTCTGAGGTATTGAGGGAGAACTATCTGAGGTACTGAGGGAACAAGTTCTGAGGTATTGAGGAAGCACACTCTGAGGTACTGAGGGAGCACTTTCTGAGGTATTGAGGAAGCACTCTCTGAGGGACTGAGGGATCACTTTCTGAGGTACTGAGGGAACAAGTTCTGATGTATTGAGGAAGCACTCTCTGAAGTACTGAGGGAGCACTTTCTGAGGTATTGAGGGAGAACTATCTGAGGTACTGAGGGAACAATTTCTGAGGTATTGAGGAAGCACTCTCTGAGGTACTGAGGGAGCACTTTCTGAGGTATTGAGGGAGGACTATCTGAGGTACTGAGGCAACAATTTCTGAGGTATTGAGGAAGCACTCTCTGAGGTACTGAGGGAGCACTTTCTGAGGTATTGAGGGAGCACTTTCTGAGGTACTGAGGGAACAAGTTCTGAGGTATTGAGGAAGCACTCTCTGAGGTACTGAGGGAGAACTATCTGATGTACTAAGGGAGGACTATCTGAGGTACTGAGGGAGCACTTTCTGAGGTATTAATGGACCACTATCTGAGGCATTGTGGTAGCAATATCTGAGGTACTGAGGGAGCACTTTCTGAGGTATTTAGAGAGCACTTTCTGAGGTACTGAGTGAGAACTATTTGAGGTACTGACGGAGAATTATCTGAGGTACTGAGGGAGCACTTTCTGAGGTATTAAGGGAGCAATATCTGAGGCATTGAGGGATCCATATCTGAGGTACTAAGGGAGCAGTTTCTGAGGTATTGAGGGAGCACTTTCTGACGTACTGAGGAAGCACTAGCTGAGGTTCTGAGAGAGTACTATCTGAGGTGCTGAGGGATCACTTTCTGAGGTATTGAGCGAGCACTTTCTGAGGTACTGCGAGAGTACTATCTGAGGTATTGAGGGAGAACTATCTGAGGTATTGTGGGAGCACTATCTGAGGCATTGAGGGAGAATTATCTGAGGTATTGAGGGAGCACTTTCAGAGGTATTGAGGGAGAATTATCTGAGGTACTGAGGGAGCACTATCTGAGGTATTGAGGCAGAACTATCTGAGGTATTGAGGAGCACTATCTGAGGTATTGAGATAGAACTATCTGAGTTATTGAGCGAGCACTTTCAGAGGTTTTGAGGGAGAATTATCTGAGGTATTGAAGGAGAGCTATCTTAGGTATTGAGGGAGCCCTCTCTGAGGTATTGATGGAGCACCTTCTGAGGTATTCAGGTAGCACTTTCTGAGGTACTGAGGGGACACTTTCAGAGGTATTGAGGGTGCACTATCTGACGTACTGAGGAAGCACTATCAGAGGTACTGAGGGAGAACTATCTGAGGTATTGATGGAGCACTTTCTGAGGTATTGAGGGAGCACTATCTGATGTATTGAGGGGGTACCTTCTGAGGTACTGCGGGAGCACGATCTGAGGTACTGGGGGAGCACATTTTGAGGTACTTCGGGAGAACTATCTGAGGTACTGAGGGACCACTTTATGAAGTATTGAGGGAGCACTTTCTGAGGTATTGAGAGACCACTATCTGAAGTATTGCGGAAGCACCTTCTGACGTATTGAGGGAGCACTTTCTGAGGTATTGAGGGAGCACTTTCTGAGGTACTGTGGGAACAGGTTCTGAGGTATTGAGGAAGCACTGTCTGAGGTACTGAGGGAGCACTTTCTGAGGTATTGAGGGAGCACTTTCTGAGATACTGAGGGAACAGGTTCTGAAGTATTCAGGGAGCACTTTCTGAGGTATTGTGGAAGCACTTTCTGAGGTATTGAGGGAGTACAATCTGAGGTATTGAGGAAGCACTTTCTGAGGTACTGAGGAAGCACTATCTGTGGTATTGAGGGAGCACCTTCTGAGGTACTGAGGAAGCACTTTCTGAGGTATTGAGGAAGCACTTTCTGAGGTATTGAGGGAGCACTATCTGAGATATTGAGGAAGCACTTTCTGAGTTATTGAGGAAGCTCTTCCTGAGGTATTGAGGGAGCACTTTCTGAGGAATTGAGGGAGCACTATCTGAGGTACTAAGGGAGGAAGTTCTGAAGTATTGAGGAAGCACACTCTGTGGTACTGAGGGAGAACTATCTGAGGTATTGATGGAGCACTTTCTGAGGTATTGAGGGAGCACTATCTGAGGTACTGAGGGAGCACTTTCTGAGGTATTGAGGAAGCACTTTGTGAGGTATTGAGGGAACACAATCTGATGTATTGAGGAAGCATTTTATGAGGTATTGAGGGAGCACTTTCTGAGGAATTGAGGGAGCACTATCTGAGGTAATGAGGGAGCACTATCTGAGGTACTGAGGGAGCACGTTCTGAGGTATTGAGGGAGCACTTTCTGAGGTACTGAGGGAACACTTTCTGAGGTATTGAGGAGCACATTCTGAGGTACTGAGGGAGCACTTTCTGAGGTATTCAGGGAGCCCTATCTGAGGTCCTGAGGGAGCAAGTACTGAGGTATTGAGGAAGCACTCTCTGAGGTACTGAGGGAGCACTTTCTGAGGTACTGAGGGAACAAGTTCTGAGGTATTGAGGAAGAACTCTTTGAAGTACTGAGGGAGCACTTTCTGAGGTATTGAGGGAGAACTATCTGAGGTACTGAGGGAACAAGTTCTGAGATATTGAGGAAGCACTCTCTGAGGTACTGAGGGAGAACTATCTGAGGTATTGATGGAGCACTTTCTGAGGTATTGAGGAAGCACTTTCTGAGCTATTGAGGAAGCACTTTCTGAGGTACTGAGGGAACAAGTTCTGAGGTATTGAGGAAGCACTCTCTGAGGTACTGAGGGAGCACTTTCTGAGTTATTGAGTGGGCACTTTCTGAGGTACTGAGGGAACAGGTTCTGAGGTATTGAGGAAGCCCTCTCTGAGGTACTGAGGGAGCACTTTCCGAGGTATTGAGGGAGAACTATCTGAGGTACTGAGGGAACACGTTCTGTGGTATTGAGGAAGCACTCTCTGAGGTACTGAGGGAGAACTATCTGATGTACTAAGGGAGGACTACCTGAGGTACTGAGGGAGCACTTTCTGAGGTATTAATGGACCACTATCTGAGGCTTTGTGGTAGCAATATCTGAGGTACTGAGGGAGCACTTTCTGAGGTATTTAGAGAGCACTTTCTGAGGTACTGAGTGAGAACTATTTGAGGTACTGAGGGAGAACTATCTGAGGTACTGAGGGAGCACTTTCTGAGGTATTAAGGGAGCAATATCTGAGGCATTGAGGGAGCAATATCTGAGGTACTGAGGGAGCAGTTTCTGAGGTATTGAGGGAGCACTTTCTGACGTACTGAGGAAGCACTAGCTGAGGTTCTGAGAGAGTACAATCTGAGGTACTGAGGGAGCACTTTCTGAGGTATTGAGGGAGCACTTTCTGAGGTACTGCGAGAGTACTATCTGAGGTATTGAGGGAGAAGTATTTGAGGTATTGTGGGAGCACTATCTGAGGCATTGAGGGAGAATTATCTGAGGTATTGAGGGAGCAGTTTCAGAGTATTGAGGGAGAATTATCTGAGGTACTGAGGGAGCACTATCTGAGGTATTGAGGCAGAACTATCTGAGGTATTGAGGAGCACTATCTGAGGTATTGAGATAGAACTATCTGAGTTATTGAGCGAGCACTTTCAGAGGTTTTGAGGGAGATTTATCTGAAGTATTGAAGGAGAGCTATCTTAGGTATTGAGGGAGCCCTCTCTGAGGTATTGATGGAGCACTTTCTGAGGTATTCAGGTAGCACTTTCTGAGGTACTGAGGGAGCACTTTCTGAGGTATTGAGGAAGCACTTTGTGAGGTATTGAGGGAACACAATCTGAGGTACTGAGGGAGCACTTTCTGAGGTACTGAGGGAGCACTTTCTGAGGTATTGAGAGAGCACTTTCTGAGGTACTGAGGGAACAGGTTCTGAGGTATTGAGGAAGCACTCTCTGAGGTACTGAGGGAGCACTTTCTGAGGTATTGAGGGAGAACTATCTGAGGTACTGAGGGAACACGTTCTGTGGTATTGAGGAAGCACTCTCTGAGGTACTGAGGGAGAACTATCTGATGTACTAAGGGAGGACTATCTGAGGTACTGAGGGAGCACTTTCTGAGGTATTAATGGACCACTATCTGAGGCATTGTGGTAGCAATATCTGAGGTACTGAGGGAGCACTTTCTGAGGTATTTAGAGAGCACTTTCTGAGGTACTGAGTGAGAACTATTTGAGGTACTGAGGGAGAACTATCTGAGGTACTGAGGGAGCACTTTCTGAGGTATTAAGGGAGCAATATCTGAGGTACTGAGGGAGCAGTTTCTGAGGTATTGAGGGAGCACTTTCTGACGTACTGAGGAAGCACTAGCTGAGGTTCTGAGAGAGTACAATCTGAGGTACTGAGGGATCACTTTCTGAGGTATTGAGGGAGCACTTTCTGAGGTACTGCGAGAGTACTATCTGAGGTATTGAGGGAGAACTATCTGAGGTATTGTGGGAGCACTATCTGAGGCATTGAGGGAGAATTATCTGAGGTATTGAGGGAGCACTTTCAGAGGTATTGAGGGAGAATTATCTGAGGTACTGAGGGAGCACTATCTGAGGTATTGAGGCAGAACTATCTGAGGTATTGAGGAGCACTATCTGAGGTATTGAGATAGAACTATCTGAGTTATTGAGCGAGCACTTTCAGAGGTTTTGAGGGAGATTTATCTGAAGTATTGAAGGAGAGCTATCTTAGGTATTGAGGGAGCCCTCTCTGAAGTATTGATGGAGCACTTTCTGAGGTATTCAGGTAGCACTTTCTGAGGTACTGAGGGAGCACTTTCTGAGGTATTGAGGAAGCACTTTGTGAGGTATTGAGGGAACACAATCTGAGGTACTGAGGGAGCACTTTCTGAGGTACTGAGGGAGCACTTTCTGAGGTATTGAGAGAGCACTTTCTGAGGTACTGAGGGAACAGGTTCTGAGGTATTGAGGAAGCACTCTCTGAGGTACTGAGGGAGCACTTTCTGAGGTATTGAGGGAGAACTATCTGAGGTACTGAGGGAACAAGTTCTGAGGTATTGAGGAAGCACTCTCTGATGTACTGAGGGAGCACTTTCTGAGGTATTGAGGGAGTACTTTCTGAGATACTGAGGGAACAGGTTCTGAGGTATTGAGGAAGCACTGTCTGAGGTACTGAGGGAGCACTTTCTGAGGTATTGAGGGAGCACTTTCTGAGATACTGAGGGAACAGGTTCTGAAGTATTGAGGAAGCACTGTCTGAGGTACTGAGGGAGCACTTTCTGAGGTATTGAGGGAGAACTATCTGAGGTACTGAGGGAACAAGTTCTGAGGTATTGAGGAAGCACTCTCTGAGGTCCTGAGGGAGCACTTTCTGAGGTATTGAGGGAGAACTATCTGAGGTACTGACGGAACAAGTTCTGAGGTATTGAGGGAGCACTATCTGAGGCATTGAGGTAGCAATATCTGAGGTACTGAGGGAGCAATTTCTGAGGTCTTTAGAGAGCACTTTCTGAGGTACTGAGTGAGAACTATTTGAGGTACTGAGGGAGAACTATCTGAGGTACTGAGGGAGCACTTTCTGAGGTATTATGGGAGCAATATCTGAGGCATTGAGGGAGCAATATCTGAGGTACTGAGGGAGCAGTTTCTGAGGTATTGAGGGAGCACTTTCTGACGTACTGAGGAAGCACTAGCTGAGGTTCTGAGAGAGTACTATCTGAGGTACTGAGGGATCACTTTCTGAGGTATTGAGGGAGCACTTTCTGAGGTACTGCGAGAGCACTTTCTGAGGTATTGAGGGAGAACTATCTGAGGTATTAAGGGAGCAATATCTGAGGCATTGAGGGAGCAATATCTGAGGTACTGAGGGAGCAGTTTCTGAGGTATTGAGGGAGCACTTTCTGACGTACTGAGGAAGCACTAGCTGAGGTTCTGAGAGAGTACTATCTGAGGTACTGAGGGATCACTTTCTGAGGTACTGAGGGGACACTTTCTGAGGTATTGAGGGAGCACTATCTGACGTACTGAGGAAGCACTATCAGAGGTACTGAGGGAGAACTATCTGAGGTATTGATGGAGCACTTTCTGAGGTATTGAGTGAGCACTTCATGAGGTAATGATGGAACAATCTCTGAGGTATTGAGGGAGCACTTTCTGAGGTACTGATGAAGCACTATCTGAGGTATTGAGGGAGCACCTTCTGAGGTACTGAGGAATCACTATCTGAGGTACTGAGGGAGCACTTTTCAAGGTACTGAGGGAGAGCTATCTGAGGTACTGAGGGACCACTTTCTGAAGTATTGAGGGAGCACTTTCTGAGGTATTGTGGGACCACTACCTGAGGTATTGCGGAAGCACTTTCTGACGTATTGAGGGAGCACATTCTGAGGTATTGAGGGAGCACTATCTGAGGTACTGAGGGAGCAATTTCAGAGGTTTTGAGGGAGCCCTATCTGAGGTACTGAGGGAGCAAGTTCTGAGGAATTGAGGAAGCACACTCTGAGGTACTGAGGGAGCACTTTCTGAGGTATTGATGGAGCACGTTCTGAGGTATTGAGGGTGCACTATCTGAGGTACTGAGGGAGCACCTTCTGAGGTATTGAGGGAGCACTTTCTGTGGTATTGAGGGAGCACTATCTGAGGTACTGAGGGTGCACTTTCTGAGCTATTGAGGGAGCAATTTCTGAAGGTATTTAGGGAGAACTATCTGAGGTACTGAGGCAGAACTATCTGAGGTACTGAGAGAGCACTTTCTGAGGTATTAAGGGAGCACTATCTGAGGCATTGAGGGAGCACTTTCTGAGGTACTGAGGGACCACTTGCTGAGGTATTGAGGGAGCACTTTCTGAGGTACTGAGCGAGAACTATCTGAGGATCTGAGGGAGTACTATCTGACGTACTGAGGGAGCACTATCTGAGGTACTGAGGGAGGACTATCTGAGGTACTGAGGAGCACTTTCTGACGTATTGAGGGAGCACTATCTGAGGCATTGAGGTAGCAATATCTGAGGTACTGAGGGAGCACTTTCTGAGGTATTTAGAGAGCACTTTCTGAGGTACTGAGTGAGAACTATTTGAGGTACTGAGGGAGAACTATCTGAGGTACTGAGGGAGCACTTTCTGAGGTATTAAGGGAGCACTATCTGAGGCATTGAGGGAGAAATATCTGAGGTACTGAGGGAACAGTTTCTGAGGTATTGAGGGAGCACTTTCTGACGTACTGAGGAAGCACAAGCTGAGGTTCTGAGTGAGTACTATCTGAGGTACTGAGGGATCATTTTCTGAGATATTGAGGGAGCACTTTGAGGTACTGCGAGAGCACTATCTGAGGTATTGAGGGAGAACTATCTGAGGTATTGTGGGAGCACTATCTGAGGCATTGAGGGAGAATTATCTGAGGTTTTGAGGGAGTACTTTCAGATGTATTGAGGGAGAATTATCTGAGGTACTGAGGAGCACTATCTGAGGTATTGAGATAGAACTATCTGAGTTATTCAGCGAGCACTTTCAGAGGATTTGAGGAAGAACTATCTGAGGTATTGAAGGAGAGCTATCTTAGGTATTGAGGGAGCACTCTCTGAGGTATTGATGGAGCACTTTCTGAGGTATTCAGGTAGCACTTTCTGAGGTACTGAGGGGACACTTTCTGAGGTATTGAGGGAGCACTATCTGACGTACTGAGGAAGCACTATCAGAGGTACTGAGGGAGAACAATCTGAGGTATTGATGGAGCAATTTCTGAGGTATTGAGTGAGCACTTTCTGAGGTAGTGATGGAACACTTTCTGAGGTATTGAGGGAGCACTTTCGTGGTATTGAGGGAGAACTACCTGAGGTATTGAGGGAGCACTTTCTGAGGTACTGAGGAAGCACTATCTGAGGTATTGAGGGAGCACCTTCTGAGGTACTGAGGAAGCACTATCTGAGGTACTGAGGGAGCACTTTTCGAGGTACTGAGGGAACGCTATCTGAGGTACTGAGGGACCACTTTCTGACGTATTGAGGGAGCACATTCTGAGGTATTGAGGGAGCACTATCTGATGTACTGAGGGAGCACTTTCTGAGGTATTGTGTGACCACTATCTGAGGTATTGCGGAAGCACTTTCTGACGTATTGAGGGAGCACATTCTGAGGTATTGAGGGAGCACTATCTGAGGTACTGAGGGAGCACTTTCTGAGGTATTGAGGGAGCCCTATCTGAGGTACTGAGGTAGCAAGTTCTGAGGTATTGAGGAAGCACACTCTGAGGTACTGAGGGAGCACTCTCTGAGGTATTGAGGGAGCACTTTCTGAGGTACTGCGAGAGTACTATCTGAGGTATTGAGGGAGAACTATCTGAGGTATTGTGGGAGCACTATCTGAGGCATTGAGGGAGAATTATCTGAGGTATTGAGGGAGCACTTTCAGAGGTATTGAGGGAGAATTATCTGAGGTACTGAGGGAGCACTATCTGAGGTATTGAGGCAGAACTATCTGAGGTATTGAGGAGCACTATCTGAGGTATTGAGATAGAACTATCTGAGTTATTGAGCGAGCACTTTCAGAGGTTTTGAGGGAGATTTATCTGAAGTATTGAAGGAGAGCTATCTTAGGTATTGAGGGAGCCCTCTCTGAAGTATTGATGGAGCACTTTCTGAGGTATTCAGGTAGCACTTTCTGAGGTACTGAGGGAGCACTTTCTGAGGTATTGAGGAAGCACTTTGTGAGGTATTGAGGGAACACAATCTGAGGTACTGAGGGAGCACTTTCTGAGGTACTGAGGGAGCACTTTCTGAGGTATTGAGAGAGCACTTTCTGAGGTACTGAGGGAACAGGTTCTGAGGTATTGAGGAAGCACTCTCTGAGGTACTGAGGGAGCACTTTCTGAGGTATTGAGGGAGAACTATCTGAGGTACTGAGGGAACAAGTTCTGAGGTATTGAGGAAGCACTCTCTGATGTACTGAGGGAGCACTTTCTGAGGTATTGAGGGAGTACTTTCTGAGATACTGAGGGAACAGGTTCTGAGGTATTGAGGAAGCACTGTCTGAGGTACTGAGGGAGCACTTTCTGAGGTATTGAGGGAGCACTTTCTGAGATACTGAGGGAACAGGTTCTGAAGTATTGAGGAAGCACTGTCTGAGGTACTGAGGGAGCACTTTCTGAGGTATTGAGGGAGAACTATCTGAGGTACTGAGGGAACAAGTTCTGAGGTATTGAGGAAGCACTCTCTGAGGTCCTGAGGGAGCACTTTCTGAGGTATTGAGGGAGAACTATCTGAGGTACTGACGGAACAAGTTCTGAGGTATTGAGGGAGCACTATCTGAGGCATTGAGGTAGCAATATCTGAGGTACTGAGGGAGCAATTTCTGAGGTCTTTAGAGAGCACTTTCTGAGGTACTGAGTGAGAACTATTTGAGGTACTGAGGGAGAACTATCTGAGGTACTGAGGGAGCACTTTCTGAGGTATTATGGGAGCAATATCTGAGGCATTGAGGGAGCAATATCTGAGGTACTGAGGGAGCAGTTTCTGAGGTATTGAGGGAGCACTTTCTGACGTACTGAGGAAGCACTAGCTGAGGTTCTGAGAGAGTACTATCTGAGGTACTGAGGGATCACTTTCTGAGGTATTGAGGGAGCACTTTCTGAGGTACTGCGAGAGCACTTTCTGAGGTATTGAGGGAGAACTATCTGAGGTATTAAGGGAGCAATATCTGAGGCATTGAGGGAGCAATATCTGAGGTACTGAGGGAGCAGTTTCTGAGGTATTGAGGGAGCACTTTCTGACGTACTGAGGAAGCACTAGCTGAGGTTCTGAGAGAGTACTATCTGAGGTACTGAGGGATCACTTTCTGAGGTACTGAGGGGACACTTTCTGAGGTATTGAGGGAGCACTATCTGACGTACTGAGGAAGCACTATCAGAGGTACTGAGGGAGAACTATCTGAGGTATTGATGGAGCACTTTCTGAGGTATTGAGTGAGCACTTCATGAGGTAATGATGGAACAATCTCTGAGGTATTGAGGGAGCACTTTCTGAGGTACTGATGAAGCACTATCTGAGGTATTGAGGGAGCACCTTCTGAGGTACTGAGGAATCACTATCTGAGGTACTGAGGGAGCACTTTTCAAGGTACTGAGGGAGAGCTATCTGAGGTACTGAGGGACCACTTTCTGAAGTATTGAGGGAGCACTTTCTGAGGTATTGTGGGACCACTACCTGAGGTATTGCGGAAGCACTTTCTGACGTATTGAGGGAGCACATTCTGAGGTATTGAGGGAGCACTATCTGAGGTACTGAGGGAGCAATTTCAGAGGTTTTGAGGGAGCCCTATCTGAGGTACTGAGGGAGCAAGTTCTGAGGAATTGAGGAAGCACACTCTGAGGTACTGAGGGAGCACTTTCTGAGGTATTGATGGAGCACGTTCTGAGGTATTGAGGGTGCACTATCTGAGGTACTGAGGGAGCACCTTCTGAGGTATTGAGGGAGCACTTTCTGTGGTATTGAGGGAGCACTATCTGAGGTACTGAGGGTGCACTTTCTGAGCTATTGAGGGAGCAATTTCTGAAGGTATTTAGGGAGAACTATCTGAGGTACTGAGGCAGAACTATCTGAGGTACTGAGAGAGCACTTTCTGAGGTATTAAGGGAGCACTATCTGAGGCATTGAGGGAGCACTTTCTGAGGTACTGAGGGACCACTTGCTGAGGTATTGAGGGAGCACTTTCTGAGGTACTGAGCGAGAACTATCTGAGGATCTGAGGGAGTACTATCTGACGTACTGAGGGAGCACTATCTGAGGTACTGAGGGAGGACTATCTGAGGTACTGAGGAGCACTTTCTGACGTATTGAGGGAGCACTATCTGAGGCATTGAGGTAGCAATATCTGAGGTACTGAGGGAGCACTTTCTGAGGTATTTAGAGAGCACTTTCTGAGGTACTGAGTGAGAACTATTTGAGGTACTGAGGGAGAACTATCTGAGGTACTGAGGGAGCACTTTCTGAGGTATTAAGGGAGCACTATCTGAGGCATTGAGGGAGAAATATCTGAGGTACTGAGGGAACAGTTTCTGAGGTATTGAGGGAGCACTTTCTGACGTACTGAGGAAGCACAAGCTGAGGTTCTGAGTGAGTACTATCTGAGGTACTGAGGGATCATTTTCTGAGATATTGAGGGAGCACTTTGAGGTACTGCGAGAGCACTATCTGAGGTATTGAGGGAGAACTATCTGAGGTATTGTGGGAGCACTATCTGAGGCATTGAGGGAGAATTATCTGAGGTTTTGAGGGAGTACTTTCAGATGTATTGAGGGAGAATTATCTGAGGTACTGAGGAGCACTATCTGAGGTATTGAGATAGAACTATCTGAGTTATTCAGCGAGCACTTTCAGAGGATTTGAGGAAGAACTATCTGAGGTATTGAAGGAGAGCTATCTTAGGTATTGAGGGAGCACTCTCTGAGGTATTGATGGAGCACTTTCTGAGGTATTCAGGTAGCACTTTCTGAGGTACTGAGGGGACACTTTCTGAGGTATTGAGGGAGCACTATCTGACGTACTGAGGAAGCACTATCAGAGGTACTGAGGGAGAACAATCTGAGGTATTGATGGAGCAATTTCTGAGGTATTGAGTGAGCACTTTCTGAGGTAGTGATGGAACACTTTCTGAGGTATTGAGGGAGCACTTTCGTGGTATTGAGGGAGAACTACCTGAGGTATTGAGGGAGCACTTTCTGAGGTACTGAGGAAGCACTATCTGAGGTATTGAGGGAGCACCTTCTGAGGTACTGAGGAAGCACTATCTGAGGTACTGAGGGAGCACTTTTCGAGGTACTGAGGGAACGCTATCTGAGGTACTGAGGGACCACTTTCTGACGTATTGAGGGAGCACATTCTGAGGTATTGAGGGAGCACTATCTGATGTACTGAGGGAGCACTTTCTGAGGTATTGTGTGACCACTATCTGAGGTATTGCGGAAGCACTTTCTGACGTATTGAGGGAGCACATTCTGAGGTATTGAGGGAGCACTATCTGAGGTACTGAGGGAGCACTTTCTGAGGTATTGAGGGAGCCCTATCTGAGGTACTGAGGTAGCAAGTTCTGAGGTATTGAGGAAGCACACTCTGAGGTACTGAGGGAGCACTCTCTGAGGTATTGATGGAGCACGTTCTGAGGTATTGAGGGAGCACTATCTGAGGTACTGATGGAGCACATTCTGAGGTATTGAGGGAGCACTTTCTATGGTATTGAGGGAGCACTATCTGAGGTACTGAGGGTGCACTTTCTGAGCTATTGAGGGAGCACTTTCTGAGGTATTTAGGGAGAACTATCTGAGGTACTGAGGCAGAACTATCTGAGGTACTGAGAGAGCATTTTCTGAGGTATTAAGGGAGCACTATCTGAGGCATTGAGGGAGCACTTTCTGAGGTACTGAGGGAGCACCTGCTGAGGTATTGAGGGAGCACTTTCTGAGGTACTCAGCGAGAACTATCTGAGGTTCTGAGGGAGCACTATCTGAGGTACTGAGGGAGCACTATCTGAGGTACTGATGGAGAACTACCTGAGGTTGTGAGGGAGCACTTTGTGAGGTATTGATGAAGCACTTTCTGAGTTATTGAGGGAGCACTTTCTGAGGTTCTGCGGGAGCACTTCCAGAGGTATTGAGGGAACACTATCTGAGGTATTGAGTAAGCAATTTCTGAGGTATTGAGAGATCACTTTCTGAGGTACTGAGGGAGCACTTTCTGTGGTATTGAGGGAGCACTCTCTGAGGTACTGAGGGAGCATTTTCTGAGATATTGAGGAAGCACTCTCTGAGGTACTGAGCGAGAACTATCTGAGGTAGAGAAACAGTCAGAGAGAGAGAGACAGTCTGTCCGTGTTTGTGTGTGTGAAAGAGTGGATGCATGTGTATCTCTGTGTGTCTGTATATGTGTGCGTGAGAGAGAAAGTGCATGTTCATGTGAGAGTTTGTGGCTGTGTGTGTGTTTGACGGTGTGTGTGTCTCTGTGTGCATGTGTGTGAGTGAGGGTGTGTGTGAGAGAGTGTGTATGTGTGTGTATGTGTGTGAGAGAGTGTGTCTGTGTGTGAGAGAATATATCTGTGTGTCTATGTGTGTGTATGACAGTTTGTCTTGTGTGCTAGAGAGTGTGTATGTGTGTGTGAGAGAGTGTGTGTTTGTGTGCATGTGTGTGAGAGTGTGTTTTCGTGTATTTGATGGAGTGTGTGTCTGCGTGTGTATGTGTGTGTGAGAGAGAGTGTAACTGTGTGTTTTTGTGTGTGTGAGAAAGAGTGTCTGTGTGTGTTTGTGGGATCGTGTGTCTGTCTGTGTGCATGTGTGTGAGAGAGAGTGTGTGTGTGAGAGACAGAGAGTGTGTGTGTGAGAAAGAGTGTGTCTATGTGTGTTTCAGGGAGCGTGTGTCAGCGTGTGTATGTGTGAGAGAGAGAGTAACTGTGTGTTTATGTTTGTGTGTGAGAGAATGTGTCTGTGTGTGTTTGAGGGATCGTGTGTCTGTCTGTGTGTATGTGTGTGAGAGAGAGTGTGTGAGAGAGAGTGTGTCTATGTGCGTGAGAGTGAGTAGGTGTGTGAGAGAATAAGAATGTGTGTGTGAGTGTAAATGAGAGAGTGTGTGTGTATGTGTGTGTGTGAGAGAGAGTGCGTGTCTGTGTGAGAGAGAGTGTGTGTCTGTGTGTGCATGAGAGAGAGTGTCTGTGTGTGTGAGAGTGTTTCTGTGAGAGAGAGAGAGTGTGTCTGCATGTATGTGTGAGAGAGCGTGTCCATGTGTGTATTTGAGGGAGCGTATGTCTGTGCGTGTATGTGTGTGAGAGAGAAAGTGTGTGCTTGTGTGTGTATGTGTGTGTGAGAGAGTTGTGCCTGTGTGTATGTGTTTGTGAGAGTGTGTCTGTGTTTGTGTTTGAGGGAGTGTGTGTGTGTGTGTATGTATGTATGTAAACGAGCCAATCTTATTGGGTGCCCGTGAATATAAAATCCAGCTGCTGTTTCAGATGAATTGGTCCTTGTGTCTTCAAAGACACAAAAGCTGTAAGAGTGACTTAACTGGGGGAAAGAGAGTGCTGTTCATTCCAGTGGGGATTCATCCGGTAAACCTTCCCCACACACTAACATCCCTCTGGCAATGCAGTGACTAGTCCTGCACACAGTGCCCAAGGTACAAACCAATGTAATGTCACCATAGCCTTACCAGAGCATGGGACAGCTCCTCATTACAGAGCGGTGTCTGGTGGGGATGTAAACAGAGGGTC
Source organism: Chiloscyllium plagiosum (assembly GCF_037043375.1). Classification (NCBI taxonomy): domain Eukaryota; kingdom Metazoa; phylum Chordata; class Chondrichthyes; order Orectolobiformes; family Hemiscylliidae; genus Chiloscyllium; species Chiloscyllium plagiosum. The sequence continues at coordinate 42,784,765 of NW_028270189.1, read as the reverse complement.
ACCATGGTCCGGCTGAGGGGAGAGGTTTGGAAGGAGAGTCCTCCAGAGTAACTCTAGCTAGTGTGTTAAGCTAACTGCCCAGCCAACTGAGCTAACCAACCTCACTCCAGGGGCATGCCCTGTATAACCCACTCATAGCCAGCCTGCACCTCAATAGGAGCAGGAGCATGGAGCTAGGCCATTCGGCCCCACCCTAACCCAGAAGGGAGAGCACGGGAAGCTGATGAAGGAAACAAGCCCCTCCCATCTGGCCGTCTGAAATGGAGCTGGAGGACAGAGCACATCTGGCCTGCTGTTTGCTTCCCCGAGACTGGCCTGCTCCACCTTACAGTGAGAGACTGAGGGGAACCTCAAGGAGATTTCACTTCTCACAGAGAGGCTGCAACTCCAATCCAAATCAGGCTGGTTCCCTCCGAGACTCATGGAAGAGGGCAGCCCTCTACAGATCAGGCCCTTGTGTCGTCCTAACCTCCAGTGTGGGGGCCAAGAGCTAGGAGGTCGTGTTAAGAAAATAAGACCATCCGAAATAGGAACAGGAGACCATCCAGCCCCTCGAGCCTGCTCTGGTATTCAATAGGATCGTGGATGATTCAACATTTGATTTGGGAGCTGAAACTAGGACAATACAGAGACAGAGAATCAAATTATTCTGCCATGAGGAATCATCAGACGAAATCACAAACACATACGGACACACCCACACACACACACACACACGGACACACAGACACACCCACACACACACAGACACACCCACGGACACGGACACACACACACAGACACAGACACAGACACACACACAGGCACACCCACACACACACACACACACACACACAGACACACACACACACACACACAGACACACACACACACACGGACACACACACACAGACACAGGCACACCCACACACACACAGACACACAGACACAGACACAGACACACACACACACGGACGGACGGACGCACACACACACACACACAGACACACACACGGACGCGCACACACACACACACAGACACACACACGGACACGGACACACACACACAGACACAGGCACACACACACACACACACACAGACACAGACACACACACACACACACAGACACACACACACAGACACACACACAGACACACACACAGACACAGACGCACACAGACACACACACAGACACACTGACACAAAGACAGGCACACACACTCACTTACACACACACTGACACACACCCACACATACCACGCACGCACGCACACACACACAGACACACAGACATACACGCACACAGACACACATATACACACACACACACAGTGGGATTCAGGCTGTCTGTGGGAACGGGGAGAGACAAAGGAGCAAAATGCTAGGGAGGGATCTGATCCCACAGATTTCACTGCTTCCCTCTCTCTCTGCAGCTCTCATGTCTATTTCTGTGTTCCCAGTTCTCTCTCCCACATCTTTCCTTCAATCCCTATCTCTCAACACCCTTCACATCTCTGTCCAATGTACATTTCCCAGTGTTCTGCAAATCTCTCTCTGCATCTGTCTGACAGCTCTGTGGGATCTTGCTATTCCTGTCTGTACATCACTCTAGCCACATCACAGCCCCCACCACCACCCCACTCTCTCAGCTCTATCTCTCTGCTGCTGCAGCTCCTCTCTCTCTCTCTCTCTCTGTCCTATCTCTCTCCCTGGGATTTCCGTCTTGCTGTCTGCCTGAACTTCTCTCCCTGCCTTTCTCTCCCCATTTTCGCCTTGTATCTGTCTGACATTGTATTTCTCTTCTTGGAGTTTCACTCTCTCTCTCTCTGTCTGTCTCTGTCCTGCTCTCTCTCAGTTCTTCTCACTTCCTCTCCCCTTTCCCCCCCCCCCCCGCGCCTGTCTTTGTCTTGTTCTCTCTCTCCCTCACGCTGTCTGTCCGTCCATCTCTCTTTCTCCGGTAGTTTCTCTCCCTCTTTCTCCCTGGACCCCTCTGCTCTGTCCCAGTGACTGGGGAAGGGGCATTGGGAAGAGTTTGCCTCAGTGCCTGATCTCTCCCAGGATTTAACCCGACTGTGGGGAGGGGGTGAATGGAAGGAACATGAAGTACTTTTCTGAGTGCGTCTGAAAAAGAGAAAAAGAGAAAGAGAAAGGGAGAGTGACAAAAAGAGAGAGACATGGAGAGAGTGGAGATGGAGAAAGTGGAGAGAGAAATGGGCAGTGAGAGTCAGGGAGGTGGAGTGAGAAAAGGACAGAGTGAGAGAGACAGGGAGAGAGAGAGAGTGAGAAGGACATATATGGAGGGAGAAGGACAGTGTGTGTACTTGGCGATGGTTTTAGAGTGGGACCTTACTGTGCATTACAGCAGTCAATGTCAAAAGGCGAGTTAGTCTCTGCACTATGTCCTCCAGCCCAGGGGCTGTAAGTCTGCATGGGAAGGGGGAGAGTGGGAGACACGGAGGGAATGGGACAGCCAGAAACAGGAGGAGGGTTTGATGGGGTTTTGTGGTTGGTGGAGAAAGGAGGGGCTGTTGCCATAGAGAGATGGAGGGAGGGATAGCATGTGATGCAAAGTCTGAGACAGGGTAGAGAAGAGGTCTTCACACGAAGGATAGTCAATGAGGCCATTCAGGGGCCAATCCTGAGGATCCTGAAGAGGACCAGGATCATTTAATGGGGCAGGGGGATGATGGGCAGAAAGGACTCCATCTGTGATGCAAACCTTCTGTAATTCTCGGGTTAGGATCTTGCTGTACATTAAAATAAGTCACAGACCAGTCAGTCAACCCAGACTCATGTGAGAAAGCGAGGACTGCAGATGTTGGAGAGTCAGAGTTACAAAGTGTGGAGCTGGAGAAGCACAGCAGGTCAGCCAGGAGAGTCGATGGTTCAGGCCTGACCTGCTGGGCTTTTCCAGCTCCACACTTTTCCACTCAACTCCCTCTGCCCCAGGGAATGGGTCTCAAAGCAATTTTGGGCGCAGCAAAATATTTGAGGGGGGCACAGTTGGTGAGGTAGGTATTTGGGAGGGAAGGTATTTGGGGAAGGGAATAAATTTGGGAGGAGAGTGAAAATGATGGGCAATTGTTTTTCGGGGGTTCAAAATTAGGTGAGCACTTTCAGGTCTGAAATAAAGAAAAAGAGAAAGGGAGGGTGAGAAAAAGGGAGAGAGGGAGAGAGAGTGGGGATGGAGAAGGGGATGAGAGAAAGATGGGGCAGAGACAGACAGTGAGAGGGAGGGTGTGAGAGAAAGGCAGATTGAGAGAAAGAGACAGACAGGGAGAGAGAAGGACAAAGAGAGAAGGGGAAGTCAGACTGAGAGAAACAGGCGTTGACGCATGGACAGACTGAAGGGGTGACACTCAGTATTCCAGTTGGTTCCAGCTCCCTCTCTCTCAATGGGTTTTCACACTCCCTCTCTCCCATGCTCCTGGGGTTTCCTTCAGTTTGTCTCGCTCCCTCTCTCTCTCCCTCTCTCTGGGTGGTGAGCTGGTCTCTGTCCCTTGCCATGTTGGTCACCTTAGAAAGCCTCCAGAAAATTCAAGAGATCAGTCTGCAGGTGATCCCTGGTTTTGTTCATTTCTGGATGGTTTCCCAGAACCTTCTCTCCTTCTGGCCAATTCGGAGAATCAGTTAATAGTTTGAAGCGTTGCTAATCATTTGGATGTTAGTTTCTTTGTGTAGCAGGACCCGGTGCCTTCCTATCTGGGCCCTCCTTTGTTTGGTGGAGACGTTGTTAGGGATATGTCTGCCCAGGGGAACTGTTGCCTTTGACATTATGCTGATGGGATAACCATCTGGCTGCTGTCTGGCTTTTGTGGTTTGGGAGTATAACTTGTCCAATATACCCAGCATCTCTTGGCTGTCTATCTGTGTTTTAGCAAGGAGGCCGCAACATTTCACCCATTCCCCCTCCCCCACCCAGTCTTTAGAATGGAAAGAAGCTTATACAATGAATTACAAACCTAATTTTAAAAGCCGGTTTTTTTTGTTGTCAGAGTAGCCTGCTGTTTGAGCGAAAGCCATTTTGTACATTGGTCAAACCGATTGTCATATGGCTGATAGGTAATATCATAGAATCCCTACAGAGCAGAAACAGGCCCTTCAGCCCATCGAGTCCACAATGACCCTCTGAAGAGAATGCAACTCAGATCCATCCACTGATGAAATCCCTGAAACCCTGCATTTCCCGTGGCTATTCCAGCTAACCTGAATATTCCTCTACACTATGGGCAATCTGTCAAAAATGTGCACCATTGAACAGTGGGAGAAAACCCATGCAGATGCAGGGAGAATGTACAAACACCACACAGACAGTCGCTCAGGAGTGGAATCAAACCCAGGTCTCTGGCACTGTGAGGTAACAGTGCTAACCACTGAGCGACTGTGGCTCTCCCAACTGTTTCGACAAAACATATTCCGTTCTGAGAATCCATACAGAATTATGATGCATAGCCAACATCCAGTGAGCAGAATAAATGCAAGGGAATGAGACCTACTGACTCAAACTCCTGGAATTCCCTCCCTAAGGACATTGTGGGTCCACCACCTGCAACAGTTCAAGGAGGCAGCTCACCACCAAAACCAGCTCCCGAGCAGCTACGGACAGGCCATCAATACTGGGCCCAGTCAGGAATACTCAAACGCTGCAAATGAATGAAACTAAGGTGATCACCCGGGAAGTTCCATCTACCTTCCAGCCCCTGGGGGTGTATCCAGGTATTATTCACCATGATCGTATCCATCTGTTGTAGCCTGCAATCCTAACGACCGGTATCCCGAGATATATCAAGGTGAGTACAGTTCAGACCACAGCTTGATGTGAGAGGAACCGAATTCGTTAATGACAGGCGGTGGGAATGACGTGGTATGGCCTGTTCCTTCACATTTACGTGCGTGTGGTCCCTATCAATGTCCCCTTTATCTCCACAGCATGTGGGATGGAACCATGATAACCGATCCAAATACTTTTTAAAATATAATTCCGATACTTTCGACTTCAAAGATCCCCAGCCTAACTTTCTCACTTGGGATAATTGGAATTCCTCGTACCAAGCCCAGTGTCCCACCGAAAGTGTCCTTACAGCTGTTACTAACCCAGCCCTTAGTGAGCTGCTGCGACTGACAGTGAGACATGTTAGTGTGGGTGTTCTCCTGGAACAAATATTTCCGCTGTTTGTCACTAACCCGGGATGGGACGTTTCTCGAGCAGTGAGGACCGCTGCCTTCATTTCATCATGGTTGCCCCTCCCTCACTGTTGTCCCTCAGGGAGGGCTGAATGGCCTGGTGGACAAAGTCACATAGTGATTAATTTAGCTTGTTTGTCAGCATCCAGTCCGTGTATGACAGACTGTCGGTCTATCTCATCCGAAAATGTATCTGGGTTTGAGACAGGACCAAACAGAGTGGCCTTTTTGGTGCTGCCCACCTGCTGGGTGGCTGGAATGGCTGTTGTGTCCGGAGTGAGACCATCAGCTGTCTGACACTGGGTAACCAGAGGATTATTGGAATCTGAGTTCGGCTGTGGGTCAGCGCTGGGGGCAAAAGGTGCAGTTACCTGGGAGAAAGGCAGTGGGAGTTTCCATCTGTGCGCGGGTGTGGATGTGTCAGTGTGGAGCCTGTCATTACCTCCCTGGGGAGGTAGAACACCAAAGGCACACATTATCCCACTCTGGAAGGAGCCCTGGTTCCCTTGGAATTGCATTTGCTCCTGGTACCTCCTGCTGGGGCCTGATGTGGGTTGCTCAGTATTGCAGGTGTACAGGACCCATGCAGCTGCTTGGTGCTCATACACTGTCCTTCCAGATTGTCCATGTAACCTGAGGCTGCTTCCCCATCCCCAGAGAACCCCCTTTCACTGCAATGGGTTCTTCCCAATTGTAACTGGAGTAGTCCCCATGTGGGTGAGATTTTCCTGCAACCTTCTGTCCTGCTCATTGTGTCGGAGAACTAGCTCTGTCACAGCCTGTAGGTTTCCCTGGGGTGACTGGATCCCAGCTGCCTTATCCCAGCCGGGGATCCTCCAGGCTAATGGCAGTGGAGTGAGCTTTCCAGCTTCCTTCCCGAGCTCTCTATGGGCTTCTCACTACAGCTCCTGTGCCAGTAATCCTTCGCTGCACGCCCAGGCTGGCGTCCTGCCCAATGCTGCCGGACTGTTTCACATTTGTACCGGCTCGTGTTCCTATTGTTTTGGCTGCTTCTGTATTATGGGCCACCTGGGTCTACTCATAGAGTCATAGAGTTCTACAGCATGGAGACAGGCTCTTTGGCACAAACTGGTTCATCCACACTAACCCCATTTCCCTGCACTTGACCCATATCCTTCCAATACGTTCCTCTCCATGTATTTGTCCAAGTGCCTTTTAAATGTTATTAAATGTATACTCCTTGACCACTTCTGTTGGAAGTTCATTCCATATGTGTATACATTTTGGGTAAAAGCGTTGTCCCCGAGGTTCCCTTTTAATCTTTCCCCTTTCACCTTAAACTGATGCCCTTTCGTCCTCGATTCCCCAAGCCTTGGATAAAGACTGAGTGCATTCACCCTATCCATGACTCCCATGATCTTATACACTCTATAAGGACACCCGTCAGTCTCCTACACGCTAAAGAAAATGTCCTAGCTTGTCCAACCTCGCTCTAAAACCGTCTAGTTGAGTTCTGGTAATATCTTTGTAAGTTTCTTCTTCACTCTTTCAGGACAATAGCATCCTTTGAATAGGAACGTGGGCAAAACTGAACACAATATTCCAAGTGCGGCCTCACCAACATCCTGCACAACGACAACAGCACTTCCCAACTTCGATATTCCATGCCCTGACTGATGAAGGGCTCATTGTGCCAAAAGCCTTCTTCACTGCCCAGTCTACCTGTGACTCCACTCTCAGAGAACCGTGCACCTGGAATCCACCACACTCCTTCAGGTCCTACCATTTACCACGAAACCCCTGTCTTGATTTGTCTTTCCAAAATGCTCGATCTCGCCCTTGTCTGTATTAAACTCAATTTGCAATTTCTCAGCCCAATTCCCCAGCTGATCAAGGCCCTGTGGCAATTGCTGAGATCCTCCCTCACTTACTTTAGTGTAATCTGAAAACTTACTAATCATGCCTTAAACATTCTCATCCAAATCATTGATATCGATAACAAACAGCAATGGGCCTGGCACTGACCAGCTCAGCGGCTCAGTGGTTAGCACTGCTGCCTTACAGTACCTTGGATCTGGGTTCAATTCCAACCTCACAGGATGCTCTGTGTTGGATAGATCCTGTTAGGGTTAGATTTCCTACAGTATGGAAACAGGCCATTCGGCCCAACAAGTCCACACCAACCTGCCGAAGAGTAACCCACCCAGAGCTATTATCCCTGCCCAATATTTACCCTGGACGAATGCACCTAGCAATATGGGCAATTCAGCCTGGCCAATTTGTCTGACCTGTACATTTTTGGATTGCGGGAGGAAACTGGAGCACCCGGAGGAAACCCACACAGACACAGGGAGAATGTGTAAACTTCACACAGACAGTCACCCGAGGCTGGGGTCGAACCCGGGTCCCTGGCACTGTGATGCAGCAGTACCAACCACTGAGCCACCATTAAACACCAACTGAGTTTGTATGTTCTCCCCGTGTCTGCGTGTGTTTCCTCCGGGTGCTCCGGTTTCCTCCCACAATCCAAAGATGTGCAGGTCAGGTAAATTGGCCATGCTCAATTGACTATGGTGTTCATAGATGTGTAAGTAAGTTGCTTAGTCAGGGGTAAATGTAGAGTAACAGGGTACGGGAATGTGTTTGGGTGGAATAATCTTCAGAGGGCCAGTAGACTTGTTGGGCCGAAGGGCCTGTTTCCACAGAGGATGGATTCTATGATTCTATGACCGCTGAGGCATACCACTAGTCACAGGCCTCCAGTCTGACTGTTACACTCTGCTTTCTACCATGAAGCCAATTGTGTACTCAGTTTGCTCACGCACCCTGGATTTCATGCGATCGAATCTTCCGGGGTGGGGGCGGGGGGGGGGGGGGGAGTGTGGAGTGGTGAGGGCAGTGTGCAGTGTTGGGTAGGGATCAATAAGGAAGGGGGAGATTGCAGTGTTGGGTTAGCGATCAGTCAGGGAGGGGGTGATTACAGTGTTGGGTAGGGTTCAGTCAGGGTGGGGGTGAGTGCAGTGTTGGGTAGGGATCAGTCAGGGAGGGGGGAGAGTGCAGTGTTGGGTAGGGATCAGTCAGGGAGGGGGTGAGTGCAGTGTTGGGTAGGGATCAGTCAGGGAGGGGGTGATTACAGTGTTGGGTAGGGATCAGTCAGGGAGGGGGTGAGTGCAGTGTTGGGTAGGGATCAATAAGGAAGGGGGAGATTGCAGTGTTGGGTTAGCGATCAGTCAGGGAGGGGGAGAGTGCAGTGTTGGGTAGGGATCAGTCAGGGAGGGGGAGATTGCAGTGTTGGGTTAGCGATCAGTCAGGGAGGGGGAGAGTGCAGTGTTGGGTTGTGATCAGTCAGGGAGGGGGTGAGTGCAGTGTTGTGTAGGGATCAGTCAGGGAGGGGGAGAGTGCAGTGTTGGGTAGGGATCAGTCAGGGAGGGGGGTGAGTGCAGTGTTGTGTAGGGATCAGTCAGGGAGGGGGTGAGTGCAGTGTTGGGTAGGGATCAGTCAGGGAGGGGGTGATTGCAGTGTTGGGTAGGGATCAGTCAGGGAGGGGGTGAGTGCAGTGTTGGGTAGGGATCAGTCAGGGAGGGGGTGAGTGCAGTGTTGTGCAGGGATCAGTCAGGAAGGGGGTGAGTGCAGTGTTGGGTAGGGATCAGTCAGGGAGGGGGAGAGTGCAGTGTTGGATAGGGGTCAGTCAGGGAGGGGGTGAGTGCAGTGTTGTGTAGGGATCAGTCAGGGAGGGGGTGAGTGCAGTGTTGGGTAGGGATCAGTCAGGGAGGGGGTGAGTGCAGTGTTGGGTAGGGATCAGTCAGGGAGGGGGTGAGTGCAGTGTTGGGTAGGGATCAGTCAGGGAGGGGGAGATTGCAGTGTTGGGTCGGGATCAGTCAGGGAGGGGGAGAGTGCAGTGTTGTGTAGGGATCAGTCAGGGAGGGGGGTGAGTGCAGTGTTGTGTAGGGATCAGTCAGGGAGGGGGGAGTGCAGTGTTGGGTAGGGGTCAGTCAGGGAGGGGGTGAGTGCAGTGTTGTGTAGGGATCAGTCAGGGAGGGGGAGAGTGCAGTGTTGTGTAGGGATCAGTCAGGGAGGGGGAGAGTGCAGTGTTGTGTAGGGATCAGTCAGGGAGGGGGGTGAGTGCAGTGTTGGGTAGGGATCAGTCAGGGAGGGGGAGAGTGCAGTGTTGTGTAGGGATCAGTCAGGGAGGGGGTGAGCGCAGTGTTGGATAGGGGTCAGTCAGGGAGGGGGTGAGTGCAGTGTTGGGTAGGGATCAGTCAGGGAGGGGGTGAGTGCAGTGTTGGGTAGGGATCAGTCAGGGAGGGGGTGAGTGCAGTGTTGGGTAGGGATCAGTCAGGGAGGGGGTGAGTGCAGTGTTGGGTGGGGATCAGTCAGGGAGGGGTGAGTGCAGTGTTGGGTAGGGATCAGTCAGGGAGGGGGTGAGTGCAGTGTTGGGTAGGGATCAGTCATGGAGGGGGTGAGTGCAGTGTTGTGTAGGGATCAGTCAGGGAGGGGGTGAGTGCAGTGTTGTGTAGGGATCAGTCAGGGAGGGGGTGAGTGCAGTGTTGGGTAGGGATCAGTCAGGGAGGGGGTGAGTGCAGTGTTGTGTAGGGATCAGTCAGGGAGGGGGTGAGTGCAGTGTTGTGTAGGGATCAGTCAGGGAGGGGGTGAGTGCAGTGTTGTGTAGGGATCAGTCAGGGAGGGGGAGAGTGCAGTGTTGGGTAGGGATCAGTCAGGGAGGGGGTGAGTGCAGTGTTGGGTAGGGATCAGTCAGGGAGGGGGTGAGTGCAGTGTTGGGTAGGGATCAGTCAGGGAGGGGGTGAGTGCAGTGTTGGGTAGGGGTCAGTCAGGGAGGGGGTGAGTGCAGTGTTGGGTAGGGATCAGTCAGGGAGGGGGTGAGTGCAGTGTTGTGTAGGGATCAGTCAGGGAGGGGGAGAGTGCAGTGTTGGGTGGGGATCAGCCAGTGAGAGGGTGAGTGCAGTGTTGTGTAGGGTTAGAGGGAAATAAGAAGGCCAAAAATGGGACATGAGTTTGCTTTACCAATTACAGTTAAGGAGAATCCAAAGATCTTTTACAAATGTATAAATGCCAAAGGGTCACCGGGGAGTGAATCGTGCCCCTCAAAGTTCAAGACACGTGGAACTGCAGGAGATTGGGGAGACACTGAACAAGTCTTTCCTGTAGAGAACGGCATGGAAGATATAGAACAGGATGACGGTTTGGGAAATAACATTGGGAAATATATGATGTCATCTTGCAAAATGTCCACCTTACAGAGGTGGAGGTGCTGGATGTCTTGAAATGGTTAAAGCTGGATAAATCCCCAGGACCTTATCAGGTATACTCTCGATCTCTGTGGGAAGCTAGTGAAGTGATTGTTGTGCCCCATGCTGAAATATTTGTATCATCGATAGACACAGGTGAGGTGCCAGATGATGGAGGTTGGGCGAACGTGGTGCCACTGTTTAAGACGGGTGGTCAGGACAAGCCAGGGAACTACAGACTGGTACGCCTGACGTCAGTCGTGCGCATATTGAAAGACGGATATACGAGGGTCAGGAATTATATGTGTTTCGAAAGGCAATGTCTAATTGGGTATAGTCCGTGGGAAATCATGTCTCAAGGTATTGCGTTTTTTGAAGAAGTAACAAAAGGATTGATGAGGGCAGAGCGGTGGGTGTGAGTGATATGGACTTCAGTAAGGTATTCGAAAAGATTCCACATGGGAGATTGGAGAGCAAGGATAGGTCTCATGGAATACAGGGAAAACCAGCCATTTGGATACAGAACTGGCACGAAGGCTGACGACAGAGGGTGGTTGTGGAGGATTGTTTTTTCAGACTGGAGACCTGTGACCAGTGGAGTGCCACAAGGATCGGTGCTGCGTCCATTATTTTCCATTAATTATATCAATGATTTGGATGTGAACATAGCAGGTATAGTTAGTAAATTTGCAGATGACACCAAAATTGGAGGTGTAGTGGAAAGTGAAGAATGTTCCTTCACATTACAACGGGATGGTGAACTGGTGGGCCAATGGGCGGAGGAGTGGCAGATGGAGCTTCATTTAGATAAATGGGTGGTGCTGCATTTTGGGAAAGCAACTCTTCGCAGGACTTATACACTTAATATTAAGGTCCCAAGGAGTGTTTCTGAACAAAGAGACCTTGGAGTGCAGGTTCATTGTTCCTTGAAAGGAGAATTGTGAGTCGATAGGATAGTGAAGAAGGTGTCTGGTACGCTTGTGTTTACTGATCTGTACATTGAGTAGAGGAGTTTGGAGGTCATGTTGTGGCTGTACAGGACATTGGATAAGCCACTTTTGGAATATTGCATGCAATTCTTGTCTCCTCCCTATTGGAAGGATATTGCATAAATTGAAAGGGTTCAGTAAAAATTTACAAAGATGCTGACAGGATTGTAGGATTTGAGCTAAAGGGAGAGGATAAATGGGTTGGGGCTGTTTTCCCTGGAATGTCTGAGGCTGAGGGGTATCCATATGGAGGTTTATAAAACCATGAGAGGCATGGTTAGTAATAACAGACAAGGTCTTTTCCCTGGGGTGGTGTAGTCCAGAACTGCAGTGTCTAGGTTCAAGATGAGAGGGGAAAGATATAAAAGGAATGTAAGGGACAACGTTTTGTTGTGGAGCATGTTGCTTGTATGGAATGACCTGCCAGATGAAGTGGTGGAGACTGGTACAATTACTTCATTTAAAAAGCATCTGGATGGGTATACGAACAGGAAGGGTTGAGAGGGATTTGGGCCAAGTGCTGGCAAATGTGATGAGATTATGTTAGGATATGTGGGTGGCGTGGATGAGTTGGACCGGAGGCCCTGTTTCTGTGCTGTACCTCTCTATGACTGTAAATGTTTTGTACTGTCCATTACCAGCCATACACTTCACTGTTTCCCCTGTTTACCTTGGTCAGTTCTCCTCTCAAACACATGTCAATGGCTTTGGTTGTGATTGTAGGGTGTGCTTTCTCATCACTTTAAAAATCCATCATCTCACTGAATTCCAATATACTGCAATTTCCCAGAGGATATCTCAATGTGACATTATTCCTTCCCTCAGCATATTCACCCAACGGTCGATCTGAGATAGTCACGTCCCTGGCCATTTGCACAATGTGTTATTCAAACAAACACTGACAGAAACATTCAAAGAGGAGTTTGGAGAACATCACTTTTGCCAATGTGACTGTCCCAGATTATACAAAGACTGAAGTCTCCCAAAATGATCACAGTGCCTTTGCAGTACACAGGAATTCATTGGAATGTGTAACAGGGTTGAGCATTGAAATGCTGTTAGGCTGCCTCAAAACTCTTCTCCTGCTTGTGTTTTTGTCATGTGTTACCCAGAAACTGCATTCAGGCTGATTCAGCTGTATCATCTGAGGCCAAAATGCTTTCTCTGTACTGCCTTTGTTACCATTACTGTCAGGGTTACCCATCCTGCTCTCCCTGAGACCCCTCAAGGAGGTGTACCATAGAATATTCATGTTCCACCTTTTGTTCGCCGTGTCACCACTAAATCCCATTTATCTCCGTACCACAGTCCATCCACCTTTTTGCAGAGACTTTAGCCAGTCCAAAAAAAAGAACATTACGACTGACTCTTTCCACAATTTCTTATCACAGTCCAATTCACTGATGTACAGTTTCAGTTAAATTCTGTCTCTCCCTGATCCTTTCTGCTTGTCTTCAGCTACATTGCCATTTCTGTTTGGAGTTGGAAAGCTCCTTTCACCTGAACCCTGGCCCTGCATCCTCTCTGTCAGTGTAAAGTCCTGCCCATAAGCCTGCCGACATGATTGGCCAGGACACTGGTCCCACCAATGTTATGTCTAATTCACTCATGGGATGTTGCTGTCTCTGGCTGGGCAGCATCGCATGCCCACCCCGAGCTGCCCTTGAGCTGAGTGTTTTGCTGGATCATTACAGAGAGTAGTTCAGAGTCAACCCCATCGCTCTGGGTCTGGATCATGTGTAGGCCAGACCCGCTGCCTATAACAGATTTCCCTTCCGAAAGGATATTAGGTAGTTAGATGGGTTATACTGGACACCGGCATTAACATCTGGATGAACAGTCAGGGGAGAATAGCACGAGGCCATCACCTGTCCTACTCATAGCTCAACCGTCAGTGAGTACTCATCCCAGTGCACCATGAATCACAACCCTTTCATCATGACCATTGTGTGATCCTGATACCGTCCTGCACTCTGGTGATATCACTCAGTCTCTCTCCATGTGGTATCCCTCACTGTGTGGGTCTAATTGCTGCCTCTGTCAACTTCTCTCGCTCTTGCAGCTACTCCAGATCCTGAGCCAACAGAATTCTCCACTCCAGAGAGACGCAGCAGCACAGGCCAGGGATGGTGACTGGGATTTTCCAGATCTCTGTGGGATTCAATGCCATTCTCCATGTGTAACCCTCACTGCATCAGTCTAATTTCCCATTCTGTTTGTTTCTCTATCTCCTGCAGGTAATCAGGATGTCCCTGTCTCAGCTGAATTCCTAACTCCTGTCTCGTCCATAACCACAACAAAGACGGTTGGTCAGTCAGAGAGAAATGGAGAGGGAGGTCTGGAACCTTCAGTAAATCCTGCAGCCGGTAAGAGCACTCACAGCAAACAGCACAGGGCCTTCTGTATTCAGACCTGGAAGACAGGCTATAGATACAGAGAGGAGGGTGACAGAGAGAAGGGGGACAGATACACAGCAACATTCTAGGCTACATTCCAACCATCCTGTGAGGGTCCTGCTCTCACCTCTGCTGTACTGGTCCTCACTGAGACATCTCTCTCTGTCTCTCTCTGACTCTGTCTCTTTTTCTCGATCCCCTCTCTCACACCCTCACTCCCTCACTCTCTATCTCTCACCCTCTCACTCCCATTCTCTCTCAGCCCCTCTCTCACCTTCTCTCTCTATCTCTCTTCCTCTCACTCACTCTCTCTCACCCACTCACTCACTCTCCACCTCATCCCTCTCGCTCACCTGAGTCTCTCTCTCTCTCTCTCTCCCCCGAGTGCCTCTCACTCATGTCCCTCTCTCTCTAGCTCGCCCTGTATCTCTCCATATCTCGCTCTCCCCCTCTGTCTATCTTTCTCTCTCTCTCACTTTCTCTCCCTTGTCCACTCATCGCACTCTCTCTTGATCTCTCAGACTCTCTCTCATTTCCGTCCCTTCACTACTCACTCACACTTGCACCTCTCTCTCTCTCGCTCAACCCTCTCTCGCCCGTCTCTCTTGCTCGCACCTCGCTCTCCCCATCTCTCACCCCTGACTCTCTCTATCCGCTTTCTCTCATTTTCACCCCCATCTCTGCCTCCTCTCTCCCCCACTCTCTCTCTCCCCACTCTCTCTCCCCACTCTCTCCCTCCTCTCTCTCCCCCCTCTCTCTCCCCCCTCTCTCTCACCCCGCTCTCTCACCCCGCTCTCTCACCCTCCTCTCACCGCGCTCTCACCGTCTCTCTCTCACACCCTCTCTCTACCCGTCACTCTCTCTCTCCCCACTCTGTCACCGAACCTTCTCCCCTCTCTCTCACTCTCCCCCACTCTCTATCCCCTCTCTCCCCTTCCTTCTCCCTTACCCCCTCACTCAACCCCACACTCTCCCCATCTGTCTTCCCCCACTTTCTCCCCCCTCTCTCGCCCCCTCTCTCACCCACTGATCTAACCCCCCCACTTTCACCCTCACTCTCTCGTCCGCTCTCACTGTCCCCCTCTCTCTCCCCCTCTCCCCTCTCTCCCCCCACCACACTCTCTCTCCCTCTATCTCTCCCCCTCACTCTCCCGCTCTCTCTTCCCCCTTTCTCTCCACACTCTTTCTTTCTGCCACCTCTCCCACTCTCTCTCCCCCTCTCTTGCCCGCTTTCTCACACCCCCGTCTCGCCCCCCTCACTCGCCACCCTCTCTCGCCCCCTCTCTCACCCGCTTTCTCACCCTCGCCCGACTTAGTCGCCACCGTCTCTCGCCCCCTCTCTCGCCCCATCTCTCTCCACCCTTCTCTCTCTACCCCCCTCTCTACCCTCTCTGTCTCGCACCCTCTCTCTCTCCTCCTCTCTCACCCCCTCTAGCCCACTCTCGCACTCCTCTCGCGCCCCCACTCTCCCCCTCTCTCTCCCCTCTCTCTCCCCTCTCTCTCCCCGTGCTCTCTCCCCCTCTCTCATCCCCTTTCTGTCCCCTCTCTCACCCCCTCCCTCGCCCCCTTCATCTCCCTCCCCCTCTCTCCTTCCATCTCTCCCCCCTCCCCGTCGCTCTGCCTGTCTCTCCCCACTCTCTCTCCCCCTCTCTCTCCCCTCCCTCTCCCTCTCTCTCCCCACTCTCTTCCCCTCTCTCTCCCTCACTGTCTTCCCCCTCAATCTCACCCCCCGCGCTCTCACCCCCGCTTTCTCACCCCCACTCTCTCACCAACCTCTCTCACTTTCTCTTCCCCCTTTCTCTACACACTCTTTGTCTCTGACCCCTCTTTCTCCCCCTCTCTCCCCCTCTCTTGCCCCCCTCTCTCATCCCCCCTCTCTCACCAAACTCTCTCATGGGCGGCACGGTGGCACAGTGGTTAGCACTGCTGCCTCACAGCGCCAGAGACCCGGGTTCAATTCCCGCCTAGGCGACACTCTGTGAGGAGTTTGCACATTCTCCCCGTGTCTGCGTGGGTTTCCTCCGGGTGCTCCGGTTTCCTCCCACAATCCAAAAATGTGCAGGTTAGGTGAATTGAACATGCTAAATTGTCCGTAGTGTTAGGTGAAGCGTTAAGTGTAGGAGTATGGGTCTGGATGGTATACGCTTCGGCGGGTCGGTGTGGACTTGTTGGGCCGAAAGGCCTGTTTCCACACTGTAAGTAATCTAATCTAATCTAAGTAATCTAAAAAAAAACCTCTCTCCCGCTCTCTCTCCCTCTCTATCTCTCCCCCTTCCCTCTCACTCTCTCGCTTTCTCTTCCCACTTTCTCTACACACTCTCTGTCTCTGACCCCTCTTTCTCCCCCTCTCCCCCCTCTTGCCCCCCCTCACCAAACTCTCTCCCCTCTCTCTCTCCCTCTCACTCTCCCGCTTTCTCTTCCCCCTTTCTCTCCACACTCTCTCTCTCTGCCCGCTCTCTCGCGCCTCTCTCTCTCGCCCCGTCTCTCCCCGTCTCTCCCCCCTCCTCGTCAATCTACCCGTCTCTCCCCCCTCTCTGCCCCTCTATCGCCCCCCCACTCTCTCCCCATTCTCTGCCCCCGCTCTCTCACCATCCCTCTCTCTCCACTCTCTCACCCTCTCTTTGTCTCTCTCGCCCTGTCTCTCCCCCTCTATCTCTCCCCCTCTATCTCTCCACCTCTCTCTCCCCTTCCCTCTCCCCTCTCTCTCCCCACCACTCCCTCCACTCTCTCTCCCTCTCTCTCTCACCCCCCTCACTCACATCCACACTCTCCCCATCTCTCTTTCCCCACTTTCTCACCACGCTTCTGCCCCGTCTCTCCCGCCCTCTCTCCCCTTTCTACCCACTCTCTCCCCTTCCTTCTCCCTCCCCCTCTCTCTCACCCCCTCACTCACCCCCACACTCTCCCCATCTCTCTTCCACCACTTTCTCCCCCCGCTCTCTGCCCCTCTCCCGTCCTCTCTCCCCCTCTCTCCCCCTCCCTCTCTCTCCCCCCACTCCCTCCCCTCTCTCTCCCTCTCTCTCTCCCCCCCACTCACCCCCACGCTCTCCCCCACACTCTGCCCATCTCTCTTCCCCCACTTTCTCACCACGCTTCTGCCCCCTCTCTCCCCTCTCTCCCCCTCCCTCTCTCTCCCCGTCTCTCTTGCCTCTCTCTCACCATCTCTCTCCTCCTCACTACCCCTCTCCCTTGCCCCTTCTCCCTTGCCTCCTCTCCTTCCTCCTTTCGCCCTCCCTCTCTCGCCCGTATCACTCTGCCCCTCTCTCTGCCCCTTTGTCTCCCCTCACTCTGTCGCCTCACTCTCCCTCCCTCTTTCACTTCCTCCCTCTCTCACCCCCTTCTCTCTCCCCTCTCTCCCCCCCATCTCTCTTCCCCCTCTCTATCTCTCTCTACCACCTCTCTCTCTTCCCTCTCTCTCCCCTCCACTCTCCCCGCCTCTCTCCCCTCCTCTCTCCCCTTCTCTCTACCGTCTCTCTCAGCGCCTCTCTTGGCATCTCTCTCTCGCACCCCCTACCCCTCACTCTCTCTCTCTCCCCCTCTCTCTCTTCACTAAATCTCCCCCACTCTGTCATCTAGTTCTCTCCCACTCTCTCTCACTCCCTTCCTCCCTAACCCTCTCCCTCCACCACTCTCTACCCCACTCTCTCTCCCTCCACTCTCTCTTCCTCTCTCTCCCCCTCTCTCTCCCCTCTCTCTCCCCCTCTCTCTCCCTCGATTCTCTGTCCCCCTCCTTCTGGCACCCACTCTCTCCTCTCACTCTTCACCCCGACTCTCCCCTCTCTCTCCCCCCTCTGTCTCCCCTCTCTCTCTCTCTCTGTCGATTCTCTGTCCCCCTTCCTCTGTTCCCCTCCCTCTGTCCCCCTACCTCTGGCCGCCTCCCTCTCTCCTCTCTCTCCTCTCTCTCTCCCCCCCGACTCTCCCCCTCTCACCCCCACTCTGCCCCTCTAACCCCTCTCTCCTTTCCCCTTCTCTCCCCTTCTCTCTCCACTCTTTCTACCCCATCTCTCATCCACTCTCTCTATCCCCGTCTCTCTCTACCCCGCTCACCTTCTCTCTCTACCCCTCAAACTCTCTCTTCCCCCCTCACTCTTCACCAAGTCTGTCGCCTAAATCTCTCCCCCTCTCTCTCTCCGTCTCTCACTCCCTAACTCTCTCACCCTCTCACTCTCCCCTCTCTCTGCCCCTCTCTCTCCCCCCACTCTCACCCTCTTTCAGTCCACCTCACTCCACCTCCCTCGCCCCCTTCCTCTCCTTCCCACACTCTCTCCCCGCCTCTCCCCCTCTCCCCGTCGCTCTCCCCGTCTCTCTACCCTTCTATCTGCCCCTCCCTCTCCCCCTCTCTCTCCCCCTCACTCCCCACTCTCTTTCCCCACTCTCACCCCCATCTCTCTCCCCTTTCTCTCCCCCCGCTCTCACCCCCTCTCTGTCCGCCTCTCTCCCCCTCCCTCGCACCTTCCTCTCCATCCCCCTCTCTCGCCCCGTCTCTACCCCCCTCTCTCCCCCTCACTCTTCCCTCTCTCTCCCCCACTCTCTTCCCCTCCTCTCTCCCCATCTCTCTCCCCTCTCTCTCACCCCACTCTCACCCCCTTTCTGTCCCCCCTCTCTCACCCTCCCTCGCACCTTCCTCTCCCTTCCCCTCTCTCTCTCCCTGTCTCTCCTCCTCCCTCTCCCCATTCTCTCCCCCTCTCTCTCCCCATCTCTCTCCCCCCACTATCTCTCCCTCTCTCTCCAGCCCACTGTCTGCCCTCCCTCTCACACCCCGCTCTCACCCCCGCTCTCTCATCCCCCTCCCTCCCCCTCTCTCCCTCTCACTCTCCTGCTCTCTCTTCCCCCATTTTTCTCCACACTCTCTCTCTCTGCCCCCCTCTCCCCCCTCTCTCACCCCCCACTCTCGCCTCCTATATCGCCCCCTCTCTCCCCCCCACTCCCTCTGTCTCTCTCCCACCTCTCCCCGTCACTTTACCCGTCTCTCTCCCCCTCCCCCTCCTCCTCTCTCTCCTCCTCTTTCACTCCACCACTCTCTCCCCTCTTGCTCCCCCACTCTCTGCCCCCTCTCTCTAACACCCGGCTCTCTTAACACCGCTCTCTCACCCCGTCTCTCTCACCTCCCTCTCTCACCTCTCTCTCACCCTCTCTTTCTCTCTCTCACCCTGTCTCTCCCCCTCTATCGCTCCCCCTCTCTCTCCCTCACACTCTCCCGCTCTCTCTTCCGCCTTTCTCTCCAAACTCTCTCTCTCCCCCATCTCTCCCCTCTCTCTCCCCTCTCTCTTCCTGCTCTCTCTACTCCCCCTCCCCCCTCTCCCCCTCTCACCCCCTGTCTCGCCCCCTCTCACCCCCTGCCTCGCCCCCTCTCTCGCCACCCTCTCTCACTCCCCTCTTTCTCTACCCATCTCTCTCGGATCCTCTCTCACCCCCTCTCGCCACCCCCCTTGCCCGCCTCTCTCGCCCCTCTCGTGCTCCCCTGTCCCCTTTCTCTCCCGCTCACTCTCGCCGTCTCTTTCCCCATCACTCTCCCCATCTCTCTCCCTTCTCACTCCCTGAGCTCTCTCACCGCTCTCTCACCCCCTTTCTGTCCCCCCTACACCTCCCTCGCCCCCTTCGTCTCCCTTTTCATCTCTCTCCCCGTCTCTCTCCCCCTCTCCCTGTCGCTCTCCCCGTCTCTCCCCCCTCTCCCCCCTCTCTCACCCCCTCTCTCTCCCCCTCTCTCTCCCTCTCCCTCTCCCCCTCCCTCTCTCCTCTCCTCTCTCTCCCCCTCTACCCCCTCTCTCCCCCTCTCTCTCTCATTCCCTGCACTCTCACCCCCGCTCTCTCGCCCCTGCTCTCTTACCACCGCGCTCTCACCCCTCTATCTCACCTCCCTCTCTCCCCTCTCTCACCCTCTCTTTCTCTCACTCGCCCTGTCTCTCCCCCTCTATCACTCCCCCTCTCTCTCCCTCTCACTCTCCCGCGCTCTCTTCTGCCTTTCTCTCCACTGTCTCTCTCTCTCTCCGCCCCTGCCTCACCCCTCTCTCTACCCTCTCTCTCCCTGCTCTCTCTACACCCCCTCTCCCCCTGCCCTGCCACCCTCTCACGCCCCCTCTCTCTCCCCCTCTCTCGACCCCTCTCTCCCCCTCTCTCTACCCTTCTCTCTCGCATCCTCACTCCCCCTCTCTCTCCCCTCTCTCTCACCCCCTCTCGACCCCTCTCTCGCCCCCTCTCCACCCTCTCTCTCCCTCTCTCTCCCCCACTCTCTGCCCCCTCTCTCATTTCCCGCTCTCTCGCCCCCGCTCTCTCACCCCTGCTCTCTCGCCCCGTCTCTCCACTCTCTCTCCCCCTCTCTCTCTTACCCTCTCTCTCCCCCTCTATCTCTCCCCCACTTTCTCACTCTCACTCTCCTGCTCTCTTTTCTACCTCCCCACACTCTCTCTCTCTCTGCCCCCTGTCTCTCCACATTTCTTTCACCCATCTCCCTCTTTCTCGCACCCCTCTCTCACCCTCCTGTCTCGCCCCACTCTCTCGCCACCCACTCTCATCCCCTCTCTTGTCCCTTCTATCGCCCCCCTAACTCTCCCCTGTCTCTCCCCAATCTCTCCCCGTGTCTCCCGCCTCTCCCCCTCTCTCCCGCCTCTCTCTCCCCTCCCTCTCCCCCTCTCTCTCCCACCCTCTCTCTCGCACCCTCTCTCTCCCTCTCTCTCTCCCCCGCTCTTTCTCCCCTCTCTCTCACCCCATCTCGCCCCCTTGCCCGCCTCTCTCGTCCACTCTCGTGCTCTCTCTCTCCCCTCTCTCACCCCCTTTCTGTCCCCCTCTCTCCCCCTCCCTTGCCCCCTTCCTCTCCCTCCCCCTCTCTCCCCCTGTCTCTCCCCCCTCTCCCCATCGCTCTCCCCGTCTCTCCTCCCTCTCCTCCTGTCTCCCATTCTCTCTGCCCCTTCCCTCTCCCCTCTCTCTCCCTCTCTCTCTCAACCCCCTCACTCACCCCTACCCTCTCCCCATCTCTCTTCCCCCACTTTCTCCCCCCGCTCTCTTCCCCTCTCTCCTCTCTCCCCCTCTCTCTCCACGCTCACTCTCTCTCCCCCTCTCTCTTGCCTCTCTCTCTCCCCGTCTCTCTCCTTCTCTCTCCTCCTCTTCCTTGCCCCTTCTCCCTTGCTTCCTTCCCACTTTCACCCTCCCTCTCTCGCCCATTCTCTCTGCCCCTCTCTCTGCCCCTCTCTCTCCCCTCACTCTGTCACCTCGCTCTTTCTCCCTCTCTCACTCCCTCCCTCTCTCACCCCCTCTCTCTCCCTTCTCTCTCCCCCTCTCTCCCCCATCTCTCTTCCCCCTCTCTATCTCTCTCTACCGCGTCTCTCTCTTTCCCCTCTCTCCCCCCTCTCCCCCTCTTTCCCCTCTCTCTTCCCTCCTCTCTCCCCTTCTCCCTACCGTCTCTCTCAGCCCCTCTCTCGGCACCTCTGTCTCGCACCCCCTCTCTCTACCCCTCACTCTCTCTCCCCTCTCTCTTCACTAACTCTCTCCCCCACACTGTCACCTAACTCTCACCCCTCTCTCTCACTCCCTCCCTCTCTCCCTCCCTAACCCTCTCCCTCCACCATTCTCTCCACCACTCTCTCCCCCCACTCTCTCCCCCACTCTCTCCCCACTCTCTCTCCCCACTCTCTCCCCCACTCTCTCTCCCCACTCTCTCCCCTACTCTCTCTCCCCCACTCTCTCTCCACTCTTTCTCACTCCCTCCCTCCCTAACCCTCTCTCTCCTCCACTCTCTCTCCCCCACTCTCTCTCCCACTCTCTCTCCCCCCACTCTCTCCCCCCACTCTCTCCCCCTCTCTCTCTCCTATCTATCTCCCCCTCTCTCTCTCCCTCGATTCTCTGTCTTTCTCCCTCTGTCCCCCTTCCTCTGCCCCCCTCCCTCTGGCTCCCACTCTCTCCTCTCTCTCTCCACCCCGACTCTCCCCTCTCTCTCTCCCCCACTCTCCCCTTCTCTCTCCCCCTCTCTCCCCCCCTCTCTCCCTCCATTCTCTGTCCCCCTCCCCTATGTCCCCCTCTCTCTGTCCCCCTCCCTTTGTTCCCCTGCCTCTGGCCCCTTCGCTTTGTCCCCCTCTCTCTCCTCCTCTCTCTCCCCCACTGTCTCCCCTCTCTCTCTCCCCTCTCTATCTCCCCCCTCTCTCTCACTCCATTCTCTGGCCCCCTCCCTCTGTCCCCCTCTCTCTCCTCCTCTCACCCTTCCCCACTCTCACCCCACTCTCACCCCCACTCTCTCTCTCCACTCTCTCACACACTCTCTCTCCCCTCCCTCTCTCCCCCTCTCTCTCCCTCCATTCTCTGTCCCCTCCCTCTGCCCCCCTCCCTCTGTCCCCCTCCCTCTCCCCCACTCTCTTTCCCCACTCTTTTTCCCCACTGTCTCCACCACGCTCTACCCCCACTCTCACCCCCATCTCTCTCCCCTCTCTCTCTCCTCCGCTCTCACCCCCTTTCTGTCCCCCTCTCTCCCCCTTCCTCGCACCTTTCTCTCCCTCCCCCTCTCTCGCTCTGTCTCTCCCCTCTCCCACCGTCGTTCTCCCTGTCTCTCTCCCCCTCTCACTCTCCCCTCTCTCTCCCCCACTCTCTTCCCCCACTCTCTGCCCCATCTCTCTCCCCGCTCTTCCCCCGCTCTCACCCTCTTTCTGTCCCCCCTCTCTCACCCTCCCTCGCACCTTCCTCTCCCTCCCCCTCTCTCCCCCCTCTCCCTGTCACTCTCCCCATCTCTCTCCCCCTCTCTCTCGCCCTCTCCGTCTCTCTTCCCCCTCCCTATCTCTCTCTCTGCCGCCACTCTCTCTTCCCCCTCTCTCCATACCCCTCTCCCCCCTTTAACTCCTCTCTCCCCCTCTCCCCTCCTCTCTCCCCTTCTCTCTACCCTCTCTCTCTTACCTTCTCTCTCTGCACCTCTCTCTCTCACCCACTCTCTCTCTCTGCACCTCACTCTTCCTCCCCTCTCTCTTCACTAACTCTCCCCCGACTCTGTCACCTAAATCTCTCCCCTCTCTCTCCAACCCTCTTCCTCCCTCACTCTCTCCCTCACTCTCTCCCCCACTCTCTCCCCACACTCTCTCCCCGTCCCTCTCTCCCCCTCTCTCTCCTCCTCTCTCTTTCCCTCCACTCTCTGTTCCCCTTCCTCTGTCCCTCTCTCTCTGTCCGCCTCTCTCTCCTCTCTGTCCCCCACTCTCCCCCTCTCCCCGCCTCCCCTTCTCTCCCCCTCCTTTCCCCCCTCTCTCTCTACCCCACTGTCTCACCACCTCTCTCTATGTCTCTCTCTCTACCCCGCTCACCCCCTCTCTCGACCCCCAATCTCTCTCCTATCTCTCTTCACTAACTCTCTCTCCCACTCTGTCGTCTCAATCTCTCCCTCTATTTCCCTCTCTCACTCCCTGCCTCCCTCATGCTCTCACTCTCTCCTCTCTTTCACCACTCTCTTTCCCCACTCTCTCCCCTACTCTCTTCACCCACTCTCACACCATCTCTCTCCCCTCTCTCTCTCCCTCTCTCTCTCGTCCCCCTCTTTATCTCTCCACTCTCTCTCCCCTTCCTCTCTCACCATCTCACTCTCCCCCTCTCTCTCTTTCCCACTCTCTCTGCACTGTCTCTCCCAATCTCACTCCCCCTCTTCCTCTCCCCCTTTCTCTGTCCCCTTCTCTTCCCACACCCCCCTGTCTTTCCCCTTTTCTCAACACCGACTCACACCCTCTCTCTCACCCCCTCTCCCACACCCTCTCTCACACCCTCTCTCTCCCCATTCTCACTCGCCCCCTGTCACCCCCTCTATCAAACCCCGTCTCACCCCACTCTCACACTCTATTTCTCCCCCTCCCTCCCACCTCACGCCAACCGCTCTCTCCCTAAACTCTCTCCCCTTTCTCTCCCCATCTCTCTGCCCCTTTCTTTCGCCCCCTCTCTCATCCCAGTCTCTCTACCTTCTCTCCCCTCTCTCACTCCCTCTCTCTCCCCACTCTCTCTCTCCCCACTTTCTTTCAACCCCTCTCTCTCGCCCCACTCTCTCTCGCACCCGTTCTCTCCCACTCTCTCTCCCCACTCTCTCTTGCCCCACTTTCTTTCAACCCCTCTCTCTCGCCCCACTCTCTCTCGCACCCGTTCTCTCCCACTCTCTCTCCCCACTCTCTCTTGCCCCACTTTCTTTCAACCCCTCTCTCTCGCCCCACTCTCTCTCGCCCCCTCTCTTTCAACCGCTCTCTCTCGCCCCTCTCTCTCACCCCCCTCTCCCGCCCCCTCTCTCTTGCTCCCTCTCTCTCGCCTCACTCTCTCTCGCCCCACTCTCTCTCGCCCCCTCTCTTTCAATCCTTCTCTCTCGCCCCACTCTCTCTCACCCCCTCTTTCATCTCCTCTCTCGCCCTCCCTCTCTCGCCCCCTCTCTCTCGCCCCACTCTCTCTCGCCCCCTCTCTTTCAACCCCTCTCTCTCTCGCTCACACTCTCTCACCCCCTCTCTTTCAACCACTCTCTCTCGCCCCCTCTCTCTCAGCCTTTCTCTCCACCCATTTCTCACCACCCATCTCTCTTCGCACATCTCTCTCCCCTCTCTCTGCCCCTCTCTCTCCCACCCCTCTCTCCCCTCAATCTCTACCCCATCTCTCCCCCTCACTCTCTCCTCCCACTCTCTCCCCTCTCTCCCCCTCTCTCTCTGCACCTCTCTTGCCCCTCTCTCTCGCCTTTCTCTCTCACCCCCTCTCTCTCCTCCCACTCTCTCTCCCACTCTCTCTCCCCCCTCTCATAGCTTCTCTCAACCCCTCTCTCACCACCTCTCTCACACCATCTATCTCCCCCCCCTTTCTCTCTCCCCTCTCTCTCTTCCACTCTCTCTACCCCCCTCTGTCTCTCTCTCCCTCGGTCTATACCCCTGTTTCTCTACCCTCTCTCTCTCCCCTCTCTTCCCACCCCTCTCTCTTCCCCCTCTCTCCATCTCCCCTTTTTCTCGCCCCACTCTCTCTCCTCTCTCTCCTTCCCCTTTCTTTCTCCCTCCCCTCTCTCCTTCACCTCTCTCTCCGTTCTCTTACCCTGCTCTCTTACCCCGCTCTCTTACCCCAGTCTCTCTCCCCTCTCACCCAACGCACTCTCACCCCCACTCTCCCCACACACTCTCCACCCCCACTCTACCCACCCACTTTCCCTCCCCCACTATTTCACCCCAGTCTCTCCCCATCAGTCTCTCCCCCCACTCTCTCCCTCACTCTCTGCACCCTCTCTCTCCCCTCTCAATCTCCCCCTCTCTCCCTCTCTCTCAACGCCTCTCTCTCCCCCTCTCTCTTCCACATCACTCTCCCCCTCTGTCCCACCCCTCTCTCCCCCACTCTCTACCCCACTCTCTCTCCCTCACTCTTTCCCATCTCTTTCCCCCCTCTCTCCCCTCTCTCTCTTCCCCACTCTTGCCCCCTCTCCCCCCTCTCCCCCTCTCTCTCCCCGCTCTCTCCCCTACTCTCTCCCCACTCTTTCTCCCCCCTCTAACCCCCCTCCCCCTCTCTCTCCACCTCTCTCCCCTCTCTCACCGTCTCTCCCCACCGCCCTTGCCCCTGTCTCTCACCCTACTCACCCCCCTCTCTTCCCCCTCTCTCTCCCCACTCTCTCCCCTACTCTCTCTCCCCCACTCTCTCCTCCTCTCTCGCGCCCTCTCTCTCCCTCTCCCCTCTCTCCCGCCTGTCTCTCCCCCTCTCTCTTCCCTCTCTCTCTCCCCTCTCCCCCCTCTGTCTCGCCCAGCTCTCGCATCCTCTCTTTCGCCCATCTCTCGCCCATCTCTCGCCCGTCTCTCGCCCCCTGTCTTGCCCTCCTGTCTCGCCCCTCCTCTCTCGGTCCCTCTTTCACCCTACCCTCGCCCCCTCTCTCGCTCCCCACTCTTGTCCCCACTCTCACCCCACCATTGTCTCCACTCTCGCCCCTCTCTCTCCCCCTCTCTCTCACCCCTTCTCTCTCCCCTCTCTGCAGATCTCCCTCTCCCCTTCTCTCTCCCCTCTGTCTCTCCACCTCTCTCTCCATCGTCTCTCTACTCTCCTCTCTCTTCCCCCTCTCTTTACCTCCCTCTGTCTCTCTCCCCACTCTCTACTCTCTCTTCCGATCCCACTTCCCTCTCCAATTCCCCTCTCTATCTCCCCGCTCTCAATCTCCCCTTTCTCCCCTTCTCCCCTCCCCCTGCATCCCCCTCTCTCCCCACTTTCTCCCCCACTCTCTCTCTCCCCGCGCTGTGTCCCCTCCCTCTCACCCCTCTCTCCCCCCTCCACTCACCCCCTTCCCTTTCCCGACCCCTCTGTCGACCCCTCTCTCGCCCCCCTCTCCCTCTGCCCCCTCCCTCTTCCCCCTCGCTCTGCTCCCCTCTCCCAGCCCCCTCTCCCTGCCGCTCTCTCTCCCCCTCTATCTCTCTCCCCCTCACTCTGTCCAGCTCACTCTCTCCCCTCTCTCTCTGTCTACTCCCTCCCGCTCTCTCTCCCTCTCCCCTACTTCTCCCCGCTCTCCCACTCGCTCTCTACCCCCTCTCTCTCTTCCCCTTCTCTCTGCGCCCTCTCTCTCCACGCCTCTCTCTATCCCATCTCTCCTCCTCCTCCTCCCTTTCCCCCTCACTCCCTCTCTCTCTCTTCCTCACTATCTCTCTCCCCCTCATTCTCTCTTCACTAACTCTCTCACCAACTCTGTCACCGAACTCTCTCCTCTCTCTCTTCCTCTCTCACCCCTTCCCTCTCTCAATCCCTCCCTCACTCACCCTCTCACTCTCCCCATCTCTCCCTCTCCCGTCTCCCCCTCCCGTCTCACCCGCTCTCTCTCCTCTCTCTCTCCCCTCTCTCTCCCCTCCTCTCTCTTCCCTCCTCTCTCTCCCCTCCTCTCTATCCCCTCTCTCCCTCTTTCTCCCCCTCTCTCTCCCCTCTCTCTCCCCTCCTCTCTCTCCCATCTCTCCACCGTCTGTCTCCCCCCTCTCTCCCCCTCTCTCTCCCCAATCTTTCTCCTCCCTCTCTTGACCTCCTCTCTCTGCCCCCCTCTCTCTCTGTGCCCCACTTTCATTGTCCCCACTCTGTCCCCCTCGCAATGTCCACGCGCTCTCTGTCCTACCTGACTCTCTGTCACCCCTCTCTCTGTCCCCACCCTCTCCGTTCTCCTCTCTCTGTGCCCCCACTCTCTGTCCACCCTCTCTGTCCCCGCTCTCTCTCCATTCCTCCCTCTGTCCCCGTCTCTCTGTCCCCCCTCTCACTCCATTGCACTCTCTCTGTCCCCCCTCTCTCTGCCCCCCCTCCCTGTCCCCCTCTCTCTGGCCCCCTCTCTCTCCGTTCCCCTCTCTCTGTCCACCTCCTCTCTGTCCCCCTCCTCTCTGTGCACCCTCCTCTCTATCCCCCCTCTCTCTGACCCCTCTCTCTGCCCACTCTCTCTGGCCCCCCATTCACTGTCCCCCTCTCTGTCCATCCTCTCTCTCTCCCCATCTCTCCCCTCCCTCTCTCCCCCCACTCTCTTGCCTCCCTCTCTCTCTGCCCCCTCTCTCTCTGACTGCCCCTCTCTCTGTCTCCCACTCTCTCTCCCCACTCTCTGTCCCTTCATTTCTCTGTACCCCTCTCTCAATGCCCCCGTCTCTCTCCGTTGCCCTTTCTCTGTCCTCCTCTCTGGCCCCCTCCTCTCTGTCACCCTCTCTCTGTCCCCCTCTCTCTGTCCCCCCTCTCTCTGCCCCCCCCCCGACCCTCCTCTCTGTCCCCACTCTCTGTCCCCATCTCTCTGGCCCCCACTCTCTCCGTTCCCCCTCTCTTGCCCCCGCTCTCTCTCTGCCCCTTATCTCTCTGACCGCCCCTCTCTCTGTGTGCCCCTCTCTCTCCGTTCACCTCTCTCTGTCCTCTCTCTCTCTGTCCTCCAATTCTCTGTCCCCCTGTCTCTGTCCCCCTCTCTCTGTCCCCCTCTCTCCGTTCCCCTCTCTCTGTCCCCACTCTCTCTGTCCCCCTCTCTCTGTCCCCCCTCAGTCCGCTTCTCTCTGCCCCCGTCTCTGTGTCCACCCTCTTTCTATCCCCCCTCTCTCTGTCACCCTCTCTCCCTGTCACACATCTCTCTGTCCCCCCTCTCTCTGTCCCCCTCTCTCCCTGTCACCCACTCTCTGTCCCCCTTGTCTCTGACCCCCTCCTCTCTGTCCCCTCCTCTCTGTCCCCTACTCTCTGTCCCCCCTCTTTTCTGTCCCCCTCTCTCTCTGCCCCCTCTCTCTGTCTGCCCAATCACTGTCCCGCTCTCTGTCCACCCTCTCTCTCTCTTCCCCCTCTTTTTAACCCCCTTTCTCTCCCCATCTCTTCCCTCACTCTCTCCCACCACTCTCTTGCCCCCCTCTCTCTGCCCGTTCTCTCTCTGACCGTCCCCCTCTCTCTGTCCCCCGACTCTCTGTACACCTCTCTCTTGGTTCACCTCTCTCTGTCCCCCCTCTCTCTGTCCCCGCTCTCTCTGTCCCCCCTCTCTCTGTACCACTTTCTCTGTCCACCCTCTCTGTGTCCCCCTCTTTCTCCGTTCCCTCACTCTGTCCCCCCTCTCTGTCTCCCCTCTCTCTGTCGCCCCTCTCTCTGACCCACTCTCTCTGTCCCCCTCTCTCTGTCCCTCTCTCTCCCTGTCACCCCTCTCTCTGCCCCCCTCTCTTTGTCCCCACTCTCTCTCTGTCCCCCTATCTCTGTCTCCACTCTCTCTCTGTCCCCCCTCACTGTACCCCCTGCTCTGTCACCCTCCTCCCTGTTCCCACTCTCTCTGTTCACCCCTCTCTCTATACCCTCCTCTCACTCTGTCCCCATCTCGCTGTCCCCCCTCTCTTTGTCCCCACTCTCTCTCTATCCCCCTTTCTCTGTCTCCACTCTCTCTCTGTCCCCCCTCTCTGTACCCCCTGGTCTGTCACCCTCCTCTCTGTCTCCACTCTCTCTGTCCCCCTTTCTCTGTCACACCTCTCTCTCCGTTCACCTCTCTCTGTCCTCCCTCTCTCTGTCCTCCTTCTCTCTGTCCCCCTCTCTCTGTCCCCCTCTCTCTCCGTTCCCCTCTCTCTGTCCCCCCTCTCTCTGTCCCCACTCTCTCTCTGTCCCCCTATCTCTGTCTCCACTCTCTCTGTCCCCCCTCTCTGTACCCCCTGCTCTGTCACCCTCCTCTCTGTTCCCACTCTCTCTGTTCACCCCTCTCTCTCCCCTCCTCTCACTCTGTACCCATCTCGCTGTCCCCCCTCTCTTTATCCCCACTCTCTCTCTGTCCAGCTTTCTCTGTCTCGACTCTCTCTCACTGTCCCCCCTCTCTGTACCCCATGGTCTGTCACCCTCCTCTCTGTATCCACTCTCTCTGTCCCCCTCTCTCTGTCCCCCCTCTCTCTCTGTTCACCTCTCTCTGTCCTCCCTCTCTCTGTCCTCCTTCTCTCTGTCCCCCTCTCTCTGTCCCCCTCTCTCTCCGTTCCGCTCTCTCTGTCCCCCCTCTCTCTCCGTTCCCCTCCCTCTGTCCCCCCTCTCTCTATCCCCCTCTCTCTGTCCCCCTCCTCTCTATCCCCCTCTCTCTGTCCCCCCTCTGTCCCACCTTTCTATGACCCCCTCTCTCTGTCCCCCCTCTTTCTGTATCCCCTCTCTCTGTCCCCCTCTCTCCATGTCAACCCTCTCTCTCTGTCCCCCCTCTCTCTGTCCCCACTCTCTCTCTCTGTCTCCCTCTCTCTCTGTCCCCCTCTCAATGGCTCCCTCTCTGTCCCTCCTCTCTCTGTCCCCCCCTCTGTCCCCCCTCTCTGACCCCCCTCTCTCTGTCCTCCCTCTCTCTGTCCTTCTCTCTCTGTCCCCCTGTCTCCCTGTCACCCCTCTCTCTGTCCCCCTTCTCTCTGTCCTCCTCCTCTCTGTCCCCCTCCACTCTGTCCCCCTCCTCTCTGTCCCCCCACCTCTTTTGTCCCCCACTCACTGTCCCCCTCTCTATCCACCCTCTCTCTCTCTTCCCACTCTTTTTAGCCCCCTCTCTCTCTCCATCTCTTCCCTCCCTCTCTCCCCCCACTCTCTTGCCCCTCTCTCTGTCTGCCCCTTCTATCTCTGACTGCCCCTCTCTCTCTGTCCCCACTCTCTTTTTCCCCCCTCTCTCTGTACCACTCTCTCTGTCCCCCCTCTCTCTGTGCCCCTCTCGGTCTGTTCACCTCTCTTTGTCCTTCCTCTCTCTGTCCCACTCTCTCAGTCCCCCTCTCTCTCCGTTACCCTCTCTCTGCCCCCCTCTCTCTATCCCCCTCTGTCTGTCCCCCTTCTCTCAATCCCCCTCTCTCTGTACCCCCTCTGTCTCCCCTCTCTCCGTCCCCCCTCTCTCTGTCCCCCCTCTCTCTGTCCCCCTCTCTCCCTGTCACCCCTCTCTCTCTGTCCCCACTCTCTCTCTGTTCCCCTATCTCTGTCTTCACACTCTCTCTGTGTTCCCCTGTCTGTACCCCCTGCTCTGTCACCCTCCTCTCTGTTCCCACTCTCTCTGTCCACCCCTTTCTCTGTACCCTCCTCTCACTCTGTCCCCATCTCTCTGTCCACCCCCCTCTCTCTGTCCCCACTCTCTCTGTCCCCCTATCTCTGCCCCCCCTCTCTGACCCCCCTCTCTGTAACCCATGGTCTGTCACCCTCCTCTCTCTCCCCACTCTCTCTGTCACCTTCTTATTCTGTCCCTTCCTCTCCCTCTGTACCTCTCTCTCTGTCCCCCTCTCTCTGTCCCCCCTCTCTCTCCGTTCACCTCTCTCTGTCCTCCCTTTCTCTGTCATCATTCTCTCTGTCCCCCTCTCTCTGTCCCCCTCTCTCTCCGTTCCCCTCTCTCTGTCCCCCTCTCTCTCCGTTCCCCTCCCTCTGTCCCCCTCTCTCTATCCCCCTCTCTATGTCCCCCTGCTCTCTATCCCCCTCTCTCTGTCCCCCCTTTCTCTGTCCCCCCTCTCTCTGTCCCCCCTCTCTCTGTCCCCCCTCTTTCTGTATCCCCTCTCTGTGTCCCCCTCTCTCTATGTCACCCCTCTCTCTGTCCCCCTCTCTCTCTGTCCCCACTCTCTCTCTGTCTCCCTCTCTCTCTGTCCCCTCTCTCAATGCCCCCCTCTCTGTCCCCCTCTCTCTGTCCCCCCTCTGTCCCCCCTCTCTGTTCCCCCTCTATCTGTCCCCCCTCTCTCTGTCTCCCCCTCTCTGTCCCCCTTTCTCCCTGTCCCCCCACTATCTCCGTTCCCCTCTCTCTGTCCCCCCTCTCTGTCTCCCCTCTCTCTGTCGCCCCTCTCTCTGACCCACTCTCTCTGTCCCCCCTCTCTCTGTCCCCCTCTCCCCTTGTCACCCCTCTCTCTGACCCCCCTCTCTGTACCCTCTGCTCTGTCACACTCCTTTCTCTTCCCACTCTTTCTGTTCACCCCTCTCTCTGTACCCTCCTCTCATTCTGTCCCCATCTCGCTGTCCCCCCTCTCTTTGTCCCCACTCTCTCTGTCCCCCTTTCTCTGACTCCACTCTCTCTCTGTCCCCCCTCTCTGTACCCCCTGGTCTGTCACCCTCCTCTCTGTTTCCACTCTCTCTGTCCCCCTCTCTCTGTGCCCCCTCTCTCTCCGTTCACCTCCCTCTGTCCTCCCTCTCTCTGTCCTCCTTCTCGCTGTCCCCCTCTTTCTGTCCCCCTCTCTCTCCGTTCCCCTCTCTCTGTCCCCACTCTCTCTCCGTTCCCCTCCCTCTGCCCCCCCTCTCTATCCCCCTCTCTCTGTCCCCCTCCTCTCTATCCCCCTCTCTCTGTCCCGCCTCTGTCCCCCCTTTCTCTGTCCCCCCTCTCTCTGTCCCCGCTCTTTCTGTATCACCTCTCTCTGTCCCCCTCTCTCCATGTCACCTCTCTCTCTGTCCCCCCTCTCTCTCTGTCCCCAATCTCTCTCTGTCTCCCTCTCTCTCTGTCCCCCTCTCTCAATGCCCCCCTCTCTGTCCCCCTCTCTCTGCCCCCCCCTCTCTCTGTCCCCCCTCTCTCTGTCCCCCCTCTCTCTGTCCCCCTTTCTCCCTGTCCCCCCTCTATCTCCGTTCCCCTCTCTCTGTCCCCCCTCTCTGTCTCCCCTCTCTATCCGGCTTTCTCTGTCACCACTCTCTCTCTGTACCGCCTCTCTGTACCTCGTGCTCTCTCACCCTCCTCTCTGTTCCCACTCTCTCTGTTCACCCCTCTCTCTGTATCCTCCTCTCACTCTGTCCCCATCTCGCTGTCCCCCCTCTCTTTGTCCGGCTTTCTCTGTCTCCACTCTCTCGCTGTCCCCCCTCTCTGTACCCCATGGTCTGTCACCCTCCTCTCTGTTTCCACTCTCTCTGTCCCCCTCTCTCTGTCCCCGTCTCTCTCCGTTCACCTCTCTCTGTCCTCCCTTTCTCTGTCCTCCTTTTCTCCGTTCCCCTCTCTCTGTCCCCACTCTCTCTCCGTTCCCCTCCCTCTGTCCCCCCTCTCTCTATCCCACTCTCTCTGTCCCCCTCCTCTCTATCCCCCTCTCTCTGCCCCCTCTGTCCCCCCTTTCTCTGCCCCCCCTCTCTGTCCCCCCTCTTTCTGTATCCCCTCTCTGTGTCCCCCTCTCTCCATGTCACCCCTCTCTCTGTCCCCCCTCTCTCTCTGTCCCCACTCTCTCTCTGTCTCCCTCTCTCTCTGTCCTCTCTCTCAATGCCCTCCCTCTGGCCCCCCTCTCTTTGCCCCCCCCTCTGTCCCCCCTCTCTGTCCCCCCTCTCTCTGACCCCCTCTTTCTGTCCCCCCTCTCTCTGTCCCCCTTTCTCCCTGTCCCCTCTCTATCTGCGTTCCCCTCTCTCTGTCGCCCCCTCTGTCTCCCTCTCTGTCCCCCCTCTCTCTGTTCCCCCTCTCTCTGTCCCCCTTTCTCCCTGTCCCCCCTCTATCTCCGTTCCCCTCTCTCTGTCCCCCCTCTCTGTCTCCCCTCTCTCTGCCGCCCCTCTCTCTGACCCACTCTCTCTGTCCCCCCTCTCTCTGTCCCCCTCTCTCCCTGTCACCCCTCTCGCTGTACCCCCCTCCCTCTGTCCCCACTCTCTCTCTGTCCCCCTATCTCTGTCCACCCTCTCTGTACCTCGTGCTCTCTCACCCTCCTCTCTGTTCCCACTCTCTCTGTTCACCCCTCTCTCTGTACCCTCCTCTCACTCTGTCCCCATCTCGCTGTCCCCCCTCTCTTTGTCCCCACTCTCTCTCTGTCCCCCTTTCTCTGTCTGCACTCTCTCTCTGTCCCCCCTCTCTGTACCCCATGGTCTGTCACCCTCCTCTCTGTTTCCACTCTCTCTGTCCTCCTTCTCTGTGTCCCCCTCCCTCTGTCCCCCCTCTCTCTATCCCCCTCTCTCTGTCCCCCTCCTCTCAATTCCCCTCTCTCTGTCCCCCCTTTCTCTGTCCCCCCTCTCTCTGTCCCCCCTCTCTCTGTCCCCCCTCTTTCTGTATCCCCTCTCTGTGTCCCCCTCTCTCCATGTCACCCCTCTCTCTGTCCCCCCTCTCTCTCTGTCCCCACTCTCTCTCTGTCTCCCTCTCTCTCTGTCCTCTCTCTCAATGCCCTCCCTCTGGCCCCCCTCTCTTTGCCCCCCCTCTGTCCCCCCTCTCTGTCCCCCCTCTCTCTGACCCCCTCTTTCTGTCCCCCCTCTCTCTGTCCCCCTTTCTCCCTGTCCCCTCTCTATCTGCGTTCCCCTCTCTCTGTCCCCCCTCTCTGTCTCCCCTCTCTCTGTCGCCCCTCTCTCTGACCCACTCTCTCTGTCCCCCCTCTCTCTGTCCCCCTCTCTCCCTGTCACCCCTCTCTCTGTCCCCCCTCTCTCTGTCCCCACTCTCTCAATGTCTCCCATCTCTGTCTCCACTCTCTCTCTCTCTGTCCCCCCTCTCTGTACCTCCTGCTCTGTCACCCTCCTCTCTGTTCCCACTCTCTCTGTTCACCCCTCTCTCTGTACACTCCTCTCACTCTGTCCCCATCTCGCTGTCCCCCCTCTCTTTGTCCCCACTCTCTCTCTGTCCCACTTTCTCTGTCTCCACTCTCTCTCTGTCCCCCTCTCTCTGTCCCCCTCTCTCCATGTCACCCCTCTCTCTGTCCCCCCCTCTCTCTGTCCCCACCTTTTCTCTGTCTCCCACTCTCTCTGTCCCCTCTCTCAATGCCCCCCTCTCTGTCCCCCCTCTCTCTGTCGCCCCCTCTGTCTCCCTCTCTGTCCCCCCTCTCTCTGTTCCCCCTCTCTCTGTCCCCCTTTCTCCCTGTCTCCCCTCTATCTCCGTTCCCCTCTCTCTGTCCCCCCTCTCTGTCTCCCCTCTCTCTGCCGCCCCTCTCTCTGACCCACTCTCTCTGTCCCCCCTCTCTCTGTCCCCCTCTCTCCCTGTCACCCCTCTCGCTGTACCCCCCTCCCTCTGTCCCCATTCTCTCTCTGTCCCCCTATCTCTGTCCACCCTCTCTGTACCTCGTGCTCTCTCACCCTCCTCTCTGTTCCCACTCTCTCTGTTCACCCCTCTCTCTGTACCCTCCTCTCACTCTGTCCCCATCTCGCTGTCCCCCCTCTCTTTGTCCCCACTCTCTCTCTGTCCCCCTTTCTCTGTCTGCACTCTCTCTCTGTCCCCCCTCTCTGTACCCCATGGTCTGTCACCCTCCTCTCTGTTTCCACTCTCTCTGTCCTCCTTCTCTGTGTCCCCCTCCCTCTGTCCCCCCTCTCTCTATCCCCCTCTCTCTGTCCCCCTCCTCTCAATCCCCCTCTCTCTGTCCCCCCTTTCTCTGTCCCCCCTCTCTCTGTCCCCCCTCTCTCTGTCCCCCCTCTTTCTGTATCCCCTCTCTGTGTCCCCCTCTCTCTATGTCACCCCTCTCTCTGTCCCCCTCTCTCTCTGTCCCCACTCTCTCTCTGTCTCCCTCTCTATCTGTCCCCTCTCTCAATGCCCCCCTCTCTGTCCCCCTCTCTCTGTCTCCCCTCTCTCTGTCGCCCCTCTCTCTGACCCACTCTCTCTGTCCCCCCTCTCTCTGTCCCCCTCTCTCCTTGTCACTCCTCTCTCTGACCCCCCTCTCTGTACCCTCTGCTCTGTCACCCTCCTTTCTCTTCCCACTCTCTCTGTTCACCCCTCTCTCTGTACCCTCCTCTCATTCTGTCCCCATCTCGCTATCCCCCCTCTCTTTGTCCCCACTCTCTCTCTGTCCCCCTTTCTCTGACTCCACTCTCTCTCTGTCCTCCCTCTCTGTACCCCCTGGTCTGTCACCCTCCTCTCTGTTTCCACACTCTCTGTCCCCCTCTCTCTGTGCCCCCTCTCTCTCCGTTCACCTCCCTCTGTCCTCCCTCTCTCTGTCCCCCCCTCTCTCTGTCCCCACCTTCTCTCTGTCTCCCTCTCTCTCTGTCCCCTCTCTCAATGCCCCCCTCTCTGTCCCCCCCTCTCTGTCGCCCCCTCTGTCCCCCTCTCTGTCCCCCCTCTCTCTGTCCCCCCTCTCTCTGTCCCCCCCTCTCTGTCTCCCCTCTCTCTGCCGCCCCTCTCTCTGACCCACTCTCTCTGTCCCCCTCTCTCTGTTCCCCTCTCTCCCTTTCACCCCTCTCGCTGTAGACCCCTCCCTCTGTCCCCACTCTCTCTCTGTCCCCCTATCTCTGTCCACCCTCTCTGTACCTCGTGCTCTCTCACCCTCCTCTCTGTTCCCACTCTCTCTGTTCACCCCTCTCTCTGTACCCTCCTCTCACTCTGTCCCCATCTCGCTGTCCCCCCTCTCTTTGTCCCCACTCTCTCTCTGTCCCCCTTTCTCTGTCTCCACACTCTCTCTCTGTCCCCCCTCTCTGTACCCCATGGTCTGTCACCCTCCTCTCTGTTTCCACTCTCTCTGTCCTCCTTCTCTGTGTCCCCCTCCCTCTGTCCCCCCTCTCTCTATCCCCCTCTCTCTGTCCCCCTCCTCTCAATCCCCCTCTCTCTGTCCCCCCTCTGCCCCGCCTTTCTCTGTCCCCCCTCTCTCTGTCCCCCTCTTTCTGTATCCCCTCTCTCTGCCCCCTCTCTCCAAGTCACACCTCTCTCTGTCCTCCCTCTCTCTGTCCTCCTTCTCGCTGTCCCCCTCTTTCTGTCCCCCTCTCTCTCCGTTCCCCTCTCTCTGTCCCCACTCTCTCTCCGTTCCCCTCCCTCTGCCCCCCCTCTCTATCCCCC
Organism: Chiloscyllium plagiosum; assembly: GCF_037043375.1. NCBI lineage: Eukaryota > Metazoa > Chordata > Chondrichthyes > Orectolobiformes > Hemiscylliidae > Chiloscyllium > Chiloscyllium plagiosum. The sequence continues at coordinate 42,748,991 of NW_028270189.1, read as the reverse complement.
TCTCTCTGTCCCCCTCCTCTCTATCCCCCTCTCTCTGTCCCGCCTCTGTCCCCCCTTTCTCTGTCCCCCCTCTCTCTGTCCCCGCTCTTTCTGTATCACCTCTCTCTGTCCCCCTCTCTCCATGTCACCTCTCTCTCTGTCCCCCCTCTCTCTCTGTCCCCAATCTCTCTCTGTCTCCCTCTCTCTCTGTCCCCCTCTCTCAATGCCCCCCTCTCTGTCCCCCTCTCTCTGCCCCCCCCTCTCTCTGTCCCCCCTCTCTCTGTCCCCCCTCTCTCTGTCCCCCTTTCTCCCTGTCCCCCCTCTATCTCCGTTCCCCTCTCTCTGTCCCCCCTCTCTGTCTCCACTCTCTATCCGGCTTTCTCTGTCACCACTCTCTCTCTGTACCGCCTCTCTGTACCTCGTGCTCTCTCACCCTCCTCTCTGTTCCCACTCTCTCTGTTCACCCCTCTCTCTGTATCCTCCTCTCACTCTGTCCCCATCTCGCTGTCCCCCCTCTCTTTGTCCCCACTCTCTCTCTGTCCCCCTTTCTCTGTCTCCACACTCTCTCTCTGTCCCCCCTCTCTGTACCCCATGGTCTGTCACCCTCCTCTCTGTTTCCACTCTCTCTGTCCTCCTTCTCTGTGTCCCCCTCCCTCTGTCCCCCCTCTCTCTATCCCCCTCTCTCTGTCCCCCTCCTCTCAATCCCCCTCTCTCTGTCCCCCCTCTGCCCCGCCTTTCTCTGTCCCCCCTCTCTCTGTCCCCCTCTTTCTGTATCCCCTCTCTCTGCCCCCTCTCTCCAAGTCACACCTCTCTCTGTCCTCCCTCTCTCTGTCCTCCTTCTCGCTGTCCCCCTCTTTCTGTCCCCCTCTCTCTCCGTTCCCCTCTCTCTGTCCCCACTCTCTCTCCGTTCCCCTCCCTCTGCCCCCCCTCTCTATCCCCCTCTCTCTGTCCCCCTCCTCTCTATCCCCCTCTCTCTGTCCCGCCTCTGTCCCCCCTTTCTCTGTCCCCCCTCTCTCTGTCCCCGCTCTTTCTGTATCACCTCTCTCTGTCCCCCTCTCTCCATGTCACCTCTCTCTCTGTCCCCCCTCTCTCTCTGTCCCCAATCTCTCTCTGTCTCCCTCTCTCTCTGTCCCCCTCTCTCAATGCCCCCCTCTCTGTCCCCCTCTCTCTGCCCCCCCCTCTCTCTGTCCCCCCTCTCTCTGTCCCCCCTCTCTCTGTCCCCCTTTCTCCCTGTCCCCCCTCTATCTCCGTTCCCCTCTCTCTGTCCCCCCTCTCTGTCTCCACTCTCTATCCGGCTTTCTCTGTCACCACTCTCTCTCTGTACCGCCTCTCTGTACCTCGTGCTCTCTCACCCTCCTCTCTGTTCCCACTCTCTCTGTTCACCCCTCTCTCTGTATCCTCCTCTCACTCTGTCCCCATCTCGCTGTCCCCCCTCTCTTTGTCCGGCTTTCTCTGTCTCCACTCTCTCGCTGTCCCCCCTCTCTGTACCCCATGGTCTGTCACCCTCCTCTCTGTTTCCACTCTCTCTGTCCCCCTCTCTCTGTCCCCGTCTCTCTCCGTTCACCTCTCTCTGTCCTCCCTTTCTCTGTCCTCCTTTTCTCCGTTCCCCTCTCTCTGTCCCCACTCTCTCTCCGTTCCCCTCCCTCTGTCCCCCCTCTCTCTATCCCACTCTCTCTGTCCCCCTCCTCTCTATCCCCCTCTCTCTGCCCCCTCTGTCCCCCCTTTCTCTGCCCCCCCTCTCTGTCCCCCCTCTTTCTGTATCCCCTCTCTGTGTCCCCCTCTCTCCATGTCACCCCTCTCTCTGTCCCCCCTCTCTCTCTGTCCCCACTCTCTCTCTGTCTCCCTCTCTCTCTGTCCTCTCTCTCAATGCCCTCCCTCTGGCCCCCCTCTCTTTGCCCCCCCCTCTGTCCCCCCTCTCTGTCCCCCCTCTCTCTGACCCCCTCTTTCTGTCCCCCCTCTCTCTGTCCCCCTTTCTCCCTGTCCCCTCTCTATCTGCGTTCCCCTCTCTCTGTCGCCCCCTCTGTCTCCCTCTCTGTCCCCCCTCTCTCTGTTCCCCCTCTCTCTGTCCCCCTTTCTCCCTGTCCCCCCTCTATCTCCGTTCCCCTCTCTCTGTCCCCCCTCTCTGTCTCCCCTCTCTCTGCCGCCCCTCTCTCTGACCCACTCTCTCTGTCCCCCCTCTCTCTGTCCCCCTCTCTCCCTGTCACCCCTCTCGCTGTACCCCCCTCCCTCTGTCCCCACTCTCTCTCTGTCCCCCTATCTCTGTCCACCCTCTCTGTACCTCGTGCTCTCTCACCCTCCTCTCTGTTCCCACTCTCTCTGTTCACCCCTCTCTCTGTACCCTCCTCTCACTCTGTCCCCATCTCGCTGTCCCCCCTCTCTTTGTCCCCACTCTCTCTCTGTCCCCCTTTCTCTGTCTGCACTCTCTCTCTGTCCCCCCTCTCTGTACCCCATGGTCTGTCACCCTCCTCTCTGTTTCCACTCTCTCTGTCCTCCTTCTCTGTGTCCCCCTCCCTCTGTCCCCCCTCTCTCTATCCCCCTCTCTCTGTCCCCCTCCTCTCAATTCCCCTCTCTCTGTCCCCCCTTTCTCTGTCCCCCCTCTCTCTGTCCCCCCTCTCTCTGTCCCCCCTCTTTCTGTATCCCCTCTCTGTGTCCCCCTCTCTCTATGTCACCCCTCTCTCTGTCCCCCTCTCTCTCTGTCCCCACTCTCTCTCTGTCTCCCTCTCTCTCTGTCCCCTCTCTCAATGCCCCCCTCTCTGTCCCCCTCTCTCTGTCTCCCCTCTCTCTGTCGCCCCTCTCTCTGACCCACTCTCTCTGTCCCCCCTCTCTCTGTCCCCCTCTCTCCTTGTCACTCCTCTCTCTGACCCCCCTCTCTGTACCCTCTGCTCTGTCACCCTCCTTTCTCTTCCCACTCTCTCTGTTCACCCCTCTCTCTGTACCCTCCTCTCATTCTGTCCCCATCTCGCTGTCCCCCCTCTCTTTGTCCCCACTCTCTCTCTGTCCCCCTTCCTCTGACTCCACTCTCTCTCTGTCCCCCCTCTCTGTACCCCCTGGTCTGTCACCCTCCTCTCTGTTTCCACACTCTCTGTCCCCCTCTCTCTGTGCCCCCTCTCTCTCCGTTCACCTCCCTCTGTCCTCCCTCTCTCTGTCCCCCCCTCTCTCTGTCCCCACCTTCTCTCTGTCTCCCTCTCTCTCTGTCCCCTCTCTCAATGCCCCCCTCTCTGTCCCCCCTCTCTCTGTCGCCCCCTCTGTCTCCCTCTCTGTCCCCCCTCTCTCTGTCCCCCCTCTCTCTGTCCCCCTTTCTCCCTGTCCCCCCTCTATCTCCGTTCCCCTCTCTCTGTCCCCCCCCTCTCTGTCTCCCCTCTCTCTGCCGCCCCTCTCTCTGACCCACTCTCTCTGTCCCCCTCTCTCTGTTCCCCTCTCTCCCTTTCACCCCTCTCGCTGTACACCCCTCCCTCTGTCCCCACTCTCTCTCTGTCCCCCTATCTCTGTCCACCCTCTCTGTACCTCGTGCTCTCTCACCCTCCTCTCTGTTCCCACTCTCTCTGTTCACCCCTCTCTCTGTACCCTCCTCTCACTCTGTCCCCATCTCGCTGTCCCCCCTCTCTTTGTCCCCACTCTCTCTCTGTCCCCCTTTCTCTGTCTCCACACTCTCTCTCTGTCCCCCCTCTCTGTACCCCATGGTCTGTCACCCTCCTCTCTGTTTCCACTCTCTCTGTCCTCCTTCTCTGTGTCCCCCTCCCTCTGTCCCCCCTCTCTCTATCCCCCTCTCTCTGTCCCCCTCCTCTCAATCCCCCTCTCTCTGTCCCCCCTCTGCCCCGCCTTTCTCTGTCCCCCCTCTCTCTGTCCCCCTCTTTCTGTATCCCCTCTCTCTGCCCCCTCTCTCCAAGTCACACCTCTCTCTGTCCACCCTCTCTCTGTCCCCACTCTCTATCTCTGTCTCCCTCTCTCTCTTTCCCCCTCTCTCAACGCCCCCCTCTCTGTCCCCCCTCTCTCTGTCCCCCCCTCTGTCCCCCCTCTCTGTCCCCTCTCTTTCTGTCCCCCCTCTCTCTGTCACCCTTCTCTGTCCACCTTCTCTCTGCCCCCCTCCTCTCTGTTCCCCTCCTCTCTGTCCCCCTCCTCTCTGTCTCCCCACCTCTTTTGTCCCCCACTCACTGTCCCCCTCTCTGACAACCCTCTCTCTGTTCCCCCTCTTTTTAGCCCCCTCTCTCTCCCCATCTCTTCCCTCCCTCTCTCCCCCCACTCTCTTGCCCCCCTCTCTCTCTGCCCCTTCTATCTCTGACCTCCCCTCTCTCTCTGTCCCCACTCTCTCTGTACCCCCCTCTCTCCGTTCCCCTCCCTCTGTCCCCCCTCTCTCTATCCCCCTCTCTCTGTCCCCCTCCTCTCAATCCCCCTCTCTCAGTCCCCCCTCTGCCCCGCCTTTCTCTGTCCCCCCTCTCTCTGTCCCCCCTCTTTCTGTATCCCCTCTCTCTGTTCCCCTCTCTCCATGTCACCCCTCTCTCTGTCCACCCTCTCTTTGTCCCCACTCTCTCTGTCTCCCCCTCTCTCAATGCCGCCCTCTCTGTCCCACCTCTCTCTGTCCCCCCCACCTGTCCCCCTCTGTCCCCTCTCTCTCTGTCCCCTCTCTCTCTGTCACCCCTCTCTCTGTCCACCTTCTCTCTGTCCCCTTCCTCTCTGTCCCCCTCCTCTCTGTCCCCCTCCTCTATGTCTCCCCACCTCTTTTGTCCCCCACCCACTGTCCCCCTCTCTGACCACCCTCTCTCTCTTCCCCCTCTTTTTAGACCCCTCTCTCTCCCCATCTCTTCCCTCCCTCTCTCTCCCCACTCTCTTGCCCCCCTCTCTCTCTGCCCCTTCTATCTCTGACCTCCCCTCTCTCTCTGTCCCCACTCTCTCTGTACCCCTCTCTCTCCGTGGACCTCTCTCTGTCCCCCCTCCCTCTGTCCCCCCTCTCTCTGTACCACTCTCTCTGTCCCCCCTCTCTCTATGCCCCTCTCGGTCCGTTCACCTCTCTCTGTCCTCCCTCTCTCTGTCCCCCTCTCTCAGTCCCCCTCTCCCTCCGTTCCCCTCTCTCTGTCCCGCCTCTCTCTATCCCCCTCTGTCTGTCCCCTTCTCTCTATCCCCCTCTCTCTGTACCCCCTCTGTCTCCCCTCTCTCCGTCCCCCCTCTCTCTGTGCCCCCTCTCTCTGTCCCCCTCTCTCCCTGTCACCTCTCTCTCTGTCCCCACACTCTCTCTGTTCCCCTATCTCTGTCTTCACTCTCTCTCTGTTCCCCTCTCTGTAACCCCTGCTCTGTCACCCTCCTCTCTGTTCCCACTCTCTCTGTCCACCCCTCTCTCTGTACCCTCCTCTCACTCTGTCCCCATCTCTCTGTCCACCCCCCTCTCTCTGTCCCCACTCTCTCTGTCCCCCTATCTCTGCCCACCCTCTCTATCCTCCCCTCTCTGTATCCCCTGGTCTGTCACCCTCCTCTCTCTCCCCACTCTCTCTGTCGCCTTCTCATTCTGTCCCTTCCTCTCCCTCTGCACCCCTCTCTCTGTCCCCTCTCTCTGTCCCCCCACTCTGTTCCCCATCTCTCTACGCCCTCTCTCTCCCCTCTCACTCCATCCTCTCTATTCCCCATTCTCTTGTCCCCCTCTCTGTCTGTCCCCCCTCTCTCTCTGATCCCCTCTCTCTCTATCCCCCTCTCTCTTTGATCCCCTCTCTCTCTGACCAAGCCCTCTCTGCCCCCCTCATCTCTACCCCCTCTCTCTGTCCCTCTCTTTCTCTGTCCCTCCATCTTTCTGTCACCACTCTCTCTGGCCGCCCGCTCTGTCCCCCTCTCTCTTTCCCTCCTCTTTCTTTCCACCCTCTCTCTGGCCCCCTCTTTCTGTTCACCCCTCTCTCTGTACCCTCCTCTCCCTCTGTCCCCATCTCTCTGTCCGCCCCGTCTCTCTGTCCCCCATCTCTCTCTTTCTCCTCTCTCTCTGGCACCCCCTCACTCTGTCCCCTCTCTCTGTCCCCACTCTCCCTGCCCCCCCTCTCTCTGTCCCCCTCTCTCTCTGCCCCCCTCTCTCTGTCCCCCTGTCTCTCTGTCCCCCTCTCTCTGCATAGATCTCTGCCCCCTCTGCCGCCCTCTCTCTGTGACCCTCAATCTCTCTGCACCGCCCCCACCCCACCGTCTCTCCCGCTCTCTGTTCCCCTCTCTCGGTCCCCCTCTCTCTCTGCCCCTCTTTCTCTCTGTCCCCCCGCTCTCAGTACGCCCCATCTGTCACCCTCTCTCAATCCTTCTCTCTGTGCCCCCTCTCCGTCCCCCTGCCCCCCTGCTACGCCCCCGTCTCTCTGTCTCCCCTCTCACACTGTCCCGACTCTCTCTGTTCCCCCCTCTCTATCCCCCTCTCTCTGCACCACCTCTCTCTGTCCTCCCTCTCTCTCTGTCCGCCTCTCTCTCTCCACCTCTTCCTCTGTCCCCCTCTCTCTGTCCCCTCACTCTGTCCCCCTCTTCCTCTGTCCCCCTCTCTCTCTTTCCTCCTCAATCTCTGTCACCCCTCTCTCTTCCCCCTCTGCCCCCTCTCTCTGACCCCCTCTCCCTGTGTTCCCTCCTCTCTCAGTCCCCCTCTCTCTCTGTCCCCACTCTCTCTGTCCGCCCGCTCTGTCCCCCTCTCTCTCTGTCCCCACTCTCTCTGTCCGCCCGCTCTGTCCCCCTCTCTCTTCCCCCCTCTTTCTTTCCACCCTCTCTCTGTCACCCCTCTTTCTGTCAACCCCTCTCTATGTACCCTCCGCTCCCTCTGTCCCCACTGTCTGTCCACCCCCTCTCTCTGTCCCCACTCTCTCACTTTCTCCCCTCTCTCTTTCCCCCCGCTCTGTCCCCCTCTGTCTGTCCCCACTCTCTCTATCACCCTCCTCTCTGTCCCCATTCTCTCTGTCCACCCCTCTCTCTGTACCTTCCTCTCAGTCTGTCCCCATCTCTCTGTCCACCCCCCTCTCTCCTTCCCCACTCTCTGTCTGTCCCCTATCTCTGTCCCCCCACTCTCTGTCCCCCCTCTCTGTACCCCCTGCTCTGTCACCCACCTCTCTGTCCCCACTCTCTCTGTCACCTTCTCACTCTGTCCCTTCCTCTCCCTCTGTTCCCATCCCTCTGTCCACCCTCTCTCTCTGTCCGCCTCTCTCTGTCCTCCCCCTCTGTCCCCGTTTCTCTTTCTCCCTTCTTTCTTTCCACCCTCTCTCTGTCCCCTCTTTCTGTCCACCCCTCTCTGTGTCCCCCTCTCTCTGTACCCCCTCTCTGTCCGTTCCCCTCTTTCTGTCCCCTCTTCTCTATCCCTCCTCTCTGGCCCCCCTCTCTCTCCGTTCCCCTCTCTCTGACCCCCCTCTCTCTATCCTCTTCTCTCTTTCCCCCTCTCTCTATCCACCTCTCTGACCCCCTCTCTCTGTCCCCCCTTTCTCTATCCCCCTCTCTCTGTACCACCTCTCTCTGTCACCCCTCTCTCTTCCCCCTCTACCCCCACTGACCCCCACTCCCTCTGTTCCCTCCTCTCTCCGTCCCACTCTCTCTGTTCCCCACTCTCTGCACCCCCTCTCTCTCTGTCCCCCCTCTCTGTCCCTCCCTCTCTCTCTGTCCACCTCTCTGTGTACACCTCTCTGTGCCCCCTCTGCCGCCCTCTCTCTGTGAACCCCACTCTCTTTGCCTCCCACCCCTGTCTCTCCCCTCTCTGTCCCCCTCTCTCGGTCCCCCTCTCTCTGCCCCTCCTTCTCTCTGTCACCACGCTCTCAGTCCGCCCACTCTGAACCCACTCTCTCATTCCCTTCTCTCTGTCCCCCATCTCTGTCCCCCTGCCCCCTCTACTGCGCCCCAGTCTCTCTGTCTCCCCTCTCTCACTGCCCCCACTCTCTCTGTCCCCTCTCTCTCTGTCCCTCCTTCTCCCTGTACGCCCCTCTGTCACCCCTCTCTCTCCCCCCTCCCTCTGTCCCCCCTCTCTCTTTCCCCCTCTCTCTGTCCCACCTCTGTCCCCCCTCTCTCTATCCCCCTCTCTCTGTCCCCCCTCTGTCCCCCCTCTCTCTATCCCCCTCTCTCTGTCCCCCCTCTGTCCCCCCTCTCTCTCCGTTCCCCTCTCTCTGTCCCCCTCTTTCTATCCCCCTTCTCTCTGTCGCCCCCATCCACCTCTCTCTGACCTCTCACGCCTCTTTCTGTCCCTCTCTCACTGTCCCCCCTCTCTCAATCCCCCCTGTCTCCACTGTCCCCCCTCGTTTTACCCAACTCTCTGTCCCCCTCTCTCTTTCCCTCTCTCTCTGTACCCCACTCTCCCTGTCACCCCTCTGTCTGTCCCCCCTCCTTCTGTACCCTCCTCTCCCTCTGTGTCCATCTCTCTGTCCACCTCTCTCTCTCTGTCCCCCCACTCACTATCACCCTCTCTCTGTCCACACTCTCTCTCTATCCCCTCTCTTTACCCCTTCTCTCCCCATCTCTCCCCTACCTCTCTCTCGCCACTCTCTTGTCCCCCTCTCCATCTCTGTCCCCTCCCTCTCTGACCGCCCCGCTCTCTGTCCACTCGTCTCTGCCCCCCCTCTCTCTGTCCCACCCTCTCTCTGTCCCCACTTTCTCTGTTCACCCCCCTCTCCCTGTCCCCACTCTCTCTGTCCCCCTATCTCTGCCCCCCCCCCTCTGTCCCCCCTTCTCTGTACCCCCTGCTCTGTCATGCTCCTCTCTCTCCCCACTCTCTCTGTCACCTTCTCACTTTGTTCCTCCCTCTCCCTCTGTACCCCTCTCTCTGTCCCCCCACTCTCTTCCCCATCTCTCTACGCCCTCTCTCTCTCCTATCACTCCATCCTCTCTCTTCCCCATTCTCTTGTCCCCCTCTCTGTCTGTCCCCCCTCTCTCTCCATCACCTCTCTCTGTCCTCCCTCTCTCTGTCCCCCACTCTCCATGTCACCCCTCTCTCTGTCCCCCCTCTCTCTCTGTCCCCACTTTCTCTCTGTCTCCCTCTCTCTCTGTCGCCTCTCTCAATGCCCCCCTCTCTGTCCCCCCTCTCTCTGTCCCCCACGTCCCCCTCTCTGTCCCCCCTCTCTCTGTCCCCCCTCTCTCTGTCCCCCTTTCTCCCTGCCCCCCCTTTATCTCCGTTCCTCTCTCTCTGCCGCCCCTCTCTCTGGCCCACTCTCTATGTGCCCCCTCTCTCTGTCCCCCTCTCTCCCTGTCACCCCTCTCTCTGTCCCACCCTCCCTCTGTACCCACTCTCTCTCTGTCCCCCTATCTCTGTCCACCCTCTCTGTACCTCCTGCTCTGTCACCCTCCTCTCTGTTCCCACTCTCTCTGTTCACCCCCTCTCTGTACCCTCCTCTCACTCTGTCCCCATCTCGCTGTCCCCCCTCTCTTTGTCCCCACTCTCTCTCTGTCCCCATTTCTCTGTCTCCACTCTCTCTCTCTGTCCCCCCTCTCTGTACCCCATGGTCTGTCACCCTCCTCTCTGTTTCCACTCTCTCTGTCCTCCTTCTCTGTGTCCCCCTCCCTCTGTCCCCCCTCTCTCTATCCCCCTCTCTCTGTCCCCCTCCTCTCAATCCCCCTCTCTCTGTCCCCCCTCTGCCCCGCCTTTCTCTATCCCCCTCTCTCTGTCCCCCCTCTTTCTGTATCCCCTCTCTCTGACCCCTCTCTCCAAGTCACGCCTCTCTCTGTCCACCCTCTCTCTGTCCCCACTCTCTCTCTGTCTCCCTCTCTCTCTGTCCCCCTCTCTCAATGCCGCCCTCTCTGTCCCCCCTCCCTCTGTCCCCCCCCTTGTCCCCCCTCTCTGTCCCCTCTCTCTCTGTCCCCCCTCTCTCTGTCACCCTTCTCTCTGTCCACCTTCTCTCTGTCCCCCTCCTCTCTGTCCCCCTCCTCTCTGTCTCCCCACCTCTTTTGTCCCCCACTCACTGTCCCCCTCTCTGTCCAGCCTCTCTCTCTTCCCCCTCTTTTTAGCCCCCTCTCTCTCCCCATCTCTTCCCTCCCTCTCTCCCCCCACTCTCTTGCCCCCCTCTCTCTCTGCCCCTTCTATCTCTGACCTCCCCTCTCTCTCTGTCCCCACTCCCTCTGTCCCCCCTCTCTCTATCCCCCTCTCTCTGTCCCCCTCCTCTCAGTCCCCCTCTCTCTGTCCCCCCTCTGCCCCGCCTTTCTCTGTCCCCCCTCTCTCTGTCCCCCCTCCTTCTGTATCCCCTCTCTCTGTTCCCCTCTCTCCATGTCACCCCTCTCTCTGTCCACCCTCTCTCTGTCCCCACTCTCTCTGTCTGCCTCTCTCTCTGTCCCCCTCTCTCAATGCCGCCCTCTCTGTCCCACCTCTCTCTGTCCCCCCCTCTGTCCCCCCTCTCTGTCCACTCTCTCTCTGTCCCCTCTCTCTCTGTCACCCCTCTCTCTGTCCATCTTCTGTCTGTTCCCCTCCTCTCTGACCCCCTCCTCTCTGTCTCCCCACCTCTTTTGTCCCCCACTCACTGCCCCCTCTCTGTCCACCCTCTCTCTCGCTTCCCCCTCTTTTTAGACCCCTCTCTCTCCCCATCTCTTCCCTCCCTCTCTCCCCCCACTCTCTTGCCTTCCTCTCTCTCTGCCCCTTCTATCTCTGACCTCCCCTCTCTCTCTGTCCCCACTCTCTCTGTATCCCTCTCTCTCCGTTGACCTCTCTCTGTCTGCCCCCTCCCTCTGTCCCCCCTCTCTCTGCACCACTCTCTCTGTCCCCCTCTCTCTGTGCCCCACTCGGTCCGTTCACCTCTCTCTGTCCTCCCTCTCTCTGTCCCCCTCTCTCAGTCCCCCTCTCCCTCCGTTCCCCTCTCTCTGTCCCCCCTCTCTCTAACCCCCTCTGTCTGTCCCCTTCTCTCTATCTCCCTCTCTCTGTATCCCCTCTGTCTCCCCTCTCTCCGTCCCCCCTCTCTCTGTCCCCCCTCTCTCTGTCCCCCTCTCTCCCTGTCACCTCTCTCTCTCTGTCCCCACTCTCTCTCTGTTCCCCTATCTCTGTCTTCACTCTCTCTCTGTTCCCCTCTCTGTAACCCCTGCTCTGTCACCCTCCTCTCTGTTCCCACTCTCTCTGTCCACCCCTCTCTCTGTACCCTCCTCTCACTCTGTCCCCATCTCTCTGTCCACCCCCCTCTCTCTGTCCCCACTCTCTCTGTCCCCCTATCTCTGCCCACCCTCTCTATCCCCCCCTCTCTGTATCCCCTGGTCTGTCACCCTCCTCTCTCTCCCCACTCTCTCTGTCACCTTCTCATTCTGTCCCTTCCTCTCTCTCTGTACCCCTCTCTCTGTCCCCCTCTCTCTGTCCCCCCACTCTGTTCCCCATCTCTCTACGCCCTCTCTCTCCCCTCTCACTCCATCCTCTCTATTCCCCATTCTCTTGTCCCCCTCTCTGTCTGTCCCCCCTCTCTCTCTGATCCCCTCTCTCTATTCCCCCTCTCTGTTTGATCCCCTCTCTCTCTGACCAAGCCCTCTCTGGCCCCCTCCTCTCTGCCCCCTCTCTCTGTCCCTCTCTTTCTCTGTCCCTCCATCTTTCTGTCACCACTCTCTCTGGCCGCCCGCTCTGTCCCCCTCTCTCTTTCCCCCCTCTTTCTTTCCACCCTCTCTCTGCCCCCCTCTTTCTGTCCACCCCTCTCTCTGTACCCTCCTCTCCCTCTGTCCCCATCTCTCTGTCCACCCCGTCTCTCTGTACTCCATCTCTCTCTTTCTCCTCTCTCTCTGGCATCGCCTCACTCTGTCCCCTCTCTCTGTCCCCACTCTCCCTGTCCCCCTGTCTCTGTCCCCCTCTCTCTGTACAGCTCTCTCTGCCCCCTCTGCCGCCCCTCTCTCTGTGACCCTCAATCTCTCTGCACCACCCCCACCCCACCGTCTCTCCCGCTCTCTGTTCCCCTCTCTCGGTCCCCCTCTCTCTCTGCCCCTCTTTCTCTCTGTCCCCCCGCTCTCAGTACGCCCCATCTGTCACCCTCTCTCAATCCTTCTCTCTCTGTGCCCCCTCTCCGTCCCCCTGCCCCCCTGCTACGTCCCCGTCTCTCTGTCTCCCCTCTCACACTGTCCCGACTCTCTCTGTTCCCCCCCTCTCTATCCCCCTCTCTCTGTACCACCTCTCTCTGTCCTCCCTCTCTCTCTGTCCGCCTCTCTCTCTCCCCCTCTTCCTCTGTCCCCCTCTCTCTGTCCCCTCACTCTGTCCCCCTCTTCCTCTGCCCCCCTCTCTCTGTCCCCTCACTCTGTCCCCCTCTTCCTCTGTCCCCCTCTCTCTCTGTCCTCCTCTCTCTCTGTCACCCCTCTCTCTTCCCCCTCTGCCCCCTCTCTCTGACTCCCTCTCCCTGTGTTCCCTACTCTCTCAGTCCCCCTCTCTCTCTGTCCCCACTCTCTCTGTCCGCCCGCTCTGTCCCCCTCTCTCTCTCTGTCCCCACTCTCTCTGTCCGCCCGCTCTGTCCCCCTCTCTCTTCCCCCCTCTTTCTTTCCACCCTCTCTCTGTCACCCCTCTTTCTGTCAACCCCTCTCTATGTACCCTCCGCTCCCTCTGTCCCCACTGTCTGTCCACCCCCTCTCTCTGTCCCCACTCTCTCACTTTCTCCCCTCTCTCTTTCCCCCCGCTCTGTCCCCCTCTGTCTGTCCCCACTCTCTCTATCACCCTCCTCTCTGTCCCCATTCTCTCTGTCCACCCTTCTCTCTGTACCTTCCTCTCAGTCTGTCCCCATCTCTCTGTCCACCCCCCTCTCTCCTTCCCCACTCTCTGTCTGTCCCCTATCTCTGTCCCCCCACTCTCTGTCCCCCCTCTCTGTACCCCCTGCTCTGTCACCCACCTCTCTGTCCCCACTCTCTCTGTCACCTTCTCACTCTGTCCCTTCCTCTCCCTCTGTTCCCATCCCTCTGTCCACCCTCTCTCTCTGTCCGCCTCTCTCTGTCCCCCTCTTTCTCTGTCCCTCCCTCTCTCTGCCCCCACTCTCTGTCCTCCCCCTCTGTCCCCGTTTCTCTTTCTCCCTTCTTTCTTTCCACCCTCTCTCTGTCCCCTCTTTCTGTCCACCCCTCTCTGTGTCCCCCTCTCTCTGTACCCCCTCTCTGTCCGTTCCCCTCTTTCTGTCCCCTCTTCTCTGTCCCTCCTCTCTGCCCCCCCTCTCTCTCCGTTCCCCTCTCTCTGACCCCCCTCTCTCTATCCTCTTCTCTCTTTCCCCCTCTCTCTATCCACCTCTCTGACCCCCTCTCTCTGTCCCCCCTTTCTCTATCCCCCTCTCTCTGTACCACCTCTCTCTGTCACCCCTCTCTCTTCCCCCTCTGCCCCCACTGACCCCCACTCCCTCTGTTCCCTCCTCTCTCCGTCCCACTCTCTCTGTTCCCCACTCTCTGCACCCCCTCTCTCTCTGTCCCCCCTCTCTGTCCCTCCCTCTCTCTCTGTCCACCTCTCTGTGTACACCTCTCTCTGCCCCCTCTGCCGCCCTCTCTCTGTGAACCCCACTCTCTCTGCCTCCCACCCCCGTCTCTCCCCTCTCTGTCCCCCTCTCTCGGTCCCCCTCTCTCTGCCCCTCCTTCTCTCTGTCACCACGCTCTCAGTCCGCCCACTCTGAACCCACTCTCTCATTCCCTTCTCTCTGTCCCCCCATCTCTGTCCCCCTGCCCCCTCTACTGCGCCCCAGTCTCTCTGTCTCCCCTCTCTCACTGCCCCCACTCTCTCTGTCCCCTCTCTCTCTGTCCCTCCTTCTCCCTGTACGCCCCTCTGTCACCCCTCTCTCTCCCCCCTCCCTCTGTCCCCCCTCTCTCTTTCCCCCTCTCTCTGTCCCGCCTCTGTCCCCCCTCTCTCTATCCCCCTCTCTCTGTCCCCCCTCTGTCCCCCCTCTCTCTATCCCCCTCTCTCTGTCCCCCCTCTGTCCCCCCTCTCTCTCCGTTCCCCTCTCTCTGTCCCCCTCTTTCTATCCCCCTTCTCTCTGTCGCCCCCATCCACCTCTCTCTGACCTCTCACGCCTCTTTCTGTCCCTCTCTCACTGTCCCCCCTCTCGCAATCCCCCCTGTCTCCACTGTCCCCCCTCGTTTTACCCAACTCTCTGTCCCCCTCTCTCTTTCCCTCTCTCTCTGTACCCCTCTCTCCCTGTCACCCCTCTGTCTGTCCCCCCTCCTTCTGTACCCTCCTCTCCCTCTGTGTCCATCTCTCTGTCCACCTCTCTCTCTCTCTGTCCCCCCACTCACTATCACCCTCTCTCTGTCCACACTCTCTCTCTATCCCCTCTCTTTACCCCTTCTCTCCCCATCTCTCCCCTACCTCTCTCTCGCCACTCTCTTGTCCCCCTCTCCATCTCTGTCCCCTCCCTCTCTGACCGCCCCGCTCTCTGTCCACTCGTCTCTGCCCCCCCTCTCTCTGTCCCACCCTCTCTCTATCCCCACTTTCTCTGTTCACCCCCCTCTCCCTGTCCCCACTCTCTCTGTCCCCCTATCTCTGCCCCCCTCTGTCCCCCCTTCTCTGTACCCCCTGCTCTGTCATGCTCCTCTCTCTCCCCACTCTCTCTGTCACCTTCTCACTTTGTTCCTCCCTCTCCCTCTGTACCCCTCTCTCTGTCCCCCCACTCTCTTCCCCATCTCTCTACGCCCTCTCTCTCTCCTATCACTCCATCCTCTCTCTTCCCCATTCTCTTGTCCCCCTCTCTGTCTGTCCCCCCTCTCTCTCCATCACCTCTCTCTGTCCTCCCTCTCTCTGTCCCCCACTCTCCATGTCACCCCTCTCTATGTCCCCCCTCTCTCTCTGTCCCCACTTTCTCTCTGTCTCCCTCTCTCTCTGTCGCCTCTCTCAATGCCCCCCTCTCTGTCCCCCCTCTCTCTGCCCCCCCCGTCCCCCTCTCTGTCCCCCCTCTCTCTGTCCCCCCTCTCTCTGTCCCCCTTTCTCCCTGCCCCCCCTCTATCTCCGTTCCCCTCTCTCTGCCGCCCCTCTCTCTGGCCCACTCTCTATGTGCCCCCTCTCTCTGTCCCCCTCTCTCCCTGTCACCCCTCTCTCTGTCCCACCCTCCCTCTGTACCCACTCTCTCTCTGTCCCCCTATCTCTGTCCACCCTCTCTGTACCTCCTGCTCTGTCACCCTCCTCTCTGTTCCCACTCTCTCTGTTCACCCCCTCTCTGTACCCTCCTCTCACTCTGTCCCCATCTCGCTGTCCCCCCTCTCTTTGTCCCCACTCTCTCTCTGTCCCCATTTCTCTGTCTCCACTCTCTCTCTCTGTCCCCCCTCTCTGTACCCCATGGTCTGTCACCCTCCTCTCTGTTTCCACTCTCTCTGTCCTCCTTCTCTGTGTCCCCCTCCCTCTGTCCCCCCTCTCTCTATCCCCCTCTCTCTGTCCCCCTCCTCTCAATCCCCCTCTCTCTGTCCCCCCTCTGCCCCGCCTTTCTCGATCCCCCTCTCTCTGTCCCCCCTCTTTCTGTATCCCCTCTCTCTGCCCCCTCTCTCCAAGTCACGCCTCTCTCTGTCCACCCTCTCTCTGTCCCCACTCTCTCTCTGTCTCCCTCTCCCTCTGTCCCCCTCTCTCAATGCCCCCCTCTCTGTCCCCCCTCCCTCTGTCCCCCCCACTTTGTCCCCCCTCTCTGTCCCCTCTCTCTCTGTCCCCCCTCTCTCTGTCACCCTTCTCTCTGTCCACCTTCTCTCTGTCCCCCTCCTCTCTGTCCCCCT
The DNA here is from genome assembly GCF_037043375.1 of Chiloscyllium plagiosum. Taxonomy (NCBI): domain Eukaryota; kingdom Metazoa; phylum Chordata; class Chondrichthyes; order Orectolobiformes; family Hemiscylliidae; genus Chiloscyllium; species Chiloscyllium plagiosum. The sequence continues at coordinate 42,733,436 of NW_028270189.1, read as the reverse complement.
CCTCTCTGTCTCCCCACCTCTTTTGTCCCCCACTCACTGTCCCCCTCTCTGTCCACCCTCTCTCTCTTCCCCCTCTTTTTAGCCCCCTCTCTCTCCCCATCTCTTCCCTCCCTCTCTCCCCCCACTCTCTTGCGCCCCTCTCTCTCTGCCCCTTCTATCTCTGACCTCCCCTCTCTCTCTGTCCCCACTCCCTCTGCCCCCCTCTCTCTATCCCCCTCTCTCTGTCCCCCTCCTCTCAGTCCCCCTCTCTCTGTCCCCCCCTCTGCCCCGCCTTTCTCTGTCCCCCCTCTCTCTGTCCCCCCTCTTTCTGTATCCCCTCTCTCTGTTCCCCTCTCTCCATGTCACCCCTCTCTCTGTCCACCCTCTCTCTGTCCCCACTCTCTCTGTCTGCCTCTCTCTCTGTCCCCCTCTCTCAATGCCGCCCTCTCTGTCTCACCTCTCTCTGTCCCCCCCTCTGTCCCGCCTCTCTGTCCACTCTCCCTCTGTCCCCTCTCTCTCTGTCACCCCTCTCTCTGTCCATCTTCTCTCTGTCCCCCTCCTCTCTGTCCCCCTCCTCTCTGTCTCCCCACCTCTTTTGTCCCCCACTCACTGACCCCTCTCTGTCCACCCTCTCTCTCGCTTCCCCCTCTTTTTAGACCCCTCTCTCTCCCCATCTCTTCCCTCCCTCTCTCCCCCCACTCTCTTGCCTTCCTCTCTCTCTGCCCCTTCTATCTCTGACCTCCCCTCTCTCTCTGTCCCCACTCTCTCTGTACCCCTCTCTCTCCGTTGACCTCTCTCTGTCTCCCCCCTCCCTCTGTCCCCCCTCTCTCTGCACCACTCTCTCTGTCCCCCTCTCTCTGTGCCCCACTCGGTCCGTTCACCTCTCTCTGTCCTCCCTCTCTCTGTCCCCCTCTCTCAGTCCCCCTCTCCCTCCGTTCCCCTCTCTCTGTCCCCCCTCTCTCTAACCCCCTCTGTCTGTCCCCTTCTCTCTATCTCCCTCTCTCTGTACCCCCTCTGTCTCCCCTCTCTCCGTCCCCCCTCTCTCTGTCCCCCCTCTCTCTGTCCCCCTCTCTCCCTGTCACCTCTCTCTCTCTGTCCCCACACTCTCTCTGTTCCCCTATCTCTGTCTTCACTCTCTCTCCGTTCCCCTCTCTGTAACCCCTGCTCTGTCACCCTCCTCTCTGTTCCCACTCTCTTTGTCCACCCCTCTCTCTGTACCCTCCTCTCACTCTGTCCCCATCTCTCTGTCCACCCCCCTCTCTCTGTCCCCACTCTCTCTGTCCCCCTATCTCTGCCCACCCTCTCTATCCCCCCCTCTCTGTATCCCCTGGTCTGTCACCCTCCTCTCTCTCCCCACTCTCTCTGTCACCTTCTCATTCTGTCCCTTCCTCTCCCTCTGTACCCCTCTCTCTGTCCCCCTCTCTCTGTCCCCCCACTCTGTTCCCCATCTCTCTACGCCCTCTCTCTCCCCTCTCACTCCATCCTCTCTATTCCCCATTCTCTTGTCCCCCTCTCTGTCTGTCCCCCCTCTCTCTCTGATCCCCTCTCTCTATCCCCCTCTCTCTTTGATCCCCTCTCTCTCTGACCAAGCCCTCTCTGGCCCCCTCCTCTCTGCCCCCTCTCTCTGTCCCTCTCTTTCTCTGTCCCTCCATCTTTCTGTCACCACTCTCTCTGGCCGCCCGCTCTGTCCCCCTCTCTCTTTCCCCCCTCTTTCTTTCCACCCTCTCTCTGGCCCCCTCTTTCTGTCCACCCCTCTCTCTGTACCCTCCTCTCCCTCTGTCCCCATCTCTCTGTCCACCCCGTCTCTCTGTCCTCCATCTCTCTCTTTCTCCTCTCTCTCTGGCACCCCCTCACTCTGTCCCCTCTCTCTGTCCCCACTCTCCCTGTCCCCCTGCCTCTCTGTCCCCCTCTCTCTGTACAGCTCTCTCTGCCCCCTCTGCCGCCCCTCTCTCTGTGACCCTCAATCTCTCTGCACCGCCCCCACCCCACCGTCTCTCCCGCTCTCTGTTCCCCTCTCTCGGTCCCCCTCTCTCCCTGTCACCCCTCTCTCTGTCCCACCCTCCCTCTGTACCCACTCTCTCTCTGTCCCCCTATCTCTGTCCACCCTCTCTGTACCTCCTGCTCTGTCACCCTCCTCTCTGTTCCCACTCTCTCTGTTCACCCCCTCTCTGTACCCTCCTCTCACTCTGTCCCCATCTCGCTGTCCCCCCTCTCTTTGTCCCCACTCTCTCTCTGTCCCCATTTCTCTGTCTCCACTCTCTCTCTCTGTCCCCCCTCTCTGTACCCCATGGTCTGTCACCCTCCTCTCTGTTTCCACTCTCTCTGTCCTCCTTCTCTGTGTCCCCCTCCCTCTGTCCCCCCTCTCTCTATCCCCCTCTCTCTGTCCCCCTCCTCTCAATCCCCCTCTCTCTGTCCCCCCTCTGCCCCGCCTTTCTCTATCCCCCTCTCTCTGTCCCCCCTCTTTCTGTATCCCCTCTCTCTGCCCCCTCTCTCCAAGTCACGCCTCTCTCTGTCCACCCTCTCTCTGTCCCCACTCTCTCTCTGTCTCCCTCTCCCTCTGTCCCCCTCTCTCAATGCCCCCCTCTCTGTCCCCCCTCCCTCTGTCCCCCCCACTTTGTCCCCCCTCTCTGTCCCCTCTCTCTCTGTCCCCCCTCTCTCTGTCACCCTTCTCTCTGTCCACCTTCTCTCTGTCCCCCTCCTCTCTGTCCCCCTCCTCTCTGTCTCCCCACCTCTTTTGTCCCCCACTCACTGTCCCCCTCTCTGTCCACCCTCTCTCTCTTCCCCCTCTTTTTAGCCCCCTCTCTCTCCCCATCTCTTCCCTCCCTCTCTCCCCCCACTCTCTTGCGCCCCTCTCTCTCTGCCCCTTCTATCTCTGACCTCCCCTCTCTCTCTGTCCCCACTCCCTCTGCCCCCCTCTCTCTATCCCCCTCTCTCTGTCCCCCTCCTCTCAGTCCCCCTCTCTCTGTCCCCCCCTCTGCCCCGCCTTTCTCTGTCCCCCCTCTCTCTGTCCCCCCTCTTTCTGTATCCCCTCTCTCTGTTCCCCTCTCTCCATGTCACCCCTCTCTCTGTCCACCCTCTCTCTGTCCCCACTCTCTCTGTCTGCCTCTCTCTCTGTCCCCCTCTCTCAATGCCGCCCTCTCTGTCTCACCTCTCTCTGTCCCCCCCTCTGTCCCGCCTCTCTGTCCACTCTCCCTCTGTCCCCTCTCTCTCTGTCACCCCTCTCTCTGTCCATCTTCTCTCTGTCCCCCTCCTCTCTGTCCCCCTCCTCTCTGTCTCCCCACCTCTTTTGTCCCCCACTCACTGACCCCTCTCTGTCCACCCTCTCTCTCGCTTCCCCCTCTTTTTAGACCCCTCTCTCTCCCCATCTCTTCCCTCCCTCTCTCCCCCCACTCTCTTGCCTTCCTCTCTCTCTGCCCCTTCTATCTCTGACCTCCCCTCTCTCTCTGTCCCCACTCTCTCTGTACCCCTCTCTCTCCGTTGACCTCTCTCTGTCTCCCCCCTCCCTCTGTCCCCCCTCTCTCTGCACCACTCTCTCTGTCCCCCTCTCTCTGTGCCCCACTCGGTCCGTTCACCTCTCTCTGTCCTCCCTCTCTCTGTCCCCCTCTCTCAGTCCCCCTCTCCCTCCGTTCCCCTCTCTCTGTCCCCCCTCTCTCTAACCCCCTCTGTCTGTCCCCTTCTCTCTATCTCCCTCTCTCTGTACCCCCTCTGTCTCCCCTCTCTCCGTCCCCCCTCTCTCTGTCCCCCCTCTCTCTGTCCCCCTCTCTCCCTGTCACCTCTCTCTCTCTGTCCCCACACTCTCTCTGTTCCCCTATCTCTGTCTTCACTCTCTCTCCGTTCCCCTCTCTGTAACCCCTGCTCTGTCACCCTCCTCTCTGTTCCCACTCTCTTTGTCCACCCCTCTCTCTGTACCCTCCTCTCACTCTGTCCCCATCTCTCTGTCCACCCCCCTCTCTCTGTCCCCACTCTCTCTGTCCCCCTATCTCTGCCCACCCTCTCTATCCCCCCCTCTCTGTATCCCCTGGTCTGTCACCCTCCTCTCTCTCCCCACTCTCTCTGTCACCTTCTCATTCTGTCCCTTCCTCTCCCTCTGTACCCCTCTCTCTGTCCCCCTCTCTCTGTCCCCCCACTCTGTTCCCCATCTCTCTACGCCCTCTCTCTCCCCTCTCACTCCATCCTCTCTATTCCCCATTCTCTTGTCCCCCTCTCTGTCTGTCCCCCCTCTCTCTCTGATCCCCTCTCTCTATCCCCCTCTCTCTTTGATCCCCTCTCTCTCTGACCAAGCCCTCTCTGGCCCCCTCCTCTCTGCCCCCTCTCTCTGTCCCTCTCTTTCTCTGTCCCTCCATCTTTCTGTCACCACTCTCTCTGGCCGCCCGCTCTGTCCCCCTCTCTCTTTCCCCCCTCTTTCTTTCCACCCTCTCTCTGGCCCCCTCTTTCTGTCCACCCCTCTCTCTGTACCCTCCTCTCCCTCTGTCCCCATCTCTCTGTCCACCCCGTCTCTCTGTCCTCCATCTCTCTCTTTCTCCTCTCTCTCTGGCACCCCCTCACTCTGTCCCCTCTCTCTGTCCCCACTCTCCCTGTCCCCCTGCCTCTCTGTCCCCCTCTCTCTGTACAGCTCTCTCTGCCCCCTCTGCCGCCCCTCTCTCTGTGACCCTCAATCTCTCTGCACCGCCCCCACCCCACCGTCTCTCCCGCTCTCTGTTCCCCTCTCTCGGTCCCCCTCTCTCTCTGCCCCTCTTTCTCTCTGTCCCCCCGCTCTCAGTACGCCCCATCTGTCACCCTCTCTCAATGCTTCTCTCTGTGCTCCCTCTCCGTCCCCCTGCCCCCCTGCTACGTCCCCGTCTCTCTGTCTCCCCTCTCACACTGTCCCGACTCTCTCTGTTCCCCCTCTCTCTATCCCCCTCTCTCTGTACCACCTCTCTCTGTCCTCCCTCTCTCTCTGTCCGCCTCTCTCTCTCCCCCTCTTCCTCTGTCCCCCTCTCTCTGTCCCCTCACTCTGTCCCCCTCTTCCTCTGTCACCCTCTCTCTCTGTCACCCCTCTCTTCCCCCTCTGCCCCCTCTCTCTGACTCCCTCTCCCTGTGTTCCCTACTCTCTCAGTCCCCCTCTCTCTCTGTCCCCACTCTCTCTGTCCGCCCGCTCTGTCCCCCTCTCTCTTCCCCCCTTTTTCTTTCCACCCTCTCTCTGTCCCCCTCTTTCTGTCAACCCCTCTCTATGTACCCTCCTCTCCCTCTGTCCCCACTCTCTGTCCACCCCCTCTCTCTGTCCCCACTCTCTCACTTTCTCTCCTCTCTCTTTCCCCCCGCTCTGTCCCCCTCTTTCTGTCCCCACTCTCTCTATCACCCTCAGTCTGTCCCCATCTCTCTGTCCACCCCCATCTCTCCTTCCCCACTCTCTGTCCCCTATCTCTGTCCCCCCACTCTCTGTCCCCCATCTCTGTACCCCCTGCTCTGTCACCCACCTCTCTGTCCCCACTCTCTCTGTCACCTTCTCACTCTGTCCCTTCCTCTCCCTCTGTTCCCATCTCTCTGTCCCCCCATCTCTCTCCCCCTGCCCCATCTACTGCGCCCCAGTCTCTCTGTCTCCCCTCTCTCACTGCCCCCACTCTCTCTGTCCCATTTCTCTCTGTCCCACCTTCTCCCTGTACGCCCCTCTGTCCCCCCTCTCTCTCCCCCCTCCCTCTGCCCCCCTCTCTCTATCCCCCTCTCTCTGTCCCCCCTCTCTCTCCGTTCCCCTCTCTCTCTGTCCCCCTCTTTATGTCCCCCTTCTCTCTGTCACCCCATCCACCTCTCTCTGACCCCTCACGCCTCTTTCTGTCCCTCTCTCGCTGTCCCCCCCTCTCAATCCCCCCTGTCTCCACTGTCCCCCCTCGTTTTACCCAACTCTCTGTCCCCCTCTCTCTGTCCTCCTCTCTGGCCCCCCTCTCTCTCCGTTCCCCTCTCTCTGTCCCCCCTCTCTCTATCCTCTTCTCTCTATCCCCCTCTCTCTATCCACCTCTCTGTCTCCCCTCTCTCTGTCCCCCCTCTCTCTATCCCCCTCTCTCTGTACCACCTCTCTCTGTCCCCCTCTTTCTCTGTCCCTCCCTCTCTCTGTCCCCACTCTCTGTCCTCCCTCTCTGTCCCCGTTTCTCTTTCTCCCTTCTTTCTTTCCACCCTCTCTCTGTCCCCTCTTTCTGTCCACCCCTCTCTGTGTCCCCCTCTCTCTGTACCCCCTCTCTGTCCGTTCCCCTCTTTCTGTCCCCTCTTCTCTATCCCTCCTCTCTGGCCCCCCTCTCTCTCCGTTCCCCTCTCTCTGTCCCCCCTCTCTCTATCCTCTTCTCTCTATCCCCCTCTCTCTATCCACCTCTCTGTCTCCCCTCTCTCTGTCCCCCCTCTCTCTATCCCCCTCTCTCTGTACCACCTCTCTCTGTCACCCCTCTCTCTTCCCCCTCTGCCCCCACTGACCCCCTCTCCCTCTGTTCCCTCCTCTCTCCGTCCCACTCTCTCTGTCCCCCACTCTCTGCACCCCCTCTCTCTCTGTTCCCCCCCCCCTCTGTCCCTAGCTCTCTCTCTGTCCACCTCTCTGTGTACACCTCTCTCTGCCCCCTCTGCCGCCCTCTCTCTGTGAACCTCACTTTCTCTGCCTCCCACCCCTGTCTCTCCCCTCTCTGTCCCCCTCTCTCGGTCCCCCTCTCTCTGCCCCTCCTTCTCTCTGTCACCACGCTCTCAGTCCGCCCACTCTGAACCCCCTCTCTCATTCCCTTCTCTCTGTCCCCCCATCTCTCTCCCCCTGCCCCATCTACTGCGCCCCAGTCTCTCTGTCTCCCCTCTCTCACTGCCCCCACTCTCTCTGTCCCCTTTCTCTCTGTCCCACCTTCTCCCTGTACGCCCCTCTGTTAACCCTCTCTCTCCCCCCTCCCTCTGTCCCCCTCTCTCTATCCCCCTCTCTCTGTCCCCCCTCTCTCTCCGTTCCCCTCTCTCTCTGTCCCCCTCTTTATGTCCCCCTTCTCTCTGTCACCCCATCCACCTCTCTCTGACCCCTCACGCCTCTTTCTGTCCCTCTCTCGCTGTCCCCCCCTCTCAATCCCCCCTGTCTCCACTGTCCCCCCTCGTTTTACCCAACTCTCTGTCCCCCTCTCTCTGTCCCTCTCTCTCTGTACCCCTCTCTCCCTGTCACCCCTCTGTCTGTCCCCCCTCTTTCTGTGCCCTCCTTTCCCTCTGTCTCCATCTCTCTGTCCACCTCTCTCTCTCTGTCCCCCCACTCACTATCACCCTCTCTCTGTCCACACTCTCTCTCTATCCCCTCTCTTTACACCCTCTCTCCCCATCTCTCCCCTACCTCTCTTTCGCCACTCTCTTGTCCCCCTCTCCATCTCTGTCCCCTCCCTCTCTGACCGCCCCCCTCTCTGTCCCCTCGTCTCTGCCCCCCTCTCTCTGTCCCACCCTCTCTCTGTCACCACTTTCTCTGTTCACCCCCCTCTCCCTGTCCCCACTCTCTCTGTCCCCCTATCTCTGCCCCCCCTCTGTCCCCCCGTCCCCCCTTCTCTGTACGCCCTGCTCTGTCATGCTCCTCTTTCCCCCTCTCTCTCTGTCACCTCCTCACTCTGTCCCTCCCTCTCTCTGTCCCCCCACTCTCTTCCCCATCTCTCTATGCCCTCTCTCTCTCCTATCACTCCATCCTCTCTCTTCCCCATTCTCTTGTCCCCCTCTCTGTCTGTCCCCCCTCTCTCTCTGATCCCCTCTCTCTATCCCCCTCTCTCTTTGACCCCCTCTCTCTCTGACCGCCCCCTCTCTGTCCCCTTCCTCTCTGCCCCCTCTCTCTGTCCCTCTCTTTCCCTGTCCCTCCATCTTTCTGTCACCACTCTCTCTGTCCGCCCGCTCTGTCCCCATCTCTCTTTCCCCCTCCTTCTTTCCACCCTTTCACTGTCCCCCTCTTTCTGTCCACCCCTATCTCTGTACCCTCCTCTCCTTCTGTCCCCATCTCTCTGTCCACCCCGTCTCTCCATCCCCCATCTCTCTCTTTCTCCCCTCTCTCTGGCACCCCCTCTCTCGGTCCCCACTCTCTCTCTGTCACCCTGTCTCTGAACCCCTCTCTCTCTGTCACCCCTCTCTCTTCCCCCTCTGACCCCCCTCTGACCAGCTCTCCCTCTGTTCCCTCCTCTCTCTGTCCTTCTTTCTCTGTCCCCCCTCTCTCTCTCGGTTCCCCCGCTCTGTCCCCCTCTCTCGATCCCCACTCTCTCTGCCCCCTCTCTCTCTGTCCCCCTCTCTCTTTCCTCTCTCTCTCTCTGTATCCCCCTCTCTCGCTGTCTTCCTCTCACTGTCCCCCCACTCTCTGTCCCCCCCCTCTCTGTCCCCCCCTCTCTCTCTGTCCCCCTGTCTCTCTGTACCCCTCTCTCAGTACAGCTCTCTCTGCCCCCTCTGCCGCCCCTGTCTCTGTGACCCCCAATCTCTCTGCACCCCCCCCACCCCACCGTCTCTCCCGCTCTCTGTCCCCCTCTCTCGGTCCCCCTCTCTCTCTGCCTCTCCTTCTCTCTGTCCCCCCGCTCTCAGTACGCCCCATCTGTCACCCTCTCTCATTCCCCCTCTCTGTGCCCCTTCTCCGTCCCCCTGCCCCCCTACTACGCCCCCGTCTCTCTTTCTCCCCTCTCTCACTGTCCCGACTCTCTCTGTTCCCCCTCTCTCCATCCCCCCTCTCTCTGTACCACCTCTCTCTGTCCTCCCTCTCTCTCTGTCCGCCTCTCTCTCTCCCTCCTCTTCCACTGTCCCCCTCACTCTGTCCCCCCGTCTTCCTCTGTCCCCCTCTCTCTCTGTCCTCCTCTCTCTCTGTCACCCCTCTCTCTGACCCCCTCTCCCTCTGTTCCCTCCTCTCTCTGTCCCCACTCTCTCTGTCCGCCCGCTCTGTCCCCCTCTCTCTTCCCCCCCTCTTTCTTTCCACTCTCTCTCTGTCCCCATTCTCTCTGTCCACCCCTCTCTCTGTACCCTCCTCTCCCTCTGTCACCACCTTTCGGTCCACCCCCCTCTCTGTCCCCGCTCTCTCACTTTCTCCCCTCTCTCTGTCCCCCCCCTCTGTCCCCCCGCTCTGTCCCCCTCTGTCTGTCACCCTCCTCCCTATCCCCATTCTCTCTGTCCACCCCTCTCTCTGTACATTCCTCTCAGTCTGTCCCCATCTCTCTGTCCACCCCCCTCTCTCTGTCCCCACTCTCTCTCTGTCCCCTATCTCTGCCTCCCCTCTCTCTGTCCCCCCTCTCTGTACCCCCTGCTCTGTCACCCTCCTCTCTGTCCCCCCTTTCTCTGTCCCTCCCTCTCTCTGTCCCCACTCTCTGTCCGCCCCCTCTGTCCCCTTCTCTCTTTCTCCCTTCTTTCTTTCCACCCTCTCTCTGTCCCCTCTTTCTGTCCACCCCTCTTTGTGCCCCCCTCTCTCTGTACCCCCTCTCTGTCCGTTCCCCTCTTTCTGTCCCCACTTCTCTATCCCTCCTCTCTGTTCCCCCTCTCTCTCCGTTCCCCTCTCTCTGTCCCCCCTCTCTATCCCCCTCTCTCTATCCCCCTCTCTCTATCCCCCTCTCTGTCCCCCCTCTCTCTGTCCCCCCCTCTCTATACCCCCCTCTCTGTCCCCCCATCTCTGTCCCCTTGCCCACTCTACTGCGCCCCCGTCTCTCTGTCTCCCCTCTCTCACTGTCCCCACTCTCTCTGTCCCATCTCTCTTGTCCCTCCTTCTCCCTGTACCCCCCTCTGTCACCCCTCTCTCTGTCCCCCTCTCTCTGCCCCCCTCTCTCTGTCCCCCCTCTCTGTCCCACCCTCTTTCTGTCCCCACTCTCTCTGCCCGTCCACTCTGTCCCCCTCTGTCTTTCCTCCTCTTTCTTTCCCACGCTCTCTCTGCCCTCTTCTTTCTGTCCCCCTCTCTCTGCCACCCTCTCTCTGTCCCCCTCTCTCTGTCCTCCGTTCTCTGTGCCCCCTCTTTCCACCCCCCGTCCCCCCTCTCTCCGTTCCACTCTCTCTGTCCCCCCTCTTTCTATCCCCCTTCTCTCTGTACCCCATCCCCCTCTCTCTGACCCCCACGCCTCTCTCTGTCCTCTCTCACTTCCCCCCTCTCTCAATCCCCCCTGTCTCCCCTGCCCCCCCTCGTTTTACCCCTCTCTCTGTCCCCTCTCTCTGTCCCTCTCTCTCTGTACCCCTCGATCCCTGTCACCCCTCTGTCTGTCCCCCCTCTCTCTGTACCCTCCTCTCTCTCTGTCTCCATCTCTCTGTTCTCCTCTCTCTCTCTGTCCCCCCACTCACTATCCCCCTCTCTCTGTCCACACTCTCTCTCTTCCTCCTCTCTTTACACCCCTCTCTCCCCATCTCTCCCCTACCTCACTCCCGCCACTCTCTTGTCCCCCCCCTCTCTCTCTGTCCCCTCCCTCTCTGACCGCACCCCTCTCTGTCCCCTCCCACTCTGACCGCCCCCTCTCTGTCCCCCCTCTCTCTGTCCCACCTTCTTTCTGTCCCCACTCTCTCTGTCCGTCCACTCTGTCCCCCTGTCTTTCCACCTCTTTCTTTCCCACGCTCTCTCTGCCCTCTTCTTTCTGTCCCCCTCTCTCTGCCACCCTCTCTCTATCCCCCTCTCTCTGTCCTCCGTTCTCTGTCCCCTCCCTCCCTCTCTGCCCCCCTCTCTCTCTGCCCCTCTCTCTCTGCCCTTTCTCTCTGCCCCCCTCTCTGTCCCCCTCTCTCTGTCCCCCTCTCTCTGACCCCCTCTCTTTGTCCCCTCTCTCTGCGTCCCCCCTTCTCTCTCTGTCCCCTCCCTCTCTCTGTCCCCCTCTCTCTGTCCCCCGTCCCCTCTCTCTCTGTCACCCCCTCTCTGTTCCCCCCTCTCTGTCCCCCTCTCTCGGTCCCCCTATACTCCTCTCTCTGCCCCCCTCTGTACCCCACTTTTTCTGTCCCCACTGTCTCTTTCCCTCCTCTCCCCGCTCTGTATTCCTGTCTGTCCCCCTTCTCTGTTCCGTCACTCTCTCTCCACCCCTCTCTCTCTGTCCCCCCTCTCTCTCTGCCCCTCTTTCTCTGTCACTCTCTCTCTCTGTCACCTCCCTCTCTCTGTCCCACTCTCTCTGTACCCCCTCTCCCCCCTCTGTCCTGCATCTCTCTGTCCCCCTCTGTCTCTGTCCCCCTCTCTCTGTCCCCCTCTCTCTCTGTCCCCTCTCTCTGCCCCCTCTCTCTGTCCCCCTCTCTCTGTGCCCCCTCTCTCGGTGTCCCCCTCTCACTCCCTCCTCTCTCTGTCACCTCCCTGTCTGTCCCCCCGTCCCCCTCTGTCCCCCACTCTCTCCATCCCCCACTATCTGTCGCCTCTCTCTGTCCCCAACTCTCTGTCCCCCTCTCTCTGTTCCCCACTCTCTGCCTCCCCCTCTCTGTCCCCCTTTCTCTGTTTTGTCTCTCAGTCCCCCTCTCTCTGTCCCCCTCTCTCTCCCGTTCTCTTTGTCCGCATCTCTCTGTCATCCCTTTCTCTCTGTCCCTCTCTCCCTGTCCCCCTCTCTCTGCCCCCATCTCTCTGACCCCTCTCTCTGTCCCCCTTTCTCTGTCCCCCTCTCTCAGTCCCCCTCTCTCTGTCCCCCTCTCTCTCCCGTTCTTTCTGTCCCCATCTCTCTGTCCCCCCTTCTCTCTGTCCCTCTCTCTCTGTCCCCCTCTCTCTGTGCCCCTCTCTCTCTGTCCTCCTCTCTCAGTCCCCCTCTCTCTGACCCCTCTCTCTTTCCCTCTTTCTCTGTCCCTCTCTCTCTGTCCCCCTCTCTCTGTTCCCCTCTCTCCCGTTCTCTCTGTCCCCATCTCTCTGTCCCCATCTTTCTGTCCCCATCTCTCTGAACCCCTCTCTCTGTCCCCCCTTTCTCTCTGTACCTCTCTCTCTGTCCCCCTCTCTCTGTCCCCCTCTCTCTGTCCACCTCTCTCTCTGTTCCCCTCTCTCTCTGTCCCCCTCTCTCTGTCCCCATCTCTCTCTGTCCCCCTCTCTCTCTCTGTCCCCCTCCCTCTTTGTCCCTCTCTCTCTGTCTCCCCTCTCTCTGTCCCCTACTCTCTGACCCCTCTCTCGTTATGTCTTCCACTATTTCTCTCTCTCTCCCTCACCTTTTCTCTCCCTTGCCCCCCCCCCCCCCCTCTCTCTCTCCCTCTCTCCCTGCTCCTTCACTCTCTCTCTACCATCTCTCACTCTCGATCCACCTACCTCGGTCTCTCTTTCTCCCCACCTCCCTCAGTTTCTCTCTGACTAAATATCTCTTCCTCCTGCCCCTCCCTCCCTCTCTGACGCAGCCTGTCTCCCTGACGCGTCCACCTCCCTCTGATCCAGATACTGGGAAGGCGGGTAGTGGGTGGTGCTGTGGCTGCATGTGGTTGGAGGGGTGGTTGTGAGATGATAGAGAGATGTGGGAGGTGAGAGGAGGGGGAAAAATGGAGTAGAGACGGAATTGCGGGAGGGAGACAGCCGGCAGGACAGAGAGAGAGTGCAGGGGAGGGGGAGAGGAAAGAGTGGAAGCAGGTGGAGAGAGTGGGGGAGAGGAAATGGGGAGGACAGGTTGGAATGGGAGGGACAGAGGGAGTTAAACCCAGCTCCTGAGCTCAGGGCGCGGTGCCCTCCCCTTCCCTGAGGACCAGGACTTGGGGCTGAGTCTGTCTCTCTCCAGCTCAGTTTCTCCAACACAAAGACACACAACAACATCGGTCACTCTGCTGCTCGGCACGCTTTCATCAACATTTTTATTGGTTACAAATGGAAATGATGGATACAGTCAGTGGGATGGTGCCTTTTCTCACTGGCCCCTGAGTTGTGAGAAACATTGAAATGTTTCCCTGTAACCCCCTGTGGGATAAGGATGGACAAACCAGCGCTACCCTCAGTCTGTTACCATAGCGACAGGCTGCTCCATCACTGAAACACTGAACTGAAATGAGAAAATCCCGGATGGATTGATTAATGCGGGAATTTGATGGATGGATGGATCTGGGTGAAGGGATATTTCAGCACATTCTTCAGCTGCTGCCTGAACTTAGTCTGGGTCACGGCATAAATCGCGGTGTTGTGCAGCAACTGAGGAGCTGCAGCATGAAGCCCAATTCCCGCACAAAGTAATAGAGATTCACAGACCGATACCCAAACTCATACAACCGTCTCCATATAGAATACAGCATGAACGTTGACCATAACAGAATGAAATTGGCCGAGATCACAAACAGTAAAATGATGGATTTTTTTCGGTTTCTCATTTCAGTGTCAGACTGAGCGTCCCCATTGGTGTGAGTGCGGAGTCTCCTGCGGGCTCTGCTGGTCACTACAATGTGTCTGACGGTGAGAACATTGAGCAGCAGAATCAGGAGAAATGGGACACCCGGGGTTAGAATGTGGTGGAGGGACTCGATTGTGACCCAGACACTGGAGGAATAAACAGCGGCTGTTACATCACAAAACCAGGGGGTGTTCAGCAGCCGATACCGAGCCATGAACATAAAATACCAGGAAATGTCCTTTAAACAGCTCAGCACAGTCACTGCTCCCAGAACCACAGCCGCCGTCTTCTCACTGCAATATTTACTGTTCAGCTTCTGGCAACAAATGGCCACAAACCGATCAAAGGTGAAAGTGACGGTGAACCAGACAGAGCAGTCAGTGGCTGCATAAAGCAGGACGGCGTGGATATTACACACGGGGACGGAGTCCCTCAGGAAATAAAACTGTTCCCGATAAACAATGGGAATGTGTCTCAGGATCAGGTCGAGGATAATGACCAGGAGATCCGCCGCTGCCATGGCCCCCAGGTAACGTCTGACACATGGAGACAATCCACAATCTTTATAAAGCAGGACGTAGATGGTCACTACGTTAACTGTGAGGAAGGAAAACAAACCCATTATCCATCAGCCTGGAGGCAAAGGGACCCGTTTGATCGGGGACCCAGTGAGGTTTTCAAATGTCTCCCTGTATTCAGGGATTTATTAAAATAATTGGAGCGGGAATAACAAATGGGAAGATCTGAATTACTGACAAAAATGTGACATAAACCACAAGAAACCCTCCCTCCCCAATCACACAGAGACACATCCATAAGGACAGATGGTTTCTGGAACATTCCCACACACTCGATCACTCGAGAGCAGACACAGGTCACTCCTTCCCAGTTCCTAATACGGAGGGTGGGGATGTTGCTGTCCTGAAGGATTCTCTCCCAGTTTCCTGAAGACAAACGGAGTTTGGGAATTTCTGTATTTTGGTCTAAATTGTGGTCGATCCTGTGTCGGGAAGAAATGTAAACGCAGGGAAAACGTATTCACCCCTTTAACTGCCTGAGGGGCCTTCGGTACAGTGTCTCCTTCTCCCTGGAACGGGATCTCTTCCCTCGGGATCTTATCATTTGTTCAATTCACTGACGTCCGGCCGTTCACAAACAACGTCAGGGACAGAACGTTCCGGGGAATGTCACTTATAGAATGTCGGGGACAGAATGTTCCGAGGAATGTCAGTTATAGAATGTTGGGGACAGAACGTTCCGAGGAATGTCAGTTATAGAATGTCAGGGACAGAGCGTTCCGGGGAATGTCGGTTATAGAATGTTGGGGACAGAACGTTCCGGGGAATGTCGGTTATAGAATGTTGGGGACAGAACGTTCCGGGGAATGACAGTTATAGAATGTTGGGGACAGAACGTTCCGGGGAATGTCAGTTATAGAATGTCGGGGACAGAACGTTCCGGGGAATGGCAGTTATAGAATGTCGGGGACAGAACGTTCCGGGGAATGGCAGTTATGGAATGTTGGGGACAGAACGTTCCGGGGAACTCCTTGACCTGTCTATCACCTTTCCCCCCTACCCACCCCACCAACATGATGTACTGTCCCTGGGAACACTGTAACATTAATGGGGTGCGAGACGGAGGGTCCAATCACAGGAATGGGAACTAAAGGCATTGCCAGATCAGCTGAAAGGGTTAGATATACCACATTCTCAATCCACCGCACAGAACCAGCCCAGACACCATACACCCAGAGGGGATATCTGTTCACTGTGGAACACTGTGCAGACCAGGCCAGTGTCCTGCTCAGTACAACCCAGCAATCTGTCCAGATTCATCCATTGCACTGGTCAATACAATCCAGCGATCTGTCCAGAGTGGAACACTGCGCAGATCAGATCAGGGCATTGGTCTATGAACCCAGACCATATATCTGTCCAGGGCAGTGAGCTGTTTAGATCACAGCAGTGCGTTATCTATAAAACTCAACCAGATAGTCTGACCACCACAGCGACCTGCGCAGTGATCACCCGTGAATTAATCTATAAGCCAGGAGCAGTGACCCTCTCAGCATGTAGGACTGTGTACCCCACCCCAGTACATTGATCTGTAACCCTGGAGCAGTTACCCTCCCAACATGTAGGACTGTGTACCCCACCCCAGTACATTGATCTGTAACCCAGGAGCAGTTACCCTCTCAGCATGTAGGACTGTGTACCCCACCCCAGTACATTGATCTGTAACCCTGGAGCAGTTACCCTCCCAACATGTAGGACTGTGTACCCCACCCCAGTACATTGATCTGTAACCCAGGAGCAGTTACCCTCCCAGCATGTAGAGCTGTGTACATCACACCAGTGAATTGATCTGTAACCCTGGAGTAGTTACGCTCCCAGCATGTAGAGCTGTGTACATCACACCAGTGCATTGCTCAGTAACACTGTGATAAATCACTGCCCAGCGTGGGGAAACTTGCAGCCCATGCTGGAAGTGACGGGATGTGCAGCTCCCACCCATTTACAGCTCCCTATCTCCATTGTGCCCTGACAAGGGGGTGCTGTGGGTGTGAACATCACTGCCACAGAGAGGTGGCGGGGAAATCAGTTTAAATATCACCACATGGGAGGGGTTGGGGTATAGACAGAGAGGGGGAGACTGAGAGACAGTGTCATGGAATGATGTGTTCCCAGATTACAGAATGCTGAAATGTAAACACTTGGATAGCATCCTGTAACATGAGACAGGCTTCCCAGGAAAGTTGGGAAAAAGTGATATTGGTGTGAGGTCAGCTGCTGTGTGGTTTTGAAATTACGTTTATGTAATGTTAATAAGTGTCTTTTTGAAACAGTATATTGCTGTAGAGTTGGAGTAGGGTAATAAGCAATTAAGAGAAATGAGCTCTCCGAGTTGTGAATAGTTGATGTAAAATGTTCAGTTTCAGGGTTAAAAAAAAAAAATTGGTATTTTTATTTAAACAGTGGAATTTGGGAGTTCTCTGTCCCTCATATTTTACCAGTTTACAAGGCAAATTGAGCATTTCTTTATGTTTAGTTTAAATTACCAGATGAGCTCAATGTTGTGTCCTTACAATTGCTGTGTGTGTATCTGTGTGTCTCTGTGTGGGGCAGGTCTGGCAGTCTCTGTGGTGCTTAAAGAGATGCAATGCCACCCTCTGCTGGCCTCCCCACGCCACTGCACAGACATTGGCAGAGGGTGAATACCAACAGGGATTCATTCAGAGAGGGCGAGGGAGAGGGCAGCTGCTCACAGCACCATCCAAACTGATGTCTTATCCATGGACTGATCTAAATGTCCTTTAAATGTTGTAACTGTCCCCGCTTTCACCACTTCCTCTGGAAGTTCATTCCACACCCAAGCCAGATTCTGTCTAACATAATTACCTCTCATGACTTTTGTAAATCTTTTTCCTTGCACCTTAATTATCCCTCAGTTTTGAATCCCCAACTCTAGGGAAAAGACATCAGCCCTTCAGCTTATCTGTACCCCTCATTATTTTATAAACCTGTGTAAAGTTACCGCAGAATCTCAAATTCTTCAGTGAAAAAAGATCCAGCCTCTCCTTATAGCTCACTCCCTCCTTTCCCAGCAACATCCAGGTTAATCTCTTCTGAACCCTCTCCAGCTTAAGAATATCAAGGTCAGTAATATCAAAGTGAATAGTCAATGTGTTTTCTAAGGTACGGGGAGACCAAAACTAGAGGATATGGGCTTAAAGTGAGAGGGGAAATATTAAAGTGACATAAGGGGCAGCTTTTTCACCCAGAGGGTGGTGTGCCTATGGAATGAGCGGGCAGGATGACCAGACTGAACACAGTATTCCAGAAGAGGTCTCACCAATGTCCTGTACATCCTCAACATGACGTCCCAATTCCGATACTCAAAGGTCTGACCGATGAAGACAAGTGTGTTAAACACATTCTTAAACACGCTATCTATATGAGATGCAAATTTTAAAGAATTATACCTGAGGGCCTAGGTCTCTGTTCTACAACATTGCCAAAGGCTCTACTTTTAATTGTATTGGTCCTGCTCTTCTTTGATTTACCAAATACAATTAAAACTCCATCTGCTACCCCTCAGCCCAGTGTGTGGTATTACTGCCACCTCCCCCTCCCCCTTCAATTTTAAAATGCCCATCCCTCTCCAGGATGCTTGCACACTCCGGCCTTGATTTTCACAAAGACCCTGAGCTTGGTTTGCCTTGTGTGGTTAGAGGGAGGAGGGACAGATTGCTGACACAGTCAGTGGGGAGGAGAGGCTGGACAGTAATCACCGGCCAGGAAGAGGGGAGTCGCACGTTAGAGTTGGTTAAGAGTGATCGGTGTTGTGGGACCAGAAATTAAGCTCTTCCTTCGTCTCTGCTGTTCAGTAATAAATATCCATTTGAGACCCTTCATTGGGCTGAGTGTGGCTGCAGGATTTCTTTCCCTAATATTCCAGACTACAGATAATAGCGATTAAAGATGTTCATAGTTAATTTCGATGGCACAGCACGTACACTCAACATCCTACAGTTGAGACAAATATCTTGCATTTGCTTAACAATACAAAGTGTTTTGTGTAGTTCAGTAATGGTAAACTGATTGTAATAAATCCACATCGAGCTGAAAGTGGGCATAACATATAACCCAAAATCTGGGTATGGTAGTGTAGTGGGTAGTGTACCTGCCTCTGAGCCAGAACTCTGGATTTGATTCCAATTCCTGAACTTGTGTGGTAGCATTCCTAGCTCTAGACTAGAAGGCCTGGATTTAAGTCCTGCCTGTTGCAGAGGTATGACACAGCATGTCAAACCAGGCTGATGAGCAAACACACAGGAGAATACTGTTACAGCTTTATGGGTATTGCTAGTGTCCCTACCTCTGGCCACAAAGGTCTGGGTGTAAAGCCCACAGATGTGTCTCATGATACATCTGAACAAACTGATTAAAATGGATTTAAAATTGTGACTTGATGGAGAAGGAAGACGTGTCAGTATTGCAATTTCAGAATTTAGGCCCAGGATGACTGAAAGTCCAGTTATTCGTGTTGATTGAAGTCACATTTCGCAGCAGTAAAGATTTATAAAATCGGAACGGTCCTGGATAGGGTGAGTAGTCAGGGTTTTACCCCAGTTTGGGGCGTCCAAAACTAGAGGGCATTGTTTGAAAGTGAGAGGGGAAAAGTTTGATGAGACCTAAAGGGCACCTTTTCACACAGAGAGTGGTGTGTGTATGGAATGAGCTGCCAGAGGAAGTGGTGGAGGCTGGTACAACTTTACAGATTACTTACAGTGTGGAAACAGGCCCTTCGGCCCAACAAGTCCACACCGCCCCGCCGAAGCGCACCCACCCATACCCATTCCCCTACATTTACCCCTGTACCGAACACTACAGGCAATTTAGCACGGCCAATTCATCTAACCTGCACATTTTTGGACTGTGGGAGGAAACCAGAGCACCCGGAGGAAATCCACGCAGACACGGGGAGAATGTGCAAACTCCACACTGACAGTCGCCTGAGGCAGGAATTGAACCCAGGTCTCTGGCGCTGTGAGGCAGCAGTGCTAACCACTGTGCCACCGTGCCACCCACAAAATGCAGCATGTAAAAGGCATCTGGGTACTGACAGACCTGCCGAGCTTTACCAGCAATTTCTGTATTTGTTAAAAAAATGCATTCATTTTAACACAGGTATTCTCAATACATTAAATATTTTATTTTTTTCATGACGCAGGGCAATGTAAACATATTTCAAATTGATCGAGACCATTTTCTGTTAAGGATATGGCTCTGTGTATGACAGTAGCAATGATGCACCTACATGGAACAGGGAATGTGATGGAGACATAGTTCGACAATGTACAAGGAGACCTCACATGGGGTCCAGTTTGGGAAAGGATGATATTTTTATGTGATTCAACTCAGAGAGGGAGAAAATGCAATCCTCCTGAGAAGGAACGGCCTATTGCACTCTCCCTCCTTCAGTGTCCCTCACCACAGCAATGTGTGCAAGCTAAAACAAAATCTACAGTCATCATTACCATTCTTATTTTTATAGAATCCCTGCAGTGTTGAAACAGGCCCTTCGGCCCAACAAATCCATACCAACCTTCCCAACCCATTCCCCTATATTTGCCCCTGACTAATGCGCCTAACCTAGAATTCCCTGAACACTACAGACAATTTAGCATGACCAATCCACCAAACCTACACAGTTTGAGCTGTGGTAGGAAACTGGATCACCCATTAGAAGCTCACACAGGAAAGTGGAGAATGTGCAAGCTCCACACCGACAGTCACCCAAGGCTGGAATCGAACCCAAGTCCCTGGTGCTGTGAGGCAGCAGTGCTAACCACCGTACTACCCATTGGGTGCTCCCTGACCATAATTCATTGGAATCTACTCACTGCCTAAAGCAAAGGGAATGCAGCCAAATCTAACTCTCCCAGGATGGAATCCCATTGCTAGCAGCTATATGAGTACAATATCTTCAGAAGCAGAAAAATGTTTTAGACAACCTCAATTTTTACTTTTGTCATGAGTTCCATTAATATCTGGACAAAGTTCTTTCAAATTAAAATTGCAGAAATTTTGTTAATCTGTCTGTGTGTGTGTATGCATGTGTTTGTGTTTGTGTGTTTGTGTGTGCGTGTGTGTGTGTGTTTAGAAAGGGAAGTACTAGACCATTAGACCATAAGACCATAAGACATAGGAGCGGAAGTAAGGCCATTCGGCCCATCGATTCCACTCCGCCATTCAATCATGGCTGATGGGCATTTGAACTCCACTTACCCGCATTCTCCCCGTAGCCCTTAATTCCTTGTGACATCAATAATTTATCAATCTCTGCCTTGAAGACATTTAGTGTCCCGGCCTCCACTGCACTCTGCGGCAATGAATTCCACAGGCCCACCACTCTCTGGCTGAAGAAATGTCTCCGCATTTCTGTTCTGAATCGACCCCCTCTAATTCTAAGGCTGTGTTCACGGGTCCTAGTTTCCTCGCCTAGCGGAAACAATTTCCTAGCGTCGACCCTCTCCAAGCTATTGATTATATATTTGCAATACTCAAACAGTTTGCCATTCATCTTTCCATCATAGTTTGAGTAACATTGCCCTGGATCATAAACGTGTTGTTTTAGCAGATTAAAGTAACTAGCCTGACTTGTTCCTAAAACTGACCCTGACCCAGTGTGAGACCGATATCATCGGCCATCTCACCAACCTGGTTATATTTAACATTTGTTGTGAGCAGTGGAAGAGTGGGACTAGAAAAGGAAACAGTGACCCAAAAGCCGGGGAACTATAGACGGGTGAGCCTGACGTCAGTGGTGGGTAAGTTGTTGGAGGGGATTCTGAGGGATAGCATTTACATACATTTGGGAAGGCAAGGGCTGATCGGGGTAGACAACATGGCTTTCTGCATGGGAAATCATGTCTCATTAAATCGGTTGTGTTTTTTGAAGAGGTGACAAAGAAGATTGATGAAGGCAGTTTGGTAGATATTGTCTATATGGACCTCAGCAAGGTGTTCATTTAAAGAACAAAGAGCAAAGAAAATTTACAGCCCAGGAACAGGCCCTCCAGCCCTCCAAGCCTGAGCCGATCCAAATGTACTGTCTAAATCTGTCGGTCAATTCCTAAGCATATGTACCCCTCTGCTCCCACCTACTCATGCATCTGTCCAGACTCTTCTTAAATGAATCTACCGTGTCTGCCTCTACCACCTCTGCTAGCAACACGTTCAAAATGCCCACCACCTTCTGTGTGAAGTACTTACCGTGTGTATCCCCCTTAAACTTTCCACCTCTCATCTTGAATGCACGACTTCTCGTTATTGAATCCTTCACTCTGGGAAAAAGCTTGTCTCTGTCTATACCCTTCATGATTTTGTAAACCTCAATCAAGTCCCCCCTCAATCTCTTTTTTTCCAGTGAAAATAAACCTAACCTACTCAGCCCCTCTTCATAGCAAGTATTTCATTCTGATTGGTAGACAAATGAGTAAGGTTCGGTCACATGGGATAGAGAGGAAGCTAGTCACAATTGGCTTGAAGGAAGAGGGGTATTTTTCAGACTGGAGGCTTGTGAGCAGCAGTGTGCTGTAAGAATCAGTACTGAGTTCACTGCATTTCATCATTTATGTAAAGGATTTAGATGTGAATATTGGGGCCATTGTTACTAAGTTTACAGATTACATCAGAAAGGCAGTGTAGTAGATTATCTCAGAGTACAACAAGACCACAATTAGATGGGACAAAAGGGCAAAGAGTGACAGATTAAGTTTAATTTAGATAAATACGAGATTTTGAATTTTGTGAATGCAAACCAGGGCAGGAATTATACACTTGATGGTAAGGTCCTGGGGCGTGTTGTGAAACAAAGGGATAGGGCTGCAGGTACATTGTTCCTTGAACGTGGAGTCGCAGGTAGACAGAGTGGGACAGAACACATTTGGCACATCTCCCTTAATCAGTCAGAGCATTGTGTATAGGGGTTGTGATGGTATGTTGCATCTGTACAGGATGTTGGTGAGGCCACTTTAAAAATACTGCATGCAACTCGGTTTTCTGCAGAAATGATTTAGACACAGATGTTCCAGAACTGGAGGTTTGAGCTGTAGGGAGAGGTTGATTAGGGTGAGGTGTTTCTCCCTGGAAGTGTCAGAGGTTGAGGGGTGACATTATAGAGATTTATAAAATCATCAGAGGCATAGATATTCTGAACAGCCACGTTCTGCTCCCCAGTGTAGGGGAGTCCAGAGCAAGAGAGCATAGGTTGAAGGGGAGAGGGCGAATGATTTAGAAGGGACCTGAAGGTAAATGTTACACACAGAGAGTGGTGTGTGTATGGAAAGTGCTGTCAGAGGAAGTGGTGAAGGCAGTTACAATCGCACATTTAAAAAGTATCTGAAAGAGGAGGGATATTGGTCAAATGCTGGCAAATGGGACTGGATCAGGTTTGATATCTGATCGGAGTGAACAGGTTGGACTAACGGGTCTGTTTCCGTTCTGCATGACGCTCTGATTCTATAAAAAGGATGACGAATAATTCTGAAAGGACCTTTCAAGTGGGAATTCTCTTCACTGGAAGTTTATCGTGCCTCCATGCTCACATTGATTGAAAGCTGCATTAGGTAAATATTTGACAGAGAAGTGAGTCACGGATAATGGGATATAGAGAGCAAAGTGGAGCTGAGACCCCAACTTGATCAGCCACAATCTTAGTGTCTGGTGGAAAAGGCTCAAACTATCTCCTGCAACATGTATGAGGTGAGGGATGCCATCGACGTCCCTGCCGATTACACTTGCAGGAAGTGCACCCATCTCCAGCTCCTCCAAGACCGTGTTAGGGAACTGGAGCTGGAGTTGGATGAACTTCGGATCATTCGGGAGGCAGAGGGGGTCATAGATCAGAGTTATAGGGAAGTAGTAACTCCAAAGATGGCAGATAGATGGGTTACAGTGAGGGGGACTGGGAGGAAGCAGCCAGTGCAGGGACCTCCTGCGGCCATTCCCCTCAAGAACAAGTATACCGTTTTGGATACTTGTGGGGGGGATGACTTACCAGGGGTAAGTAACGGGGCTCAGGTCTCTGGCACGGAGCCTGTCCCCGTTACTCAGAAGGGAAGGGTGAAGAAGAGCAGAGCAGTAGTAATTGGGGACTCGATAGTTCGTGGCACAGATAGGCGGTTTTGTGGGAACGAGAGAGACTCACGTTTGGTATGTTGCCTCCCAGGTGCAAGGGTACGTGATGTCTCTGATCGTGTTTTCCGGGTCCTGGAGGGGGAGGGGGAGCAACCCGAAGTCGTGGTCCACATTGGCACCAACGACATAGGTAGGAGGAGTGCCGAGGATGTTAGACAGGCTTTCAGGGAGCTAGGTTGGAAGCTTGGAGTTAGAACAAACAGAGTTGTTGTCTCTGGTTTGTTACCCGTGCCACGTGATAGAGATTCGAGGAATAGGGAGAGAGAACAATTAAATGCGTGGCTTCAGGGATGGTGCAGGAGGGAGGGGTTCCAGTTTTTGGATAACTGGGGTTCTTTCTGGGGACGGTGGGACCTCTATAAACAGGATGGTCTACACCTGAACCTGAGGGGAACCAGTATCCTTGGGGGGAGGTTTGCTAGTGCTCTTGGGGGGGGTTTAAACTAACTCGGCAGGGGCATGGGAACCCAGATTGTAGCTTCAGGGTGCAGGGCCTGGAGTGTAGGGAGGTGAGGAACATGGCATCAATTTCCAAGGAGGGTGCCTGTAAACAGGGAAGTGGCTTGAAGTGTGTATACTTCAATGCAAGAAGTATACGGAATAAGGTAGGTGAACTTGCAGCGTTGGTTGGTACCTGGGACTTCGATGTTGTGGCTATTACGGAGACATGGCTAGAACAGGGACAGGATTGGCTGTTGCAGGTTTCGGGATTTAAATGTTTTAGTAGGGTCAGAGGTGGGGGTAAAAGAGGGGGAGGTGTGGCATTGCTTGTCAAAGATAGTATTACAGCGGTGGAAAGGACGATGGATGAGGACTTGCCATCTGAGGTAGTTTGGGCTGAGGTTAGGAATAGGAAAGGTGAGGTCACCCTGTTAGGAGTCTTTTACAGGCCTCCTAATAGTCCTAGAATCATTGAAGAAAGGATTGGGAAGGTGATTCAGGAGATGAGTGACAGTAATAGGGTGGTTGTTATGGGGGACTTTAACTTTCCTGATATTGATTGGGAAAGCTATAGCTCAAGTTCGTTAGATGGGTCAGTGTTTGTTCAATGTGTGCAGGAGAGTTTCCTGACACAATATGTAGACAGGCCAACAAGAGGTGAGGCCATACTGGATTTGGTTCTGGGTAACGAACCAGGCCAGGTGTTAGAATTAGAGGTAGGTGAGCACTTTGGGGATAGTGACCATAATTCGGTGATTTTTACACTCGTGATGGAGAGGGATAAGTGTGTACTACAGGGCAAGAATTATAGCTGGGGTAAGGGAAATTATGATGCGGTGAGGCATGACTTAGGATGTGTGGCTTGGAAAAGTAGACTCCAAGACAAGAGTGTAAATGATATGTGGAACTTGTTCAAGGGGCAACTACTGAGTGTCCTTGATAATTATGTACCTGTCAGGCAGGAAGGAAAGGGTCGTGCGAGGGAGCCGTGGTTTAATAAGGAATTGGAATCCCTTGTTAAATGGAAGAGGGCGGCCTATCTCAAGATGAGACGTGAAGGTTCAATTGGGGCGATTGAGAGTTATAGGGTAGCCAGGAAGGACCTGAAGAGAGAGCTAAAAGCAGCAAGGAGGGGACATGAAAGGTCCTTAGTAGATAGGATTAGGGAAAACCCTAAGGCTTTCTATAGGTATGTTAGGAATAAAAGAATGACTAGGGTAGGAATAGGTCCAGTCAAGGATAGTAGGGGGAAGTTGCGTGTGGAGGCGGAAGAGATTGGGGAGACACTGAATGAATACTTTTCTTCAGTATTCACTCAGGAACAGGGCATTGTTGTCGATGAGAATACTGAGGCACAAATAAGTAGAATGGATGGCTTTGAGGTATGTAGAGAAGAGGTGTTGGAAATCCTGGAAAAGGTGAAAATAGATAAGTCCCCTGGGCCTGATGGCATTTATCCTAGGATTCTCTGGGAAGCAAGGGAGGAGATTGCAGAGCCATTGGCCTTGATTTTTATGTCCTCTTTGTCTACAGGAGTAGTCCCAGAAGACTGGAGGATAGCAAATGTGGTTCCCTTGTTCAAAAAGGGGAGTAGGGATAGCCCTAGTAACTATAGGCCGGTGAGTCTCACTTCTGTTGTGGGCAAAGTCTTAGAGAGAATTGTAAGGGATAGGATTTATGCACATCTGGATAGGAATAATGTGATCAAGGATAGTCAGCATGGTTTTGTGAAGGGCAAGTCGTGCCTCACAAACCTTATTGAATTCTTTGAAAAGGTGACGAAGGAGGTTGATGAGGGGAAAGCGGTAGATGTGGTATATATGGATTTTAGTAAGGCGTTTGATAAGGTTCCCCATGGTAGGCTACTGCAGAAAATACGGAGATATGGCATTGAGGGTGAGTTGGAGGTTTGGATTAGAAATTGGCTGGATGGAAGAAGACAGAGGGTAGTAGTTGATGGCAAAGTTTCTTCATGGAGTGCCGTCACTAGCGGTGTTCCACAAGGATCTGTTTTGGGACCATTGCTGTTTGTCATTTTTATAAATGACCTGGAAGAGGGGTTCGAAGGTTGGGTGAGCAAGTTTGCGGATGATACGAAAGTCGGAGGAGTTGTTGACAGTGAGGAAGCATGTGGCAGGTTACAGCAGGATATAGAGAAGCTGCAGAGCTGGGCAGAAAGGTGGCAGATGGAATTCAATGTAGCTAAGTGCGAGGTGATTCACTTTGGGAAGAATAACAAAAAGATGGGGTACTGGGCTAATGGTCGGATACTTGGTAGTGTGGATGAGCAGAGGGATCTTGGTGTCCATGTACACAGATCTCTGAAAGTTGCCACCCAGGTAAATAGTGCGGTGAGGAAGGCATATGGCGTACTGGCTTTTATTGGTAGAGGAATTGAGTTCCGGAGTCCTGAGGTCATGATGCAGTTGTATAAGACTCTGGTACGGCCGCATCTGGAATATTGTGTGCAGTTTTGGTCGCCATACTATAGGAAGGATGTGGAGGCATTGGAACGGGTGCAGAGGAGGTTTACCAGGATGTTGCCTGGTATGGAAGGAAAATCGTATGAGGAAAGACTGAGGCACTTGGGGCTGTTTTCACTAGAGAAAAGAAGGTTTAGGGGTGACTTGATTGAGGTGTACAAGATGATTAGGGGGTTAGATAGGGTCGACAGTATGAACCTTTTCCCGCGTATTGAGTCGGGTATTACAAGGGGGCATAGCTTTAAATTAAGGGGGGGTAGATATAGGACTGATGTTAGGGGTAGGTTCTTCACTCAGCGAGTTGTTAGTTCATGGAATGCCCTGCCAGTAACAGTGGTGGACTCTCCCTCATTATGGGCATTTAAGCGGGCATTGGATAGGTATATGGAGGATAGTGGGTTAGTGTAGTTTAGGTGGGCTTGGATCGGCGCAACATCGAGGGCCCAAGGGCCTGTACTGCGCTGTATTCTTCTATGTTCTATGTTCTATGTTCTATCTAATGACCCACTCCTGCTCTTCAGTCCCATTTTTCTGTATTCCATTCAGCCCATCAAACCTGCTAGACAGGAACAGTTGGAGGCTACTTACTCCTATAACCTGGTGCACAGAAACAGAGGAGACTATTCAGCCTTTCAAGACTGTCACACACGATGTGAGGTGATTTGGGAAATGTAATTGGAAAACCCAGGCTGTTTATGAAAGAGGCTCCTCATCTCTCTTTACAGAGCTTCCCTTCTCTGCAACTTGTGCTCCATTTGTTGGTCATGTTGTAGACCCAGATTCACTGTGAATACAGCCCACATACCTCACCCAGCGATAGCTCACAAAATCCTCTGGTCTCCCTGACTGCAATATGTAATAACATAACATTCATGAAAATAACACCCACTACCTTTCCAATAACAGAATGTGAGAGCATCAGAAACAGGGGCAGGTCGTTCACTCCCCAAGCCTGCCTTGTCCTTCACTAAGATTGTGGCTGATCTGCTCTCGGTCTGAAATTGTCTTTAACACCCAATTCCTCATAGCCCTCACCTCTCTGACAGATCAATATCCATCTAACTCCTCTTCAAATAATTTCAGTCATCTCACTCCCCGAACACTCTTGAGAACAGAAATCCTGACATTGAATCCCACCTGTTTGATGAAAACACTTGCTGCTCCTATATCATGGTTTATTGATATGAACAAAAGAGGTTGAGACAAGGGTTCAGGTAAAGTGGACTCGCCCTGATATCAAGGCAGTGGTTGCCTTCTGTTGACATCAAGGAGCTTAACAAAACTGGACTTAATGGGAATCAGACTAAACTCTCCAGTGTTTGGGGTCAAACATGGCACAAAGGAAGATGTTCATCATCTCAGTCCTGGGTCACCTCTGTGCGAGATCCTCAGGGTAGCTTCCTCTTCACAAACATCTTCAGCTGTTTCATCAATGTCTCCCGACCCCACCCTCACCAAAATAAGATCAGAAGTGGGAATGGTCACTGAAGATTCCACAATGTTCAGAACATTTTGTCCCCCTTCAGCTCCTGAACTGGTCTGTGTCCATGTGCAGCAAGACCCAGACTCCATTGAGAGTTGTGCTGTTAACGTGTCAGTAACATTCATGTAACTGCACTGCCTATTGCCACAGTAAAATAAGAGTTCATTCAGCACTTCACAGGAATATGAGGAAGTCATTCAGCCCATTGACACTATTGGAGAAGAACAGGGACAACCCATTCAGTGCCTCCAGCCTATTACTCAGGAAGAGAAGGAGTCTAGTGTGATGGGCCACACCAGAGCCCCTCGAAATATTGGAAGGCAATAGCCTTGCTTCTAATGTTTTATTATTTTAAAGGAAATATAAAGGGTCTGTTCCAGATGCAATGTGACAGCATCAAGAGAAAATTCAGTGAGAGTAGCAGACAGGAGACATTCCCTGAAGCTTCCAACTCTGTTGAGACCCCTATAGTTTTTGATGTTACTGAGAAACCAAAACCCAGAGATCCTAATCTGTGAGAGCTGGCCACACCCATTCAGTCTGCATTAAAATAAACCTAAGGCATGCCTCGCTGTTACTCAAGTGTCTTAACTAACCAGCTTGGTAACGATCGTTCAATCTCTCTCTTAAAAGAAACCAGGACAAAATAACCTCGTAAAGCTACAGCATCATCACACTTGTCAGTACATCGAGCTATCAAACAGGAACCAGGGGTAACCCAGTCAGGCCCTTGGCCCTGTCCAATCGGACGAGGAAGAAGTCAATCAGCCCCTTGAGTTACTTATACATGAACAGTAGGAGGCCATTCCCACCTCAATACACTTACACGGGGGCAGAATGAGGTAATTGATGCTGATTCCTGATGAATGTCTTATTCATGCAACGTCGATTCTCCTGCTTCTCGGATGCTGCCTGACCTGCTGTGCTTTTCCAGCAATTGACGCTCTACTCTGATCCTGGATTAGTGGTGCTGGAAGAGCATAGCAGTTCAGGCAGCATCAGAGGCGCAGTAAAATCGACGTTTCGGGCAAAAGCCCTTCGAGGAGGCAAACTTCTTCAAGGCAGGTATCCTTGCAAGAGGATTCGCAGTCGGGTTAAAATCAACTAGGTAAAAACAATGACTGCAGATGCTGGAAACTCTGATCTCCAGCATCGGCAGTCTTAAGTTTCTCCTAAATGATGCTCCAACATGATGAACAAGTGGAGCAGAGGCTTCACATACAGACTGTTCCACGTTGTTCCTCATGGCTCCATTGCTTATGATACACACGTGGGACTAAAACGTGGTTTTCTAGTGGTGAGCAGAGAACCTTCATGTCTTGTGTGAAGTCTGAAGAAGGCATCTTCCATCTCTGAGAAAACAGCCTGGTGTTCTTTATGCAGGGCGGAAGCTGTTGGGAATGGCTACCTGTTTCAGATCGAAGGTATTGTGGCTGCTGTTGGGAATTGTAAGCAACATGGCGTTCAGTACGGGCTCACATGCTGACTGCACAATAACGTGGGGAGAGTTAATTAAGGCATATAAACTTAGGATAGTCACGTTAGACTGCTGAATGGACTCTCTATGTTCAAATAATGCTGACCGTGTTCATGTTGACCTTGTCTAGTGCATGTCCTGTGCAGTGTAACCTGTATGCCTTACTCTGTCCAAGTCTATTTCCACCCTTTGATCTGTCTGGCTATGCTTACTATGATCTGCCTCCACTGCTCATAAATAAAGTGTTTCTCTGTATTGAGATACACGTGACAATATATCAAACCAATTAATCCTGTGAAAAGTATGGAATTTCTCTCCCTGTCAATGTCTCTTTTGGAAATAAGTGATCGCTGCCACTCCTCGTGTTTCAGCATCACCATTTCTTCGTCTCTCACAGCTCTACAGATTAAACACTCAGCTTCTTCATTCTATCCTCATGTTACCATCACCTGTGTCTGTGGTAAGGAGATCATTCCTTACAAAGGAGATCAAATCTGTACAGAGTGCCTCAAATACTCTCTCAGCAAGGCTCTACAACTGCAGGAAAATGGCTTTACTTATTTACTCGAATCATCTTACAATGGAGGACAGCATACCATTGACTGCACCCATTACTTACACAGGGTTTGATTCGGCACAGTCAGCGTAGACTTGTGAGTGGGAGATCATGCTTCCCAAATTTGTTAGAGTTCTTTGATGAAGTGACAAGGAAGGTTGACGAGGACAGAGCGGTAGACGTAGTCTCTATGGATTTCAGTAACGCATTTGAAAAGCTTCCACATGGCAGGCTGCTCAGGAAGGTTACATCGCGTGGAATGCTGGGGGAACTGGCCAATTGGATACACAGTTGGGTTGTTGGTAGGAAGCAGAGGATTCAGTGGAAGGATGCTTGTCAGACTGGAGGCTGGGTCTATAGCTGTTTGTTATCTATGATTATCTATGATTATCTGTGACTGCAGACACATAGACATGGGATAAAACTTTTCAATGATCTCTGAATCAGCCAACAAGACACTCTATTGTGTCAAATTGCTCTGAGGTCTTAAAGGATTAACCTGGACAGAAAACCTGACCCCAGCCTCAGTATCGGAAAAAGGGGACGGGAAACAGTCCTGTTGACACTGCAGAGACCTCCTTCCTAACATCTGAGAGCTTGTGACAACAATAGACGATAGACAATAGACAAAAGGTGCAGGAGTAGGCCATTCTGCCTTTCGAGCCTGCACTGCCATACAATATGATCATGGCTGATCATTCCTAATCATTATCCTCTTCCTGCCGTATCTCCATAACCCTTGATTCCATTACCTTTGAGAGCTCTCTCCAACTCTTTCTTAAATGAATCCAGAGACTGGGCCTCCACTGCCCTCTGGGGCAGAGCATTCCACACAGCCACCACTCACTGGGTGAAGAAGTGTTTCCTCATCTCTGTCCTGAATGGTCTACCCCGTATTTTTAATCTGCGTCCTCTGATTCGGCACTCACCCATCAGCGGAAACATGTTTCCTGCTGCCAAAGTGTCCAATCCTGTCATAATCTTATATGTCTCTATCAGATCCCCTCTCAGTCTTCTAAACTCAAGTGTATACAAGTCCAGTCGCTCCAGTCTTTCAGTGTAAGGTATTCCCACCATTCCAGGAATTGACATCGTGAATCAACGCTGCACTCCCTCAATAGCCAGAATGTCTTTCCTCAAATTTAGAGACCAGAACTGCACACAGTACTCCAGGTGTGGTCTCACCAGGGCCTACAGCTGCAGAAGAACCTCTTTGCTTCTATACTCAATCCCTCTTGTTATGAAGGCCAGCATGCTATTAGCCTTCTTCACTACCTGCCGTACCTGCATGCTTACTTTCATTGACTGGTGTACAAGATCACCCAGATCTCTCTGTACTGCCCCTTCACCTAAATTGATTCCATTGACGTAGTAATCTACCTTCCTGTTCTTGCCACCAAAGTGGATAACCATACACTTATCACATTAAACTGCAATTGCCAGCCATCTGCCCACTCACCTAACTTGTCCAGGTCACCCTGTAATCACCTAACATCCTCATCACATTTCACCCTGCCACCCAGCTTTGTATCATCAGCAAATTTGCTAATGTTATTGCTGATACCATCTTCTATATCATTAACATATATTGTAAAAAGCTGCAGTCCCTGCAGGGATCCCTGCGGTATCCCACTGGTCAATGCCTGCCATTCCGAAATGGAGCCATTTATCACTACTGTTTGTTTCCGATCAGCCAACCAATTTTCAATCTAAGTTAGTACTTTGCCCCCAATACCATGCGCCCTAATTTTGCTCACTTACCTCCTATGTGGGACTATATCAAAAGCTTTCTGAAAGACTCGGTGGTACAGTGGTTAGCACTGCTGCCTCACAGCGCCTGAGACCCGGGTTCAATTCCCGCCTCAGGCGACTGTCTGTGTGGAGATTGCGCATTCTCCCCGTGTCTGCGTGGGTTTCCTCCGGGTGCTCCGGTTTCCTCCCACAGTCCAAAGATGTGCCGGTCAGGTGAATTGGCCATGACAAATTGTCCGTAGTGTTAGGTAAGGGGTAAATGTAGGGGTATGGGTGGGTTGCGCTTCAGCGGGTCGGTGTGGACTTGTTGGGCCGAAGGGCCTGTTTCCACACTGTAACGTAATCTAAAAAAAAAGTCCAGGTGCACTACATCTACTGGATCTCCCTCATCCATCTGCAGAGTTACATCCTCCAGAAGATTAGTCAAGCATGATTTCCCCTTCATAATCCATGCTGACTCTGACCTATCCTGTTACTACTATCCAGATGTACCGTAATTTCATCCTTAATAATAGACTCCAGCATCTTTCCCACCACTGAGGTCAGACTAACTGGTCTATAATTTCCTGCTTTCTCTCTCCCACTTTTCTTAAAAAGTGGTATAACATTGGCCACCCTCCAATCCGCAGGAACTGACGCCGAATCTATCGAACTCTGGAAAATAATCACCAACACATCCACGATTTCCCGAGCCACCTCCTTCAGTACCCTGGCATGTAGACCATCAGGCCCCGGAGACTTATCAACCTTCAGACCTAACAGTTTCTCCAACACCAAATCCTGGCAAATATAAATTCCCTTAAGTTCAGGTCTTTCAGCCACTGTTACCTCAGGGAGATTGCTTGTGTCTTCCCCAGTGAACACAGATCTGAAGTACCCATTTAATTCTTCTGCCATTTCTTTGTTCCAAGTAATATATTCCCCTGTTTCTGTCTTCAAGGGACCAATTTTTGTCCTAACCATTTTTTTGCCTTGCACATACCTAAAAAAGCTTTTACTATCCTCCTTTATATTATTGGCCAGTTTACCTTCGTACCTCATTGTTTCTCTGCTTATTTCCTTCTTAGTAATCCTCTGTTGTTCTTTAAAAGCTTCCCCAATCCTCCGTTTTCCCACTTATCTTTGCTATATTATACTTTTTCTCTTTTAACTTTATATGTTTCTTAACATCCCTCGTCAACCACGGCCGCCCATGGTCTACATCCCAGGGTACTGAAGGAGGTGGCTCGGGAAATCGTGGATGCGTTGGTGACTATTTTCCAGAGTTCGATAGATTCGGCATCAGTTCCTGCGGATTGGAGGGTGGCCAATGTTATTAAGAAAAGTGGGAGAGAGAAAGCAGGAAATTATAGACCGGTTAGTCTGACCTCAGTGTTGGGAAAGATGCTGGAGTCTATTATTAAGGATGAAATTACGGCACATCTGGATAGTAGTAACAGGATAGGTCAGAGTCAGCATGGATTTATGAAGGGGATCTTTCTTCATTTTAGGAATGAACTGATCCTGCAACTTCTGCATTATACACAGAAATATCCGCCATTGTTCCTCCACGGTCATCCCTGCTAAGGTATTGCACCATTGAACTTTGGCCAGCTCCTCCCTCATAGCTCCATAATTCCCTTTATTCAACAGAAATGCTGTCACTTCCGACTGTACCCTCTCCCTCTCAACATTTACAGAGCTTTCCCACAGACTATACAGAAACATCAGGAATGGAGTAGGCCATACAACACATTGAGCCTTCCTCATTATCGTTCCTGTTCAAACATCTCCACAATGCACTTATCCCACACAATGAATATATCCGTTAATGTGATTAACCTTGGGAAGCTATAAAATAGGAAGTGCAATAGTCCCTTTGGTCCATCGAGTTTGCTACCCAATTCAATATAATGATGGCTTGCCCTTTATTTCCACACCGTTCTCCTGCTCGCCCATCATTCCTTTTCTGTCTATAAATCCTTATTTATATTCAATGTCCTGGCTTCCAGGTTTGAGTGCATTCCCCAGGTTCACCAGTCGCTGAGTGCAGACATTTATTCTCATCTCATTGCAGAATGGCCTGTCTGTACCGAATACTGTGGCCCCTTGTTTTAGACACCATAGCCTGGGGAATTATCATCGCTGCTTCCAATCCGTCTCACCCTGTCAGAGCTTTATATATCTCACTGAGATCTCCATCCATTTTCCTAAACCCCATGGAATGCAGGCCCAGTCGCCCCAAACTCTGCTCCCACAACAAGCCTGTCATCACAAAGATCAGTCTGGTTATCCTTCGCTGCTCTCCCTCAATGTCAGGTTTGTCCTTTATGAAGGTACAGAGACCAAACCCGCACACAATACTGCACAGTGTTTTAGATGGGGAGTCACCAAGGCCCTGTATAACTGCAGTACGACACCCTTACTCCTGGACCCAAATCCCTTTGGAATTAAGGTCAGCACACCACTGATCTTCCTAACTGCTTTCTTTCCTGCAATATTGCTTTCAGTGACTGGTGTACAGGGAGATCCAGATCCTTTGCAATGTTACAGCTCCCTACTTTGTGGGTCTATGTACCCTGGTCAGCGTGCCAATGCCATTCCCAGTATTGACTTCTGGCTTCAGAACTCACTGTGCTGCAGGGACCCCGGAGGGCTGCGAAGAAGGAAACAACAAAAATGAGCATATGTCCCTTTGTATATCAACATGTTTCAAACAATCCCTTTACAAACGATAGGCTTCCAATCTATTGTTCCCAACAAAGGGCACACCGTCACCTCTACCCACATTGCTCTCCATCTGCCACGTATTTGCCCATTCACTCCACTTGTCTTCGTCGCCTTGAAGCTTTTTTACAGCCTCCTCACCCACTCACAATCCAACATCCTTTAGTTCTGTCAGCAGGTTGGGATATATTGCATTTGATTCCCACAACCAAATGTTTGATGAGTACTGTGAACAGTTGGGGCCTGAGTACCGATCTCTATGATATCCCAGCAACCTTCTTCTGTTACTTTTTAAAATAATATTTATTTCCTCAATCTAGGTGTGATTGGCTGTCCCTGGTTGCCCCTTGAGAAGGTGGTGGTGAGCTGCCTTGTTGAACCGCTGCAGCCCACTGTGGATTCAGTGACAGTAACACCAATGAATGCTAAGCAGCAGTGGTTAGATTGTATTTTATTGGTGATGGTCACGGTGTGGCATTTGTGTGGCGTGAATATTACTTGCCACTTGTTAGCCTGGATACTGTCCAGATCTTGTCGCATTTGGACATGGCCTGCTTCAGTATCTGAGGAGCCACAAACATTGCTGAACATTGTACAATCATTAGTGAACATCCCCACTTCTTACCTTAGAATAGAGGCAAGGCCATTGATGAAGAAGCCCTGAAGATGTATGGGCCTAGGTCACTGCCCGAGCAACTCCTACAGACTTGTCCTGGAGCTGAGTTGACTGGCCTTTATCAACCATAACCATCTTCCTACGTGTCAGGTATGATTCTAACCAGCGGGAAGTTTGCCCCTGATTCCCATTGATTCTAATCTTGCTAAGGCCCCTTGATGCCACACTTGGTCGAAGGAAACCTTGATTTAAAGGGCTATCACTCTCACCCCACCTCTGGAATTAAGCTCTTTTGTCCATGTTTGAATCAAGGTACTGAGATCAGGAGCTGAGTGGCCCTGCTGGAGCCCAAACTGGGTGTCATTGACCAGGTTATTGCTGAGCAGGTGCTGCTAAAAAGCACTGACACCTTCCACCACTTTACTCATGATCGAGAGTAGACTGATGGGGTGGTAACTGGCCGGATTGGATTTGTTCTGCTTTTTATGGATGGGAGATATTTGGGGTAATTTTCGATGTAATTGGGGAAATGTTGTTGTAACAGTATTGGAACAGCTTAGCTAGGGCAGTGACAAGGGCTGGAGAACAACTTTTCAGTACTATTGCCAGAATGTTGTCAGGGTATGTACCCTCTGGGGTATCCAGTGTCTCCAACTGAATCTGGATATCGCATGGAGTGAACCAAATTGGCTGATGACTGGTAACTGAATTCCTGAGGACCATTGGAGGAGGATGAGATGGATCATCCACTCAGCACTTCTGACTGAAGATTGTTGCGAATGCATGAACGTTATCTTTTGTACTGATGTGCTGGGCTCTTCCATCATTAAGGATAGGGATCTCCTCCTCCAATGACTTGTTTAATTGTCCATAACTATTCTCAACTAGAAGTAGAAGGACTGCAGAGCTTAGGTCTGATCCGTTGCTTGTGGGATCACTAAGCTCTGTCTATCACTTATTGATTATGCTGTTTGGCACACAGGTAGTCCTGGTTCGTGGCTTCACCAGGCTGACACCTCATTTTCAGGTATGCCCGGTGCTGCTCCTGCCCTCCTGCACAATCCATTGAATCAAGGTTGATCCTCTGACTTGATGGTAATTGTTGTGAGGGGGATATGCCAGGCCGTGAGGTTGTGTGGCTGTACAATTCTGCTGCTATTGATGACCCACAACACCTTATGGAAACCCAGACTTGAGCTGCTAGATCTGTTCTAATCTGTCCTATTTAGCACCGTGATAGTACCACCGAAAATGGTGGAGGTTATTCTCAATGTGAAGATGTGACTTTGTCTCCACAACGACTATGCGGTGGTCATTCTTACCCGATACATCATGGACAGATACTTCTGCAACTGTCAGATTAATAAGGCTGTGGTCAAATATGGCTTATCCGTATTGATGGTTCCTTTAGCACCTGCCGCAGACCAAGTCGAGAAGTTATATCCTTTCGGACCCAACCAGCTCGATCAGTAATGCTGCTGCTGAACCACTCTTTTTGTGGACATTGACATCCCCCACCCAGAGTACATTTTGTGCCTTTGCCACCCTCAGTGCTTCCTTCAAGTGTTGGTCAGCATGGAGGAGTACTGATTCATCAGTTGAGAGAGGCTGGTACATGGTAAACAGCAGGAGGTTTCTTTTCCCATGTGTAAATTAACGCCATGAGACTTCATGGGATACAGAGACACTGTTGAGGACTCCCAGAGCAATTCCCTTCCAACTGTATCCCACTGTGCCACCACTTCTGCTGTGTCTGTCCTGCTGGTGAAACAGGAGATATCCAGGGAAGGTGATGGGGTGTCTGGGACATGGTCATACTCACAGAATCATACCTTAAAGACAATGTCAGGCTGTTGCTTCACAAGTCTGTTTATTTCTATTCACTGTTTCCTGCCAGCTGTCCCATTCTAGAAGCATGTCCATATATTCGCCCCAATCCACTAAGATTTGATTTTGCAAACTGGGCTTGGAGCTTTACCAAACGTTTTCTCAAAATCCACGTGTTTTACCTCCATTGCTTCTCTTTCATTTGTCTCCCAATCAGTTTCTCAAACATAATTCCCATTTTACAAATCTATGTTAGTGTTGTATATGACCATTACTTTCAGTCCCAATAATTTCTCCCAAACCATTTACTTACTATGTTCTATGTTCCATGTACTATTTCGTTTTCCCACACCAGACTTGGTTTTCCTGGTATTGTCAGAAAGTTCTGTGAAGACAGAACTGAAGTAGTGGATTCATAGTTCTGCCATTTCCCTGTTTCCCATTCTCCATTCTCCAGTTTCAAACTAGAAGGAACCCACACTATTTTTTCATACTTCTCACATTGACATAATTTGACAAGCTATAACAGTTCACCCTTATAACCTTTGTGAACATTATCTTCAGAAACCTATCAATTCCTGTCTTAAGCTGCTCAGCTCCACATCATACACGCACAGGAACATAGTCTCTGTACCAACAGAAATACAGCACGATCTATATTAGTCCCACTTTCCAACACCAGGCACATATCCTTGAATGTTATGACACTTCCAAGTACACTTAAAGGTTGAGAGATTAGCCGCGATAACTCCCCTCTCAGGAAGTACATTCCAGACCTCAACACACTCTGGGTGAAAAAAAGTAATCTTTAAATCCTCTCTGAATGTCAAACCCTTCACTTTAAGGTGTGCTCC
Source organism: Chiloscyllium plagiosum (assembly GCF_037043375.1). Classification (NCBI taxonomy): domain Eukaryota; kingdom Metazoa; phylum Chordata; class Chondrichthyes; order Orectolobiformes; family Hemiscylliidae; genus Chiloscyllium; species Chiloscyllium plagiosum. The sequence continues at coordinate 42,696,344 of NW_028270189.1, read as the reverse complement.
CTTGTTCTTGACCCTCTGTCTTAAAGGAACAGCTACTGTCTATCCACCCTGTCCATGCCCCTTGTTAACTTATCCTTCTGAATCACATCCCCCGCAGCCTCCTCTGCTCCAAAGTAAACAACCCGAGCTTATCCAGCATCTCTCCATAGCTGATATGCTCCTTCCCAGGGAACATCCTGGTGAATCTTCTCTGCAAGCCCCTCCAGTACAATCACATCCTTCCTGTAATGAGGCTCCCAGAACGACATACAGTACTCCATCATGGACTAAACCAAGCCCTGTATAGCACTTATAATCTACTCCCGGATTAATAAAAGCTACACCCAAGGTTCAATTCTTAACTTGTCCATTACCCTGTTCAGTCACATTCAGGGATGTGTGGAGAAACACCCTCTGAGCTCTCTAGTGTGCTACCAATCATTGTGTACACCCCATGTCTGGTTCCTCCTTCCAAAGTACATCACCTCATATTTATCAGGATCACATTCCATCTTCCATTGATCTGCCCATCTGATCATTCCACTCGAATCTTCCTGTAAAATCGGAACTTCCTCCTCACTGCCAATCACACGGCCAATCTTTGTGTCAAACACAAACTTACTTATCACAACTCCCACCCCTCCACCCACCAACACCCCCCCCCCCCCCCCCCTCCAGATTCACATCTATACCATTTATGAATGCTACAAACAATAAGGGACACAGCACTGATCCCTGTGGTACACCAGGGGATACTGGTCTCCAGTCACACAAACAGCCTTCTCCCACCACCCTCTGCCTCCTGACACTAAGACAATTTTCGTTGTACCTTTTCAAGTTATCTTTGATACTGTGAGATTTTACTTTATTTTTTTCAGTTTCCAATGTGGAACTTTGTCAAAGATCTTGCTGCAAAACTAAATAAGCGACCTCCTTAAACTAATTCAATCAAATTCATTAGGTGTGACTTCACTCTGATAAAGTCATAATGATTATGCCTGATCAAACCTTGCGACTCTGATTGGAATTGGATTTTCTCCTTCTCTATTTTCTCCAGTAGTTTCCCTAACAGTGATCTAATACTCGCTCGTCCATAGTTACCTTGGCAAATCTCTACCACCCTTACTGTGAAGTGGAATCATATTAGCTGCTCTCCTGTCCTCTGGCAACTCCCCTATGGTCAGAATACAATTAAAGACTCCTCCCTTGACTCCAACAGTATCCAGACCTGCGGATTGGTCGAATTTTACATCAGACAGAGCCTCAAACCCCTGCTCGTATTTTCCATGAATCTCTTCAAGAGCTTTCCAGTCCATCTTCTCGAATTCTGTGCCTGAATCCTCCTTCTCCCAAGTAAAACAGCTGTGATGTTTACATGTAACAATCTATCAATGTTCTCCGGGTTGACGCACTGATTGCCCCTTTGGTTTCTAATGGACACTAACTGTTTGCTGATTATTCTGTTCTACTTGTCCGTGTAGAATATCGTGGGATTCTCCCTAATCTCGCCTACTTGTACTTCTCCATGTCCCTCTGTTATTCAGTCCCCTCTATGTTTCTAAGTTTCTAAGTTTCACTACAATCACCTCTCATCTTTTGAAACTCGAGACCACAGGCTGAGTTTCCCCATCAGACAATCTTGCCATTTTATGGATTAGTCTGGAAAATATCTTTTGCAGTTCCTCTATAGTCAGTTACTCTATCTTAGATTGGGACTCCAAATGGTATACAATACTCTAAGTTGAGTCTCAGCAACACTATATGCAGCTGGTGCACGACATCTTCTATATTGCAATTACATACACATGAATGTTAACCTAATTTTTCGTTTCCTATTTGCACGCGTTCTTCCCAATTCCTTTCACTTTAACTTTTCTTATGAAGTTAGTGGGAGAGTTCTTAAAAAAAGATCCTCCTGAATATCCAACCATACGTTATCCATTAGCTCCTTGTTGCCTACGTCCACAAGAATCATCTTAACACCATTCCAAAAAATGTTTGCCACTTATGATTTTAGTTTCATCGATGCATGATCATCCTCCCCAGTTTTCCCATTACCTTCTGTATATCCACCAACACGTTCTTTGTAATTCAGCCCAAGAGACACCCGACCGCGGATTACAAGTTACTGATCTGTAGTTCACCACTCTCCATTTCAGCCTTTCTGAAACTGTTGGATAATATTTATAACTTTTGCCATATCCAGATTGGCTAAATATCTTTCCAGAATGTATTGGAAAATAACATGAAAATCTGAGATACAATCAATACGTCTATTGCTGCTTCCTCTGAAATTCCTGTATGAAGTACATCTGATCTGTTAGATTTACAACTACTCAATCTAGCTTCCTTTTAAAAGATGGCCTCAACATTGATAAGAATGATCTTAGATTTTACTTACAGAAGTCCCATGGTCACTTGGTATTTCTGGGAAAATTTCTGGATATTCTGCCTTGAAGATAGACACAAAGAAACTGTTTCTTTCCACTGTGATTTCTCTATTCTCTTCAATAAATTACCCTGTCCGCACACCTACTGTTCCACATTTGACCTTTGTTTTTACTTTTGTTTCATTCACTGATGTATTTGTTTTTTAGCAGTCTTTTTTTTTTTAGCAGTCTTTATGTTTTTTTCTTTAGCAGTCTTTATGGTTTTCTTTTGTTTGCATGCTGTTTCGCTTTTTGATTTCCTTCTCAGTTTCTTGGTCATCCGTTGCTGGGTCCTACATTTCTCCGAAACCATTGGCTTACTACAACACTTGGCATTTTGCTAAGCTGCTTCCTTTGACCTAATAAGTACTTAAAGGTGAGGCTGAAAGGTTTAGGTTGGAGAGGAGGGTGGACCAGATTGATGGGGAGGAAGATGAACACATAGGAAAGTTCAAAAGGGGGAGTGTGCTGAGTTGGAATATTGGACTGGGATAAGGTGGAGTTAGGGGAAATGGGCAAACTGGTGAAATCTACATTAATCCCCTGTGGTTGGAGGGTCCCAAGGCAGAAGAGGAACCTTTCTTCATCCATGCTTCGGGTGGTTAGGGTTTGGCGATGGAGGAGGCCCAGGACTCTCATGTCCTTGGCAGAGTGGAAAGGAGAGTTAAAGTGTTCAGCCACAAGGTGGTGGAGTTGGTCAATGTGGCTGTCCCAGCGATGTTCTCTGAAATGATCCACGTATGTCTCGCCAATGTAGAGAAGACCACACTGAGTTTAAAGGATGCAGTAGATGAGGCGTTCTGTCTCCCTTCATCACCTGTCACTTTCAACACCACCTTCATCTACGTATCGTATTCCTAGCTACCTGCCTCCTGCCACACCCCCTTCTCATTTATCGCTAAGCTCCCTTGACCCAGAAGCCTCATTCCTGATAAAGGGTTATGCCCGAAACGTCAATGCTCCTGCTCCTATTACGCTGACTGACTGTGCTTTTCCAGCACCACTGATCTCCAGCAGCTGCAGTGCGCACTTTCTCCTGACACCTTCAGGGCTGCATGATTCAGATTTATAACAGTAACTTCAAATAAAACAAAAACTACCATGTACTCAAACAGCATAAAAGAAAAACAATGCATTGTGGTCACGGTTCCCAAAAGGTCCTTTACAGCAAAGTTTTCAATTAGCTTTTCTGATCATCCAACATCAATTTCTAAATAACCTGACCTCCAGCTCAGTGCTCGACAAAACATGCTCATGAAATCCATTTCTCCCAGCATTAGCATTCAGTTGGGTTAACACAGTTTAGATATAATGTAAACAGTACATTATTACTGCAGTAGCCACAAAGTTGTATATCTCATTTTCTTGTTTTATAACCTGCCCAACATTTGTATTGCAGCTTTCACTTTGATATATAACTCCCATCAATGTTTCCTTCTTCTTGCTGTTTTTACGCTCCACATTACAAGATTCTGTAGAATCTGAGCGACGTGGAATTTGGAGAGATTAATGGTAGAGATCATCTCGCCACATCATTTATGATCTTCTTAAGCATCATTGTGACATTTTCTCCAGATCTCCTGTTATGCTGGTGAAGTAGAGAAGGACAATGATCATTCAACAATGCTCTGTATTTCCCCCAGAGAGCTGAGACTGCTCTAACCTGGGTGGGAACCTTACAGCAGGGTGGTAAAGTATTGCTGTTGCTGTACAGGATCTTAGTGAGACCACATCTGGAGTAGTGTGTACAGATTTGGTCTCTTCAATGAAGAAAGGATGTTATTATATTGGAAGCAGCTCAGAGATGGTCCCCTCAACTGATTCCTGCAATGAAGGTGCTAACCTATAACAAAAGGATTATCAGGTTGATCCAATAGCCATTGGAGTTTATAAAAATGAAAGAAGATCATATTTCAACATAGATGACAGGAAGGAGTCAACAACTGAAGAGAATTACACAGGTAATGGAGGAATCCATTCCGTTCTTCAGCCTCTTACACACGAACAACAGAAGGATATTCAGGCCTTTGACCCTGTTACACCAGAATAGGGCGAGGCTGTTCAGCCCTTGGAGCCGAATGTATATTTACAGGAGGAGGCCATTCAGCCCCTCGAATCTATAACACTGGCCCCTGGGTAATCCATGCGGCACCAGTATCCTATTACACAGCAACAGAATCAGCCCATTCAGCCACCTTAAGTCCGTAACATAGGAACTGAAAGCGGTCACACAGTGACTGGAAATTTGTTACACTGGGATAACAGGAGGCCATTCAGACCCACCGAGTCTGTTGCAAGAGAATTGGATAAGGATAAAAATTATCTGAGACTTATTTCATGAGAAAGAAGGAGGTAATTCAGACACGTGACTGTTGTATGGGAACAAGAGAAGACCAATCAATCCCTCGGTTCCATTACTGGGATACATGAGGTGACCGTTCAGTATCTCCACCTGTTATGGAGAAATATGAGAAGACCCATCAGCCTCTCAAAATGTTACACAGCAACGGGAAGATTCCGTAATCCCCAACCCTCTAACGCATCAACAGGAGGCGGTCAGTCTGGCCTTGGAGATGACAACATGGGAACGCCAGAATGACCAACCCATCGATTTTGTGCACCAGCAGGAGGATGGGTCCTGTCAGCCACACATACCGCTCATGCAGCAATCGGAGCACATCTCTTAAAACCCTTTTGCCCATCAAACAGGAATTCAAAGAAAACGTAAAGGTTTTAGAAAGGGAAGAACTTATAATAACTGAATACATTGGGGAGTAAAATGTAACAATAAAGTATTGTAATTTAAGGCAAATCATTAGAATCCATTGTTGTGGACATTTGCAAACGTAAACCACAATTCATCGGAGTCAACATGGTTTTACAAAGGATAAACCATGATTGAAGTGTTTTCTTGAGTTATTTAAAGATGTGACAAACAAGGTGGATAGTGGGAATCCTGGAAATGGAATATATCTGGTCTTCATCAAGGATTCAGATACGTCGCTTCTCCAAAGAGTGAGTGGTAAGATCAGACAGCATCGGTTTAGGAGTAATGTATTGGCTTGGATGGAGGATTGGTTAACCAACAAAATGCAGTAAGATGGATTAACTGTGTCATTTTCTATTGGAAAATGCAATTTGTTGGGTGCCATAGATTTCAGTTCTCATGCTTCAACCATTTGTGATCGACATTATGACTTGGTTGCCGGGATAGAAAGTACTATAGCTACATTTTCAGATGACACTAACATTGGTGGGAAATTACGTCGGAATGATGATGCAAGAGATTTAAAAACTCAAAGTTTGTGCGAAGATTTGTAGCTCGAGTGCTCGTTGTTGTGGTTCTGTTCGCCGAGCTGGAAGTTTTTGTTGCAAACGTTTCGTCCCCTGGCTAGACGACATCATCAGTACTTGGGAGCTTCCTGCGAAGCGCTTCATTGATGTTTCCTCCGGTGTTTATAGTGGTCTGTCTCTGCCGCTTCCGGTTGTCAGTTTCAGCTATCCTCTGTAGTGGTTGGTATATTGGGTCCAGGTCGATGTGTTTGTTGATGGAGTTTGTGGATGAATGCCATGCCTCTGGGAATTTCCTGGCTGTTCTCTGCCTGGCTTGCCCTATGATAGTAGTGTTGTCCCAGTCGAATTCATGTTGCTTGTTGTCTGCGTGTGTGGCTACTAAGGATAGCTGGTCGTGTCTTTTCGTGGCTAGTTGATGTTCATGTGTGCGGATTGTTAGCTTTCTTCCTGTTTGTCCTATTTGGTATTTAGTGCAGTCCTTGCATGGTATTTTGTACACTACATTCGTCTTGCTCATGTTGGGTATCGGGTCCTTCGTTCTGGTGAGTTGTTGTCTGAGCGTGGCTGTTGGTTTGTGTGCCGTTATGAGTCCTAGGGGTCGCAGTAGTCTGGCTGTCAGTTCCGAGATGCTCCTGATGTAACACTACTATCATAGGTCAAGCCAGACAAAGAACAGCCAGGGAATTCCTAGAGGCATGGCATTCATCGACAAACTCCATCAACAAACACATCGACCTGGAGCCAATATACCAACCACTACAGCGGACAGCTGAAACTGACAACCGGAAGCAGCAGGGACAGACCACCATAAACACCGGAGGAAACATCAAAGAAGCGCTTCGCAGGAGGCTCCCAAGCACTGATGATGTCGCCTAGCCAGGGGACGAAACGTTTGCAACAAAAACTTCCAACTCGGCGAACAGAACCACAACAGATTTAAAAACTATTTGTATAGATTGGGTGAATGGGCAAACATTTGGCAATGAAAATTAAAGCGTATAAATATGGGGTTATTCAAGTTGGCCAGCCTAATAAAAAGGCAAATCATTATCTAAATGGAGAGAAACTTCAAAGTGCTTAAGTCCAGAGGGATCTGGGTGTCTGCTAGCATATCACAGAAAACTTGCTTGCGGGTACTTGAAGTAATGAGGAATGCAAGCATAACTTCAGCGTTTATTTGTAAGAGGATAGAGTAGAAAGGTAGGGAGTGTTAGTGTAGCTATGCAAGGCATTCGTGCGGCTGTAACTGGAGTACAGTTTGGGTGTCCTGCAGAATGAGGTATTTCCATTGGAGGTAATTCAGAAGAGCTTCATTAGATTGATTCCATATTTGAAGTGTTTGTCTTATGAAGAGAAATTGAGCAGTTTAGGTCTATACTCGCGACTTTATAAGAATGAAAGGAGAGCTTATTGAGGTCTGTAAAATGCTAAATGTAATTGAACGTATCGATGTGGAGTGGATATTTTTTCATGTCGCGCAATCTCCTACAAGAGACTACAGTTTTAGGATTGAGAGATGGCAGGGAAGTGGAACAGAGGCCGCAAATACAGTCATGATTGTATTCCATGGCAGAGCAGGTTCGAAGTGTTGGATTCCTGACTGATGCTCCTTGTTCATATTCAGCTTTACGACTGTGTTACATAGTAATGGGGGAGGATTATGTATCAAACAGGAAGCAGGCACTCCGGATAAATCAGTCTAATTCAGTTTGACAGAACGTCACCAGTGGAGTCACACAGTGACCAGTGCTGGGTCCTCAACTATTTACAATCTATATCAATGATCAGGAGGATGGAACAGATATACAGATACTGAGTTTGGTCATGTTGCTGTGATAAACAAGAGATTAAATTACCAAGAGAGGGTGGAGGGTATACAGATAGATACAGAGAGGTAAAGGCAATGGATAATAATTTGGCAGCTGCAATATAGCATGATATACTCTATCATATCATTTACAGGAATAATGGAATTCAGTATGTTACTGAAATGGAGAGGGATTACAGAGATTAATGATACTCTGTACTGGGGGGTTCACTCAGACCAGTTCAGACATGAGAGGTTTTGCTCCATCCTCCGTCACCGAATGGTTACATTGATGGCAACATACTTTGAGATGATGGATATTCACCCAATCCTGTTTGGAAAGTTCCAGAACATAGAAGCTGAATGAAACTGTGACCGTCACAGCCACTGGCAGCACCGTCCTTCCCCTGGTGTGAAGCTGCAGGACGTGTTAAAGGAGGTGACACCGCTCTGTGACCAGCTTCTTGTTCTGTCAGGGTCCCTTCACGCTCTGCTCCTGGGTTAAGTGGAGCTTGGGAAGCTGTTCCTGGAAAATACGGGGTGGACACAGCAGATCCCTTTCGTCACACACTCACTGCGTGGTTTCAGAGCTTCCCGTCTCTGCAACCTCTGCTCCATTTGTTGTTCATGTTGCAGACCCAGATGTTGTAACTACAGTCCCCAGGCTCCATCCAAAGTTGGGTCACCAAATCCTCAGGTCTCCCTGAATGTCTGAGGCAGCTCACATCACAACTTCCAGCAAACCAACCCCAGCCCCTCCACGAACTTTTTAATAACAGGAGTCTGTCAGAAACCCCTCGTCTATAAGTGTTGTGGACCAGACCAGATTCCCCAAAATATTTTAAGAAGGCCGCTTAGACCCAAACCTTTCGTTATTTTGAATATAGATGGGAAGTGTGCGTTCCAGATATGTTGTGACTGGTCAAACCACTCGAAATTAAGCAAAATATAATCTATTTAAATGATTTAGATAAAATACTATCAAAGAAAAGAACATCTCAGGATGGCTTATATGTTTGAAAACTTACACAAACAATAGATCCCGTACCTTCTTGGTTTACACCGCTTGGCACAAAGACAGAATCAAAAACAGATCTATACATGAAGTTTTCTGAACCAGGGGAAATCAACATCAACAGAGATCTCAGAGAGAAAGGCAGCTAGGGATCATGTATTGACACTTCCAACCATTCTGGGACCCGAACAGCTTCTGAATGCTGCAGCTAAAAACAAAACGAGAAAACCTGGTCTGGGAGAGCTGGCCACTGCCCTTCCATCGTTACCACCGTTTTTATTTAACATAAAGGCTTTCTCAGTTATTTACTTAAACTGTTTTCAGACAGAAGTTCTGCATCTCTGCCTTTAAAACTCTCCTCAAAAAAAAACCCAAGAAAAAATAACCTTTTTACAGTGATAGTATTCTCACAACTCCACCTTTAATCAAATGATCCATCAATATACAAAAATGGATTCATTTTAGACCGCCTAATCTTCCTCTATTAGTAGACTGGAACGAATATATATTACATTGACTCTGAACTTACAAATGTTCACAACTCGATTCGATTTCAGTCATTTTACTCCTGCCACAGAATGCCTTTTGTCTTTCTTCATCCAAGTCTCCACAACGTGTCAAAACTTACTTTTTCTCGCCCTGTCACCTGTATAATTTCAAATTGAATGGCAGCAATAATAAGCTCAGTTGAAACAGGCTGGTATTTTTCTCACTAAACTTCTCCAAAAACTTTAAGGGGTCACGATCCGTGACAAAGGTTTGTCTCAGGTATGTTATTTGCAATTTAACTGCTGAAATGTTGTAATGCCAACACCAAGCTCAAGGCCTCCTTCCTCACTGTGGAATAAATCTGTTGATGTTTCCACTGGACACTCTGACCTCACGTTACATAATGGAGCACTTCTCAGCTCTCCAATAGTCCCTCTGAATGACATAGCTCCTCATGTCTCAGCATAAAAGAGTTACATCCTTCTGTACCCCTTAATGCTGTAACCTCTTTACCTGCTACTCCTGGCCGAGGCCAGTAAACCTTACTCTCACATGGATATGTTTTCAGAAGATCTCACACATTCATCTCAATCCCTCACAGAAACCAAACTTTGATTTCTGAACCCAATCACCATCATCAGCCATTTCAGCTTCTAATCTTGCCTTTTTAACAGTCTGCTCTTCCGCACGCGTTCTCACGACTGCAGGAAGTGAATTGTTGAACTTCTCCAAAATTAGAGTCTCTCTCAGAGTGTCTTAGCTTTGCTCTGTTTTTAATACCATTCCCCACCTTTCAAAATTACTTTGTTTGATTCTTTCAAACACAACGTGCGTTTAACCAGGGATGCTATTTTAGATCCCTGAAACACTGTCGGCTTCTGGCACAAGCTCATATGCACTTCAGTTGGCTTTCTTCACCTCCTCCGATAGGGATGCAAATACCTATCAGCTTTGTTTGGATAAACTAAATCCACATGTTCTCTGGCCACTGCACTTGTTTAGCCACTTTCTGAAATGAAATTAAAAAGGCTCCCCCATCATTCTCATCAAATTTAGGTAATGCCTGGATGTATTTATACAGTTCCTGATCAGGCCTTTGGCTACCATAGAGTTGCTCAACCTCACTATCCTCTAATGAAAATCCATACAAAGTGAAGAGGAATTTAGAATAACTTAACTATTGGAAAACCTGAGCTGAAAATGTGTTGCTGGTAAAGCACAGCTGGTCAGTCAGCATCCAAGGAACAGGAGAATCGACGTTTCGGGCATGAGCCCTTCTTCAGGAATGAGGAAAGTGTGTCCAGCAGACTAAGATAAAAGGTAGGGAGGAGGGATGTGGGGGCGGGGCGTCGGAAATGTGATAGGTGGAAAGAGGTCAAGGTGAGGGTGATAGGTTAGAGTGGGGTGGGGGCGGAGAGGTCAGGAAGAAGATTGCAGGTTAGGAAGGCGGTGCTGAGTTCTAGGGATTTGACTGAGACAAGGTGGGGGAGGGGAAATGAGGAAACTGGTGAAATCCGAGTTCATCCCTTGTGGTTGGAGGGTTCCTAGGCGGAAGATGAGGCGCCTATTGGAAAACCTGACCGAATAATGGATACAGTGCGTTCTACAAATGGACTGTTCAATCTATTAACATCACCTAAACATACCCTTTGGCTAAAAGGAACATTCAGACATGCATTCTTGCATACAGTTCTCCAATCCAGGAGGAAACACCATCAAGTGAGGCTTTAGAGAGAGTAGCAGCTAGGGATAATTTACTAAAAGTTCCAACCCCTCTGGGACCCCAAGCACCCGGTGATTGTTACAGCTCCAGAAAAAAACAAACTAGAACGTGTGGTCTGTGCGAGCTGGCCATTGTTACTAGCATTTATTAAAATCCCTAAAAGCCCCGTAAGTTATTTACTTGAGACGTTTTCATTAGGCAGTTTGTCCTTTAAGACCTCTTACTAATAAAAATGAGAAACTAATGATTTATTAAAAAAATTACAGCATTGTCAGGCAATTTAGATGCCTGGTCCTTCACTCAGTGGGCTCCCTCGTGTTACTGATCGCAAGGTCACCTGAGAGGGACAACCACAGGTACAAACCAAGTTACAAGAATGTGTCTCATAACTTCTGAAACACGCCTGTCCATGGACCATCACATGGGACATACCGGGAAGTAAATAACAGCTTGATACACACCATTTCAGTATTTCTGAGCTACACAATGCCAGCACTAGATACACTAAGGAGACAAAACCCAAGGCCAGGAAAAGATACAGAGGGACAGAAAGAGTCACATTAAAGAAAGAAAGAGACAGTTAATTATTGTGGTTCTGTTCGCCGAGCTGGAAGTTTTTATTGCAAACGTTTCGTCCCCTGGCTAGGCGACATCATCAGTGCTTGGGAGCCTCCTGCGAACAGTTAATTAACTGAAAAGATGTTGTGGAAATATGGGGAAAAAGACAGGGCAGTGGGACTAACTGGAGAAGTGAGATCTTTGTGAGTAAAATCACAGGAATGATAACATTGAATAAAGCATTGTCAGCTCAGTTGAAATGGTTTGTTACATCAAATTCTGAATCTGCTTCACCGACCACCACAAACAAATATAAACTGGGACAAGATGACAGCCCAGCATGGAGAGCTGTGCAGACCATGCGAGCGTGCTGCTCAGTAACCTGCACTATCTGCCCAGCATGGAGAGCATTGCAAACTTTACTATCATATGCTAACTATCCTCGCATCAGATTACTGCCTGCAATGGGAAGATTTGCTCTGTGTGTTTGTGTGCGTGTGCGTGGTTGAATGCGAAACTCATTGTTTGAGAAGGAACGCACATGGAGGAAATTATTTTAAATACGAACAATGGCAGACGTTTTGTTAGTCAACAAAGAGAATGAGGGAAGTTTCATGGACAGATGAGGTAAAGTGTTTGAGAATGTTAAAATAAAGTCAGTGTCAGACACAACAGCAATATATATCGGCGTGAACATGAATGACAGATGGATGGGAGTTTGGTGTGCGGTCGAATCAGATTTGCTTCGGCAGGTTTGAAGCCCGGAGCGTCAGCAGCACATTATTGGCTTTATTAAGACTGTACTTCATAGCTTAAGGTTCAAACAGCAGATGGAATAAACCAGTGAGTTATATTCTGGAGTGGTGAGTATTTCAAGTTAGAAATGTTCAGGGCATGGTGTCAGGAATCAGCTCATAGTCAAAGGGCTCTCCCACAGTTGTGACTTGTCTGCTTCAGCTGCAGATATTGGCCAGGGATGGGATGGAAACAGTGGAAGGAAGTGGAGTTTGTAACCAGAGCAGTAGACGGTGACCTCCATGCTCTTAACAGCAAAGGCAATGATACAATGCATTGTGGTTCTCCCCTGAAACTGAATAGATCAACATAGAGACCCGTGAGTAACACGGCCAGAGCAGAGAGCGAAACAGTAATTGAACACGTTCATTGATGTAGTTAGTAGTGGTCTGTAGAGTGAATATCTGGATTGAGAGATTCAACAGGAACAATAATTGTGGCAAGAAGTGTAGACTATATGAAATAACAATAATATAGTCATAACTGGTTTATAGAAATCAAAATCTGGACAGTGACACTCAACAGGAACATCAACGATAGCCAGGAAGGGATAATAAATGTATTGAATAATGAGAAGGGCGTAATAGATCTGAGATGATAATGACCACCAATAAAATGCATAAAGATACCAAACATAATCGGATAAACTCCTGTCTATTGTTGGAACATTCCAGTCTAATGTTCTCAGATTCTGATCCATTGTTTGAATATTCTAGTTTAATGTTCTCAAATTCTGATCCATTGTTGGTACATTCCAGTCTACTGTTCTAAGATTCTGATCTCTCCTCCCCTTCTCTCTCGATCTGCTGTTCCCTGTCAGTGCTGTCGGTGATGCTCCCGCTCATGTTATGGGATAACACAATGAATGGAGCCCATTTATCATTAAAAGATGGAAATCCTCCACTGGCATAATTAGAATCCATGGAGATTGGCATTAATCGCACTTACCGAACAAGTAGGCTCAGTTAACCCGTTCACAACATCACTTTTCATTTACTGGTTTTGGATGGAATGGATGAGGGTTGCTGAGGGATGGATCATAAATCTTGAAATCTTTTAAATCTTTTAATTAACTTGTATATGAGAGTATTAACAGGACACTGCAGGGGTCTATATATGTTCCACTCTGTTTATGAAAGGAGGCAGTTATAAAATAATAGATCGACTGCATAGAAAAAAGTCGTGTGGGCAAGTTTCTAGATACCTGAACACAAAGTACGGTACTTATTGACCAGTGTGCGGCCGCTCCTGGTTTTAATGCCCTGTTGTCAAATCCTTTCATAACCTTGAGACAGAACCTTGAGACTGCTGCTCAGGAACAGGCCGAAGCAATTCTGTCCCTATGGGCCTCTTACAGAGGGATAAGAGAAGACCATTCAACCCATATTAGCCTGTTGCTCCTTGAATAGGTGGAAAGCTGGAATATTGGCACATTTTGCTGAAAGAATCATTCAAAACAAAGAGATGTGTCGCTGCAGCTGTATGAAGTGTTATTGAGAGGGCACCTGGAGTACATTGTGTTGTTTGTGTTTCTGTAACTGAGAAGGGATGGACCTCCATCAGATACAGTTTAATGGCTGCTCGTAATCCACAGGTTGCTGTCTCATTTAATGTCTCGGATCTGTTACACAGGGACAGGAGGAGGCCATGAAGCCTCTTGAGTCTATTTCAGAGGGACAAGAGGAGGTCATTCAGCCTCTCTAGTCTATTACAGAGGGACAGGGGAAGCTTATTCAGCCTCTTGAGCCTGTTACATCGGGGCAGGAAATGTTTATTTAACATTCAAGTCTGTTACACATAAATATTAATTTTAAACTAGTTGAGGAATAGGAAAGATCTGATGTAAATATTAAAGTTCTAACTTTGAATAAGGCCAATTGTGAAAGTGTTAGGCGAGCCCTGTGAAAGGCCAATTGGGATACCTTATTCGCAGGTAAAGGGATGGTTGGAAAATGCAAGGGCATCAAAACGTGGTTTAAGAGAGTCCAGAGCCAACGTGTTCCTATTAGTGAGTTGGGCAAGTCTGGTTGGTGCAGGGAGTGCTGGATGGCTAGATATATTGATGCTCTGGTCAAGTTAAGGAAGGAGGCATATGTCAGGTAAACAGAGCTGAGATCAATTGGATCCCCAGAGGTGTAGAAGGGCAGTAAGTGTGTCGTCAATGGGGAAATCGGGCCAGAAAAATGTGGACATTAGATGGCTTTCGAAATAGGGTTAACGAGGCATTGAAGCAACTCTAATAATTGCAAAAGATTAACTAGGGAGAGAATAGGGCACCTTAAAGGTCAGTAAAGGCTACCTATGTGTGGAACCATAGGAGATGGAAGGGATACTAAACAAGTACTTCTCCTCAGTATTTAATGTGGAGGAGGTTACAAGAGCGAGAGAATGAAGAAATATATAGTTATATCTTGAAAAGTGTCTATATTACAAGGAGATGTTGAACATTTAAAAACATATAAAGGTGAACAAAGCCCTGGGACCTGATCAGTTGTATCGCAGAATATTGTGGGAAGCTAGGAAAGAAATTGCTCAGCCTTTTGCTGATATATCTGTAACATTGATTTCCACAGGTGAGGTGGCAAAAGACTGGAGGGTTGCTAACATAGTGTCATTATTTCAGAAATTAAGGCAAACCCAGGTAACTATAGATCAGTGAGCCTGGCGTCAATGGTGACTAAATTGTTGGAGGGGATTTTGAGGGAAACGATGTATATGCATTTGGAAAGACAAAGACTGAAGAGGGCTTTTTACATTGGAGATCACATCTCACTGACTCGGTGGAATGTTTTGAGGAAGTGAAGAAGATGATTGATGAAGGCAGGACAGTGGATGTTGTCTTTATGGAATTCAGTAATAAAACCCAAATGTTCTACATGGTGGACTGGTTAGCAAGGTTAGACTGCCTGGAATCCAGGGAGAGCTCGCCATTTAGGTCCAAACTTTTCTTGAATATCGGAGACAGGATGTGACAGTTGGCATTTGTTCATTAACTTGGAGACCTGTGACCAGTGGTGCTACTCACAAACCTCAATAGTGGGTCCACTGCCTTTTGTCACTTATACAAATCATTTGCACTTGAGTATATGAAGTATTGTCAGTACGTTTGTAGATAATTCCAAATTTGGTGGTGTAGTCGACAGTGAAAAATGATCTCTCAAATTTAATGGGAACTTAGGTGAGCTGAGGAGTGGCAGATGGAGTTTATTTTCGATAAATGTGAGGTGTTTCATTTTGGCAAGAAATATCAGGGCCAGACATATAGGTAGGATCCTGTCGAAAGTTGCCAATCAAAGAGAAGTCCATAGAAATTATAGAATCCCTACAGTTAGGAAACATGATTTTCGGCCCATCGAGACCACACCGTCCCTCTAAACAGTATCCCACTGGACAAACCCCTACCCTATCCCTCTCAGCCTGCATTTCCCATGGCTAATGCACCTCGCCCTCACATCCAAAGGTACTATGCACAATTTAGATGGCCAATCTACCCTTACCTATGTATCGTTATACTGTCGGAGGAAAACATAGCACCCGGAGGAAAGTTACAGACACGGGGAGAATGTACAAACTCCGCACAGCCAGTCATTCAAGGATGGAATTAAACCCAGATCGCTGCCCTGTGAGGCACCTTGTGGTGCAGGTTCTCCGTTCCTTGAAAGTGCCATCACAGGTAGGCAGCGCAGTGAAGAAGGCACTTGGTGATCTTCCCTTTATTGGTGCGTGCTTTGAGTCTATGCGTTTGCATGACATGTTGCATCTGTACAGGACATTGGTTTGGCCACTTTTGTAATACTGCCTTTAATTCTGGTCAACCTGCTGTCGGAAAGATGTTGTCAAACTTGAAAAGGTGCAGAAGAGATTTAAAAGAATGTTGCAGGAGGAGACTATTCAGCTTCTGAATTCTGTCAGTCAGCTGTTTTGCTCAATTACTGACAGTCAAATATAAAAATACATCATTCACATTTTAATGGTGTTTTACAGAAACAGGAGAAAGGCTTTTAGTCAAGAAAAGCTGTAAAGAATGTGAAGAGGCCATTCAGTCCCTCAATTCCATTCCACAGGAACAGCAGGTGAGCACAGAGTTATTGCAGCCTGTTACACAGGAGCAGGTGGAGGACATCTATTTTCACAAAACTTCGATTAGGAGGCAGTCACTCAACTGCTCGAGACTGGGACACAGGGACAGGAGGCAGTCACTCAACTGCTCGAGTCTAGGACACAGGAACAGGAGGGAGTCACTCAACTGCTCGAGACTGGGACACAGGGACAGGAGGCAGTCACTCAGCTGCTGAAGACTGGGACACAGGGACAGGAGGAGTCACTCATCTGCTGAAGACGGACACGGGAGCAGGAGGCAGTCACTCAGCTGCTGAAGACTGGGACACAGGAGCAGGACGGAGTCACTCAGCTGCTGAAGACTGGGGCACAGGAACAGGAGGGAGTCACTCAGCTGCTGAAGACTGGGACACAGGAACAGGAGGCAGTCACTCAGCTGCTGAAGACTGGGAAACAGGAACAGGAGGCAGTCACTCAACTGCTCGAGACTGGGACACAGGAACAGGGGTCAGTCACTCAAAGGCTCGAGACTGGGACACAGGGACAGGAGGAGTCACTCATCTGCTGAAGACGGACACGGGAGCAGGAGGCAGTCACTCAGCTGCTGAAGACTGGGACACAGGAGCAGGACGGAGTCACTCAACTGCTCGAAACTGGGACACAGGAACAAGAGGAAGACATTCAACTGCTCGAAACTGGGACACAGGAACAAGAGGAAGACATTCAACTGCTCGAGACTGGGACACAGGAACAGGAGGGAGTCACTCAACTGCTTGAGACTGGGACACAGGAACAGGAGCCAGTCACTCAGCTGCTGAAGACTGGGAAACAGGGACAGGAGGGAGTCACTCAGCTGCTGAAGACTGGGACACGGGAGCAGGAGGCAGTCACTCAGCTGCTGAAGACTGGGACACAGGAGCAGGAGGCAGTCACTCAGCTGCTGAAGACTGGGGCACAGGAACAGAAGGCGGTCATTCAACTGCTCGAAACTGGGACACAGGGAAATCTAGAGGCTACTGAGGCCCGAGGATCCTGTTACGCAGGAACAGGAGGAGGGGACTCACTCCCCACTAGTATGGGACACTGGGAGAGAAGGGGAGTTTGCTTGGAACAAACACAAATATATGAATAGGTTGCATTCGTGGTCCACACAATCCTGCCCCACCATTCGCTAAGACCACGGCTGATCTGATAGTGATTCCCTCATTCCATTTTACGGAGACTGTCCTCTCTGCAGCCTCTGCTCCACTTGTTGGTCATTTTGGGGACCCAGATGCTGCAACAACAGTCCCCATGACTCATGCAGAGGGTCGGGTCTAACCGGATGAGTCTGGATTTGAAGGGTCCAATAACAAGAATGAAAACACAAAATAAAGGTATTGCCAGATGTTTAGTTCTCTCACATTCGCAATCCAACTCACATAACCAGCCCATCCATTATACTTTCAGGATGGAGCACTGTGTAGATATGGCTAGCATACTGCTAAATACAACCCAGCAATGTCCAGAGTGGAAATCTGTGCAGCCCACACCAATACTTGATCTATAATCATGGTCGAAATGTCCAGCTTGTGGAGCTCTGCAGACTGTACTGGTTCACTCATATATAAACCCAGGCTGTTGCATTGTTTGGTAACATTGTGTTAGATCGCTGCCCAGTGTGGGGAAACCTGCAGCCAATGTTGGAAGTGACAGGATGTGCAGCTCCCATCCATTTCCAGCTCCATATCTCCACTGTGCCTTGACAAGGGGTGCCATGGATGTGAAAATCACTGCGATGTAGAGATGTAAATGGAAACAGTTTAAATACCAATAGTTCTGATTAAGGCGAGTATCACACCAGTGTTTAAAGTTGAAATACCTGAAATAATATCCAATGAGGTTTCGTGAAACAAAGTAGTTAGAGGGGGTTGGTAATGTTATAATCAACACTATTGCACTATAATTAACAATGTGAATTAGGGGAACAAATATGCAGGGGGACTGGGGAGACTTGCAGGAACAATAGGGTTGTTATAATAGGTGATTTGAATTTTTCTAACATAGACTGGGGCTTCCAGATGGTTAAGAACTTAGATGGAACGTAATTTGTTAAGTGTGTTCAGCAAAGTTTCCACAATCAATATATAGAGTATTGTACTCGGGAAGGGACAAACTCGACCCACTGTTGGGAAATAGGGCAGGACAGGTGAAGGAGATAAAGCGGGGGACCATTTTGGTAAAAGTGATCAGAGTTGTATTAATTTTAAAATAGTTATGGTAGGGACAAAATTGGTCCACAGATTCAAGTTCTAAATTGGGGCAAGGCGTATGTTGTTGGAGTTAGACAGGGGATTGCAGGGGATGATTGGAGTTGTTTGATTCCAGGTAAAAGGATCTCGGGCAAGTAGGAGATAGCTCGAGTTCAAGGTTTCCATTTTGCTGTGAGGGTGAAAGTTATGTGAGACTGGAAGAGAGAACCCTGGATGCCAAGATATATTGAGGCTTTGACCAGAAAAAAGGAGGCGTGACTCATTTTCAGGCAGCTTGCATCAAGGGAATCCCTGGAGGTATACAGGGGATAATGTTCCAAATATTTCCCAGTTTCAGGAAAATGGTAGTGTCCCAATGTGTAACACATAAGAGTCACTTGACTCACCTTAATGATATTAAACCAAAAACAACTTCTAAACACGTCTTGTTATAAATACAATTTCGAGCAGAGACCATTTTTACCCTCAGGCGTTATCTTGACCGTTATCTGAACTGTACCACTTTCCTTACTATGAATGTTTCTCTTACCCTTTGTTTGTGACAGTTTCTGTCTTTAACAGTTACACGGTCTCCCACTCAGTTGGCAGGAAGGCAGGTTTGTGATGTAGAGGCAGGGCAACAGCGCCAGTTCAGTTCCTCACACTGACAGAGATTACCATGAAGGGGAGACTCTCTCAGCCTCACCCTATCGCCCCAGATGTGGTGATCCTCAGGATAAACCACCATGAGTGGTCTCTCTAATGAGAGTTTTTTTGGGGCTGTATTATATCAAAGTTAGCATTTTAATTTAAAAAAAATACTTAAAAAGAGTTTTTTTAATATTATAATAAACCAATAACAACACAACTCAAATAACTGAGAAAATTACATACAAAACAACTTAAAGCACTACACAGACAGAAGAAAAAAACAAAACTACACAATAAATAATGAATAAATAATACAGCTCAGCATAACAAAATGACAGTTCTCGTTCATCAAGAGCATTAACTGATACACATTTTTATGTTCACAGTTCTTCCTCTCTGGGGGTGGGGGAGTTCAGACATCAAACACAACAGAATATTTTTCCTAGCACGGAATGTCCGGAATGTAAGGATATAATTTTTTCCCATATTCATCTGTGGAAAATACCTTGGGCAGGCCCAGGAAAATTGAAACCATGTCCATCTCCAATTCAGTCCTCAATACGCACTCTATCACATCTGACACAGTGCTCCAAACTAGATGAAGTCTGCAGCAGAACCACAAGCAATGAGTAAGAGTGCCTGTAGTCATTCTGCATTTCGGACATGCTGAAGATAATCCCACTTCGCATTTTGAGAGACAATTTGGGGTCAGATAGACCCTACGAAGTATTTTCAACTGCATGGTATGGGTCCTATTACAGATCAAAATCCTTCAAACATTTTCACAAATGTCCTCCCATGTCTCCGAAGTGTTCTGAACCCCCAACTCTCTCTAGCAGACATCACAAAGCTGCACAGTCTCGTCTGAGGGGACACTCTCCAACTAATGATAAAGGGTACTGATAGAGTGTGTTCTAAGCAAAAAAACGCCCACTTCCCTTTATCGGATCTGTAAGAGTGTGGTAAAAGTGTGTGTGTTTTTTAAATCAAATCTCTGATCTGGGAAAAAAATACAGAAGAGGTCCCTACTAGGTAGTCCATACGTACAAGTTATTTGATCAAATGATATCATTGTTTCTCCATCAAATAACACGTGGTGGCTCAGTTGTGAGCATTGTTGCCTCACAGCACCAGGGTCTCGGCTTTGGTTCTGGCCTTGGGTGACTGGCTGTGTGGAGTTAACATTCTCGCCGTGTCTGTGTGGGTCTCCTCCCACAGTACAAAGATGTGCATGTTAGATGAATGGGTCATTGATAAATTACCCATAGTGTTCAGGGATGTGTAGGTTTGGGCATTAGCCAGGGTAAATATGGGATGGTAGGGGAATGGGTCTGGGTGGGTTACTCTTCAGAAGGTCGAAGTGGACTTGCTGGGCCCAAGAGCTTGTATCCACACTGTAGGGATTCTACTAATTCTAAATCACCCAAACATGGTACACCCCTTACTGCCCACAGTTTAAACCTGGAATCCATTCTCCACGGATGACAACCCGGTGTACCAATTACAGGGGTAAGAAACATGATTTTGGCTGTATTGCCGTCGATCTGACGCATTGCCATTCATGCTTTAACAATATTGATAATTATTTGGTTATGACAATACTTCATAAATGTTGTCAATTTAGCTAAGAAAAACAGACGAATAAAGGTTCACTTTATCTGATAGGGTTCAATATCTCACAGTATTGATGCCGAGTCCTCAGCAGCCCAGGCACTAACATAGGATAAAAAAAGAGCTTAATTGATAGCTTTTATCTGGGTGATCTCCTTCCACCAATCTGTGGGGTAGTTGCAATTTGGTTAGCTTGATAAAGAGTTGCTTATGCTGCCAAATAAAAGAGCTAAACCCGCAATTATGTCTCCTAAATACCTATGTGGGAAACATCAAAGGAAGCATTCACACGAGATATTGTAAATGAGGAAGGACATTCCTTAATAAGAGCTATCCGACCACGCCATGATATTGGAAGTGCCTCCCATCTTTGAAGGTCTTGTCAAATAAATGGACATAGTTCACGTTAAATAAATGATCAAAGACGGATGTAATGAATATACCGAAATTGGGAAACCCTCCCCCACCACACCCCCCGTGACCATTTAAAAGGAAACCAGGATTTGCCCTCATCAGGTATTTCCCCAAGACCTCCCACAGGCATGGCCTCCAACGTTGTAAAATTAATCATAGAGCCCGAAAAGGCGACAAGCGAAGTATTGCATTGCATCACGTGAGCTGCCGAAATTACGGCATTTGACAAAAACATAAGACCATCTGCATACAACATAATTTTATGAGACTTTTATCCCACTTCTGGGGCAGGAATCTTGGGATAATATTCCCAATGGAATCTAAGATTGTTGCAGGGATGGGGAAGAGATCAACCCTCGTGTGCCATTTCTGCGGGTTAAAGAAGAAAATAAAATCCCTACTTGTGAGGTAGATCTGCCTCCAGACATCCACCAGCTCTAGTTCTAGACACAAATCCATTATTTGCTTACATTATAACGAGGGTATTGGGGGACCTTTGGACATTCTGTCCATCGTGGGGCCATAAGACAGTCGAAATCTCTTTCTACAATCATGTGCCATGATGGAAGATAACTGAATTTGGAAAATGCATCTACCAGGATTTTAAGAGGGTGCACCGGTTGGCAATAAACATTTAAAATACTGTATTAACTCCCGTAGTTCAAGACTTTGCCATTATAATCCTTCCATGGGTGTTAATACAATCTAGTAATTTAAATGGAAGATTATTCCTATCCATTATGACTTTTACCCCACTCTTAGTATTAAAATACGAGAAATAAACCCGAGCAAACCCGCCCTGCTGTAATGTCAAATGTTCCTTGTCATCAAGGTGCATCTCCTGCAATAGGACAACTCTCTTTTTTTAAGACGAGAAAGTATATTTTCCTCTTGACTGGACGATGGTTCCCCTTAATGTTCCAGGTACACCATTTAAGCACATCATTATCCATAACACACTGCAGCAACATTTGAACTCTAGAGAATTTCATATCGACTTACACATCGCTGAGCATTAATGACTAAAGACTCATCGAGCCTTAAATCTGTACAAACTAAAACTACTGCAACTAACAACTCTAAAAACTTTCCAAAGCTAAAAACATAAAAAAAGAAACAAAATCCAAAGTGCCAATGACACTTGATAGGGTTTTTACGCACACCCCCCCCCCACCCCCCCCCCCCCCCCCCCCCCGACCCAATGGGGACGCTGACGGCCTAGGCCTCTGTTCTACAACACTGACAAAGGCCCTGCTTTTAATTGTATAGGTCCTGCGCAAGTTTGATTTACCAAATCCAATACCTCGCATGAATCCAAATGAAAATCCATTTGCCACCCCTCAGCCCAGTGAGTGATATTACTGCCACCTCACCTTCCCCATTTAATTTTAAAATTCCCTCCCCCTCTCCAGGAGGCCTGCACACTCCGGCCTTGATTTTCACAAAGACCCTGAGCTTGGTTTGCCTTCTGTGGTTAGGGGGAGGAGGGACAGATTGCAGACACAGTCAGTGGGGAGGAGAGGCTGGCCAGTAATCAGCGGCCTGGTATCACGTCATGGTTTTAGGAAGAAGGCAGTCACACGTGAGAGTTGGGTAATACTGATCGGTTTTTTGGGGCCAGATATTATGGTCTTTTTCCGTCTCTGGTGTTCAGTGATGAAAATCTATTTGAGACCCTTCATTGTGCAGAGTGTGTCTGCAGGATTTCTTTCCCTAATATTGCAGACTACAGATAATAGCGATTAAAGCTGTTCATAGTTAACTTCGATGGCACAGCACGTACACTCAACAAAGTAAATACAATGACTGTAGATGCTGGAAACCAGATTCTGGATTCGTAATGCTGGAAGAGCACAGCAGTTCAGGCAGCATCCAAGAAGCAGTAAAGTCGACGTTTCGGGCAAAAGCCCTTTATCAGTTGAGACAAATATTTTGCCTTTGTTTAACAATACAAAGTGTTTTGTGTAATTCAGGAAAGGTAACCTGATTATAATAAATCCACACCGAGCTGAAAGCTGACACTTAAAATATGACCCAAAATCTGGATATAGTAGTGTCGTGGGTAATGTCCCTGCCTCTGAGCCAGACGTCTGGATTTGATTCTTGAACGTGCCTGGTGGTGTTCCAAGCTCTGGACTAAAAGGCCTGGATTCAAGTCCTGCCTGTTGCAGAGGTATGTCACAGCATGTCAGAACAGGCTGATGAACAAACACCCGGGAGAATAATGTTACAGCTTTATGGGTATTGCCCAGTGATGCTCGTGTCCCTACCTCCGGGCACAAAGGTCTGGGTGCGAATCCCACAGAAGTGTTTCATAACGCACCTGAACAAACTGATTAAAACGGATTTAGAATTGTGGCTTGATGGAGAAGGAAGAGGTGTCAGTATTGCATTTCAGAATTTAGGCCCAGGATGATTTAAAGCACAGCCATCCGTGTTGATTGGAGTCACATTATGCAGCAGTAAAGGTTTATAAAATCAAAATGGTTATGGATAGGGTGAGTAGTCAGGTTTTTCCCCAGATTGGGGTGTCCAAAACTGGAGAGCATTGGTTGAAATTGAGAGGGGAAAGGTTTTGACGAGCCCACGAGTACCATTTCACACAGAGGGTGGTGTACGTCTGGAATGAGCTGCCAGAGGAAGTGGTGGAGGCTGGTACAAATACAGCATGTAAAAGGCATCTGGATGCTGACAGACCTGCCGAGCTTTTCCAGCAATATCTGTATTTGTTGCAAAATGAATTCATTTTAACACAATATTCTGAATACATGAAACATTTTATTTTTTTTAATGATGCAGCGACATATAAACATATCTTCAAATCGACCGAGACCATTTTCTGCGAAGGATATGGCACTGTGTATAACAGCAACAATGATGCACCTACATGGAACAGGGAATGTGATGGAGACATAGTTTGGACAATGTACAAGGCGACCTCACATGTTTGGGAGAGGATGACATTACTGTGTGATTCAGCTCAGAGAGAGAGAAAATGTAATCTGCCTGATTACACTCTCTCTCCTTCATTGTTCCTCATGACAGCAATGTGTGCGAGCTAAAACAAAAAATCTACAGTCATCGTTCCCATTCTTATTTTTATAGAATCCCTACAGTGTGCAAACAGGCCCTTCGGCACAACACGTCCTTACCAACCTTCTCAGGCTTGCTCCCTTACATTTTCCCAGACCGATGCACCTAACCGAGAAACCCCTGAACACTTTGGACAAATTATCATGACCAATCCATCTAACCAGCACAGCTTTGGACTGTGGAAGGAAACTGGAGCAACCATTAGAAGGGGAGAATGTGCAACCTCTGCACAAGTAGTCACCCGAGTCTGGAATTGAACGCAAAGCCCTGGTGCTGTGAGGCAGCAGTGCTAACCACTGAGCCACTGTGATACCCTTGGGCAATCCCTGGCCAGAATTCATTGGAATCTCTTCACTGCCTAATGCAAAGGGAATTCAGCCAAATCCAACTGTTCCAGGATGAAATCCCATTGCTAGCAGCTTGCGTGAGTAGAATGTCTTCAGAAGCAGAATAACATTTTGAACAATCTCTCAATTTTTCCTTTTGTCATGAGTTACAATAATATATGGACAAAGCGCGTTCAACTTGAAATTGGTGTGCGTGTGTGTGTGTCAGTGTTTTTAGAAAGGGAAATATCGATTTTTATTTGCAATTTCCAAACAGTTTGCCATTCATCTTTCCACCATAGTTTGAGTAACATTGCCCTGGATCATAAACGTGCTATTTTAGCAGATTAAAGAAACTATCCTGACTTGTTGCTAAAACTGACCCTGACCCAGTCTGAGACCGATATCATCGGCCATATCACCGATCTGGTTACATTTGACATTTGTTACGAGCAGTGGAGCAGTGGGAATTGAAAAGGAAACATGACCCGAAAAGTTGGGGAACTTTAGCCGGTGAGCCTGATGTCAGTGGTGGGTAAGTTCTTGGAGGGGATTCTGAGGGAAATGATTTACATGCATACTTATGCCCGAAACGTAGATTCTCCTGCTCCTTGGATGCTGCCTGACCTGCTGCGCTTTTCCAGCAACACATTTTTCAGCTCATACGTTTGGGAAGGCAAAGGCTGTTCGGAGTAGTCAACGTGGCTTTCTCCATGGGAAATCATGTCTCATTAATTTGATTGAGTTTTATGAAGAGGTGACAAAGAAGATTGATGAAGGCAGTTTGGTAGACATTGTCTACATGGACCTCAGTAAGGTGTTCACAACATTCCAATTGGTAGGCAGATGAGTAAGGTACGGTCACACGAGATAGAGAAGACGATAGTCACAATTGGCTTGAAGGAAGAGGGATATTTTTCAGACTGGAGGCTTGTGAGCAGCAGTGTGCTGTAAGAATCAGTACTGAGTTCACTGCATTTCATCATTTATGTAAAGGATTTAGATGTGAATATTTGGGCCATATTTAGTAAGGTTACAGATTACATCAGAAAGGTGGTGTAGTATATTATCTCAGAGTACAACGAGACCACAATTAGATGGGACAAAGGGACAGGGAGTAACAGGGAAAGTTAAATTTAGATAAATACGAAGTTTTGCATTTTGGGAAGGCAAATCACGGCAGACATTATACACCTAATTGTAAGGTCCTGGGTCGTGTTGTGAATCAAAGGGACATAGGGCTGCAGGTAGATTGTTCCTTGAAAGTGGGGTCGCAGGTAGACAGTGTGGTGCAGAACACATTTGGCACATTTGCCTTAATCAGTCAGAGCATTGAGTATAGGAGTTGTGGTGGTATGTTGTATCTGTACAGGATGTTGGTGAGGCAATACTGCGTACAACTCAGTTGCAGAACTGGAGGTTTGAGTTTCAGGGAAAGGTTGACTAGGTTAAGGTGTTTCCCCCTGGAGTGTCAGAAGCTGAAGGGTGACATGATAGAGGTTTATAGAATCATCAGGGGCATAGATATTCTGAACAGCCACGTTCTGCTTCCCAGGGTAGGGGAGTCCAGAACAAGAGGGCATAGTTTGAAAATGAGAGGGCGATTAATTTAGAATGGACCTGAAGGTAAATGTTTCACACAGAGAGTGGTGTGTGTACAGAAAGTGCTGTCAGAGGAAGTGGTGATGGCGGCTACAATCGCACATTTAAAAAGTATCTGAAAGAGGAGGAATATTGGCCAAATGCTGGCAAATGGGACTGGAGCAGATTTGATATCTGATCGGGGTTATCAGATTGGACTAACGAGTCTGTTTCCGTTCTGCATGACTGTCAGATTCTATAAGAGGGATGGCGAAACATTCTGAAAGGACCTTTCAAGTGGGAATTCTCTTCACTGGAAGTTTATCGTGCCTCTATGTTCACATGGATTGAAAGCTGTTTAATTAAATATTTGACAGGGAAGTGAGTCACGGGTAATAGTATACAGACAGGAATGTGGGGCTGAGTCCACAATCTTAGTGCGTGGTGGAAAAGGCTCAAAGTATCTAATGTCCCACTCCTGCTCCTCAGTCCCATGTTTCTGTATTCCATCCAGCCCCGCATACCTGCTAGATAGGAGAGGTTGGAGGCCACTTACTCCTATAACCTGTTGTACAGAAACGGAGGAGACCATTCAGCCTCTCAAGACTGTCACACACGCTTTGAAGTGATTTGGGAAATGCTGTTGGAAAATCCAGGCACGGATATGAAAGAGGCCCCTCATCTCTCTTTACAGAGCTTCCCCTCTTTGCAACTTGTGCTTCATTTGTTGGTCATGTTTAGACCCAGAATCACTGAGAATACAGCCGCGATATCTCACCCAGAGATGGCGCACAAAATCCTCTCGTCTCCCTGCCTGCAACATTCCATAACAGACATTCATGAAAATAACACCCACTAACTTTCCAAGAACAGAATGTGAGAAAATCAGAAACAGGAACAGGTCGTTCACTCCCCAAGCCTGCTTTGCCCTTCACTAAGATCATGACTGATCTGCTCTCTGTCTCAAATCCTCTTTCATACCCAATTCATTATTGCCCTCAACTCTCTGACAGATCAATATCCATCTACCTCCTCTTCAAATACTTTCAGTCATTTGCTCCCCACCACTCTTGAGAAGAGAAATCCTGACATTCAATACCACCTGTTTGAAGAAAACACTTGCTGCTCCTATATCATGGCTTATTGATATGAACAAAAGAGGTTGAGACAGGGGTTCAGGTAAAAATGACTGGCCCTGATATCAAGGCAGTGGTTGACGTCTGCTGACATCAAGGAGCTTAACAAAACTGGACGTAATGAGAAACAGAGAAAACTCTTCAGTGTTGGGAGTCAAACATGGCACAAAGGAAGATGTTCATCATCTCAGTCCTGGGTCAGCTCTGTGGGAGATCCTCAGGGTAGCTTCCTCTTCACAAACAGCTTCAGCTGCTTCATCAATATCTCCCCGCCCCCACACTCCCCACCATAAGATCAGAAGTGGGGATTGTCACTGAAGATTCCACAATGTTCAGAACATTTTGTATCCCCGTCAGCTTCTGAACTAGTCTGTGTCCATGTGCAGCAAGACCCAGACTCCATTGAGACTTGTGCTGTTAAATGGTCCGCAACATTCATCTACCAGCACTGCCTGACACTGCACATTGCCACAGTAAAATAAGAGTTCATTCAGCACCTCACGCTGGTTTCACAGGAATATGAGGAAGCCATTCAGCCCATTGACACGATTGGAGAAGAACAGGGACAGCCCATTCAGTGCCTCTAGCATATTACTCAGGAAGAGAAAGAGTCTAGTGTGATGGACCACACGAGAGCCCCTCGAAAATATTTGAAGGCGGTAACCTAGACTCTATTTATTTTTATTTTAAAGGGAATATAACGTGACTGTTCCAGATGCAATGTGATAGGTCAAACTACTCGGTGTGAAGCTAAACACTATTTATTGAAACACTAAAAATAAAATGAAAGCAAAGAAAGAGGAATTTAGAAAAACGTAATTCTATTGGACAAGTTAACAGAATAACAAATCCAGGAACTATTACTAATGAACTGTTCCAATATAGGAAAATCCCATAAACACAGCCCCTGGCAGAAAGGAAAATTCAGACACAGATTGTCCCAAATATTTCTCCAATCCAGGAATTAAAAACAGCACCAAGAGACAATTCAGAGATGGTAGCAGCCTGGAGATAGTCACTGAAGCTTCCAACTCTGTGGAGACCCCAATAGTTTCTGATGCTACTTAGAAACCAAAACCCAGAGATCGTAATTTGTGAGAGCTGGCCACATCCATTCAGGCTGCATTAAAATTAACCCAAGACCTCCCTAGCTGTTTACTCAGTGGCCTTCACTAACCAGTTTGGTAACGAACATTCAATCTCTCTCTGAAAAGAAACCAGGACAAAATAACCTCTCAAGGCCTGCAGCATCATCACACTTGTCAGCACATCGAGCTGTCAAACAGGAACCGGGGTAACCCAATCAAGCTCTTGGTCCTGTCCAATCGGAAAAGAAGCCATTCAGTCCGTTGAGTCTTTTATACAGGAACAGGAGGAGGCCATTCAGCCCCTAAAGCCACTTCCACAGCAACAGGATGAGGCCATTCAGCTCCTTCAGTCTCTTTCACAGGAACAGAAGGAGGCCATCCAGCCCCTAAAGTCACTTATCCAGGAACAGGAGGAGGCCATTCAGCCCCTGGAGTCTCTTACACGGGAACAGGAGGAGGCCATTCGGCCCCTAAAGTCACTTATCCAGGAACAGGAGGAGGCCATTCAGCCCCTGGAGTCTCTTACACGGGAACAGGAGGAGGCCATTCGGCCCCTAAAGCCACTTCCACAGCAACAGGGTGAGGCCATTCAGCTCCTTCAGTCTCTTACACAGGAACAGGAGGAGGTCATTCAGCCTCTAAAGTCAGTTACAAAGGAACAGGAGGAGGCCATTCAGCTCCTTGAGTCACTTACACAGGAACAGTACGAGGCCGTACCCCCTCAACGCTCTTGCAAAGGGACAGAATGAGGTAATTGATGCTGATTCCTGATGAATGGCTTATGTCCAAAACGTGGATTCTCCTGCTCCTCGGAGCTGCCTGAACTGCTGTACGTTTCCAGCATTATACTCTCTACGACAATCTCCAGCATCGGCAGTCCTCGCTGTCTCCAGATTGATGCTCCAACATGATGAACAAGTGGAGCAGAGGCACAGTAGTGCACAGAAAGACTGCTCCACGTTGGTCCTCCTGGCTCCGTTGCTCATGATAAACACGTGGGACTTTAACGTGGTTTTCTAGTGTTGAGGAGGGAAGCCATATGTCTTGTGTGAAGTCTCAAGAAAGCACCTTCCATCTCCGAGAAGCCAGCCTGGTGTTCTCTATGTAGGGCGGAAGCTGGTGGGAATGGCTACCTGCTCAGATCGAAGGTATTGTAGCTGCTGTTGGGGATTGTATGCAACCTGACGTTCAGTACGGGCTCACACGCCGACTGCACAATAACATGGGGAGAGTTAATTTAGACATATAAACTATTAGGAAAGTCTCGGTCAACTGATGAATCGACTCTCTATGTTCAAATAATGCTGATCTTGCTCTTGTTGATCTTGTTGAGTGCTTGTCTTGTGCAGTGTATGACTGTATGCCTTACTCTGTCCAAGACTATTTCCACCCTATGATCTGTCTGGCCATGCTTACTATGATCTGCCTCCACTGCTCATAAATAAAGTGTTTCCCTGTACTGAGGTACATGTGACAATAAATCACACCAATCAATCCTGGGTAAAGTATTGAATTTCTCACCCTATCAATGTGTCTTTTGGAAATACACCTGCGACACCTCATGTTTCAGCATCACCATTTCATCGTATTTCACAGCTCTGCAGATTAAACTCTCAGGTACTTCACTCTACCCTCATGATACCACCATCTGTATCTGTGGGAAGGAGATCATTCCTTACAAAGGAGATCAAATCTGTAGAGAGTGCCCCTAATGCTGTCTCAGCAAGGAAGATGGCTTTAATTACATACTCGAATCATCTTACAATGAGGGACAGCATTCCATTGACTGCACCCATTACTTACACAGGGTTTGATTCAGAGCTGTCAGCGTAGACTTGTGAGTGGGAGATCATGCTTCCCAAATTTGTTAGAGTTCTTTGATGAAGTGACCGAGAATGTTTACGAGGACAGAGCGGGAGACGTAGGGTCTCGATGGATTTCAGTAAGATCTTTGATAAGGTTCTACACAGCAGGCTGCTCTGGAAGTTTCCTCCATTCCCATCTTTGCTAGAATTTCTCTATTCTTGTTAAAACTTCTGATCACCTAAAACCTCTCCCTTTTAAAATTTTTAACCCTTTCAGCTTCGGTAACTCTCCATATAACTGTAATCGATGATAGAACAGGTTCCCTTCCTTAAATCTCTGTTGGTACAATGGTTGCATGTGCTAAATTGGCACTTTTCATTCTCCTAACCCATCTCAGCACTTCCAGCCCCTACAATCCCACTATTTGGAATGCTCCCATTCTCTGCACCTCCTCATGTCCTGAGGGTCTTTGAACACCATCAGTGCTCCAAAAGTTTATATTCCCCCCAGTTACTGCAAGTCTTCTAACTCTGTAACATCCAACAGTCTCAAGTACCATACAACACTTGCTGGCTCTCAATTTGCATTTGATGAACTCTACACATCTTTGTAAGCAGCTCAGAAAGAAACTCTGTAGACTTTATGAAGTTTCTTCATGAACAAACCACTATCACTCTCTTTCCTTTGCCTTTTTCAGTGTCTGCA